>NC_064626.1:1120324455-1120630666 GCF_023864275.1 Schistocerca cancellata | reverse complement strand
TTATTCACCCACACACATACGCTTCATACATAGCACTAATCTAACACTACTGGATACGTCCTGCGCAAGACACGATTTAGTGTCACACATATGGTTACCATAATCACGGAGATGAGCGTACATTAGATACACTTCGCACGAATTGCGAGAGGCCGAATTTTTGGAGTGTGCAATTCACAACTGCGACTGAGCCACCATGGCCATGATGTAACTGCTGAACCCAGTGATGTGGCATAGCGCAGGTTTAACATAGAAACCTCATTTCATTACAGAGATGTAGAAGGTCGTAGGGTTCCATCATGTACGAACGTAATGAGTATTTTAAAAATACTCAAAAGATTGTTATTTTAATTCAATTAATCGGTTTAAACGTAATTTTTAATTTCAAATCCTAATTATCATCGTACTGACCTTTTTATTTACTAGTCTCTTCAGTTAACTTTTTCGTTTGAGATCTGCCTGTGTTGCCTGTAGCCTGCAACCATGTGCCAACGAGGACTGCTCATCGGGTTGGTAACGCGCAGGTCGTGTAGCCGGTGTGATGATAGCTTCAAGTAACCAAGGACAGCAGAAATTAATTTGCTTTTAGCGCCGAAACTGATTTTTGTCTGTCTTGAGATTACTCGCAGAGGTTAGCTTTAATCGCCGTAACAAAGCAACCCGCGATTTTAGTTGGGCCACAAACTGTGGACCGCCGTCTTATGGGATACATTGTACATCACGAGTTTGTGATTAGCTTCGGATAATTCACTGGTACATTATGCGTCGTCTGCCCCAATTCCGTCATTAGTCACTTAAAATAAGCTGACAGCATCTCGCATTTCGGACATATCTCGTGCGCCGTGTTTGAATGTCGCCTATAATCGAGTGGTAGCCGGTAGCCGATGTGGCAACTAGTTACGGACGTCACTATCACGTAATTTTAATCTGGTTGTAGTTATGTGTGTGCATGAGGAACCAGTATGTCACTTTATTATAAACGCTATGGCATTCTCCACCCCAATATATGAGAGTTTTATGTCATCTATGTATTTCGAAAAACAAAAATTCTAAATGCTTGAACTCTACAATTTTTGTACGTGATTGGATAGTTAATAGCATTTTGTCATGTATCATTTGTTTCGCAATTTTTCTGCTTATTTCAGCCAATCATTCTCACTCTTATGAATTAGTTGTTGCTACAGTCTGCATCAAAAATAAGTCGTGTGAGCTGCTCTACTAGCTGTTGCTTAACTTTCAATTTTTACTATTGTATACTTTAAATAAACAATGAGAAGCGTTTTAAAATGAGATGTAATAAAACGATGTATGCTTTTCAATACTTGCACAAGCCTTCCATGTTGCGATAGGGTAGTACATTAAGTAATTGTATTTATGTAATATGCTCAATTACAAATTTTTGTACATAATAAAAACTATTTACTTACGTTATTGCTACAGACTTCGCACAGTAGTTAATATTCTGTTCAGTACCGTAGATGTGTTTGCTGCTATTCTGTGTACTGTATTATGTATTTGTGATACTTTTCATACGTCTGCGTACACAGCTTCACAAATGTATGAATTAACTCTATAATTATAAAACGAAGGAACTAGAAATATAAAAAAAATTTAAAAATTTAAAATTTAGAAATTTAAAAATGAAACAAGAACCTCCCGCAGGCCTGTGACCCTAACTTGGGGGTGAGGTTGGTGTGCTCTGAGGATCCAGTAGGCTATACTGGACAGGTTCAACCATACCAGGTAGGTAACCGTAGAGGAGCCAGACTAACGATATCTAACTAAAGCACCATGGCCCCGAAATACAATAGAAGATCTGTCCTAGATAAGTCGTCGCCAGAGTCAAAAAAGATCCACAACAGTTGCAAAACTATAGCGGTCTAGTGTCGAAATTATGGTAGACAAAGTTGGAAACAACAATGAAAACTGCTATGGTGGCATAAAAAGACGAGTATGTCCCAGGCAGAGTGAGGGATGTAAAAGAAGGGAACGAGTTTCACGTATTTGGTAGCTTCAAGGGCATTTAAATCAAAACATTTTTAAATATCCCAACTATTTCATGACTTACCGTAGTTTCTCAATGCATTACGCTCTTGGCTACAAACCGTTGGCGCACTTGCAATTTACAGGCTAAAGTGCTTGATCCTGCGCCCGAAATCCAAGGGCATACATGTAACAGCTAATGAAGTGTTTCTGCGGCGATACAATGGCTGGGTTTGATTTGTTCCTGGAGGGGGGGGGGGGGGGGGAAGGGTTGGTAAACAGTTTGATTTTGTGGGTGGGTGTGGCCTCGATTTCTTTTTTCTCCCCCGAACACATCCCTGTTGCATGTATGATAATGGAGTGTCAGAACAAATAGACACGAATATAGGTGCTTGTGCATGTGGGATGCATATACAATGAGAAGTATCAGAGTGGGGGTGCATCTAATTGGAAGTGTCGCATATTGGGGATGCATGCACCCTGAAGTTTAATGACAGGTTGTATCACATTAAATGGCAAATATCTTGTGTCTTTATACCAAATGACATGTGACTTGACACGATGCATTGTATTACATGATGTGAGTAGTAATACCAACAAATAAATAAGCACCAGTATGTCATTTAGAATTATATGTTGTTGAAGTTGTCATTTAAGCCAAAAAGCTAGTTCTCCTTTTATATTTGTAACTATGACCTGGACATATTCGCCTTTTGTGTGTAATAGTAGAAGCGCACGCACATGCAAAAAAAAAAAAAAAAAAAAAAAAAATGTTTAAATGTGTGTGAAATCTTATGGGACTTAGCTGCTAAGGTCATCAGTCCTTAAGCTTACACACTACTTAACCTAGACACACACACACACACACACACACACACACACACACACACACACACACACACACACACACACACACACACACACGGGAGGACTAACCTCCGCCAGGATCAGCCGCACACGCACGCACATGCACAATCAACCTGTTACCTCAATAATGTGCTTTGATACTGGCTGTCTCTGTCCTTATATATGCTTATTATTCGTCTTTTCCCCCCTCAGATATGGTTGTATAAGGCCAACATCATGTTTCTAAAATGAAACTTCCTGGCAAATTAAAACTGTGCCGGACCGAGATTCGAACTCTGAACCTGTTGCCTTTCGCGGGCAAGTGCTCTACCAGGAAGTTTCAGATCAGCTCACACTCCGCTACGGAGTGAAAATTTCATTCTGGAATTGTTTTTCTAGCTTCCTGAGGTATTCTATCTCCACGTGACCAACTAAATATCCGCATAATTGGGAAGATTCTTAGCCTGATTTTTCCTGAGTGCGGCCTGGAACCTTCGCCTCCTTTGCTTATCGTGGTGACCCTATGCTGGTGCCTTGGCTGACCTTCGAATGCTAACGCAGTGCCAGATGGGTTCAAACACGATATTTTACAAATAACCTCCCGTCGATGCGTCACGTTATTAATTTTAAAGTGTTCAGTCGAAAACTTTATATGAAGATAACTGCTACGAATTGAGTGGTTTAAGTGAAGTTGATTTTTCAAAGTTGTGTGGACTATACCTCAATACAATACAATACCCCGCCCCCTTCCCTATCGGATGTAGGGTCTGCCACCTACGATGCTTCGCTGGAACCTTTTCCGCTCAGATTTTCTTTAGTAGGCATATAAAAGATAAAACTAAATTCATAACTTTGCAGAAACGAAGGTTTATCAAATTACGGGCGAAATGTGTTTTGAAGTGAGTTATAAATCAACAGAAAAAAAATCATCTTTGTACTTTTAGCGCAGCTGCGGCGGACCACTATGCTGAAGTCGCTGGATATTCTAACTTACGTTACATGCAATTTTAAAGTGGAAATTTATACTAATAATTGAAACGTGTTAGTTTGAACTAGTGCAAAAGCAAATTATTCTTTAGAAGTGGAACTTCGTGGGGATTCATTAGTGAAAAATCAAACCGTTGCAACATTAAGTGTTATTAGAATCAAAGATTAATTGCTGTAGAAACTTCGCGGAAAGCGAATATCTTTGGGTTACTGTGTCGACAAAATAATAAAGTCCACGATTAGGAAATTTTTGTAATCATGAATACTACTAAAGCTACTGCTACGAATACGCTTACGCCCTCTACGATGGACCGTTAAAACTGAACCTGCATTTTTATTACATCTTCGGAACTATGTAGTGTACGGCAGCTACAGCATGCGCTTTGCTTTATTGCAACAGCATATCGTAATTGACAGGTAGCACCTTTTGTTCACAAAGCAAGAACAATTTGCCGTCCCACTGTAATATAGGGATGCTGCTGCTGTTGTGGATGTTTGAATGGCGTGTTGCCCTTTAGTTGACTCCGTTTTGCAACATATTTGTTGCCTCGACGATGGCACTTTCCGTGGAGGGAGCCGTGAACGTCCCAGCAATGCAACACAAATCCCCCCCACAGTCCCAAGTATTTTTATCCATCGATTTCATACCGCACTTATGTATTAGAGTCAGAAACCGTGTATACGTCCAGAGAGAGCGTAACTTGCGGCGCGCAAATTAACTGGACTGTATTCGTCCAGTGTATGAGAGCGATCAGTTTACGAAGATCGCTGCGTTCGGTAACTTAAAAACCCTGCCCGTATTCAATGTTTGGCTTGATTGTGTAGCGTGTTTAATTTACGCGACAATGTTTCATATTAGTTGCGAAAGTGCGCTATCCCGCTACGCAAACCCAATACTGCGAGTTAATGGATATCACGTCTGAATGTATCCAAACAGGAAACGCAGAGGTGTTGCTGCCACACCCGTGTGTGCGTGCGTGTTCATGCACGCGCACACGGAGAAAGCAGAACCAACTGTGTCACCCCCTTCCATGCTGAACTGTTGATTACTTTGTTATTCTAATGGAGGTACTGTTACCACTACGCCTCGATCTACTATTTGCTGTGATGAATATTATTTATGGCGCGAACTTTAGAGGTCTCACTTCCAGATCATCTCCATTTTGCAGTAAATAGTGTGATATAAGCTAAGTGTTGCTACGAAACTGGCCAGGTGGAAACAGAAGAAAACCAAAGACGTTAAAATTGTGTTGACAGTTACCTGTATGGAGCGCCGGCAGGGATCGGTGCGCAGGGCGCGGCAGAAGGCTGGGTCCACGCGCTCTGCGTCCATGGCTGCACACGGCGGTGGGGCTTGGTAGAGGGGCGGGAAAGGGGTTTCCCCGTCGGCCCTCATGGCCGCCACATGGCATCGCGATGCAGCGCCGCCACAGCCGCACAGGGCGGCCTCATGCGGCCGCCGCCCGAAACAGCGCGCCGTGGGGAATCACCATCCCTCCTGCCGCCGCCGACTCCGCAGGCACAAATGATGTCGCACGTTACACTTTTACAGCGGGTACCACGCCCACTGCGGAGATACTTCACACCATCCTTATTCAGAGCACTTTGACGCGAAACGCACTACGTATTTCGAGGGAAAATGATTCACTATCAGAGCTAACAGGAACACTGAAGACGAATATGTGAAACTGGAGAAATCACTAAGCACACTTTGCCGTCGACTGGAGCAGTTGATGGACAAAACCCCTGGTTGATCCGCGTTCGCAGGCCGCTCCGTCGTGTTGTATCACCCCGGGAGTGGTGCGTCTGGGTCATTAACGACTGTCTCCACAGACGTTTACGTCAACCATGCCGCGTCGTCCGAAGAAGCCACCTGGAACTGAAAAGGTGTTGCAGCTTTACTGGGAGAAAAGACATGTGGGAAAAGTAACTACATCATGTGAGAAGGTAAGTAAGTAAATCGGTGAAGGTCAACAAGGAATGTAAATCAACAAAAATCGAGAAAACCCTATTAATTCTTACAGGTCGAGACTACTAAGGCCAGAGAGTAAGTTCCGATCACCCTTCCGATGTGGAAACTAAGGCGATGAATGGTACTAATCCGAAATTTATAATTCATAGTTTGCTGTAAGATATTTCGCTTTGAAACCTTGCAAGATGAGAAGGAATCTAACACGCCCCAGATTTCCATATGTTTTATTTGGAATGGAGAAAAGGAAATCTCAGAAACCTACTTCGCCGGATATGGAGGTATGGAGCACAGTTGGTACGTGGCCTACCAATACGGAAATCTAACTTAAGTCTTATGTGGGGTTCTACTGTTTAGTGAGGAAATGCACAGTTTTTTATATAGCGAAATAGAACACAGGACTCTGTAACATAACTAGTATGTATCTGAAGCCACCATTCGAGAACTACCACATTCTGGATTATCCTGTTTCTCAAATCTGAATGATCGATTAGAGGTGAGATCGGAACGAAGACGCGGCGGATGTGTCAGACTGCTGTCCGGCGGAGGTTGCTTTGCTGGCGGTCCCGTTCTTGATTCCAGTATCAACCGCAACGTCAGAACTGCTGCTCTCGTGCCTTTACCTTTCCTAAAGCCAAACTGATCGTCATTTAGCACACACTCAGTTTTCTTTTCTACTTTCCTGTATAACATTCTTGTAATCGACTTTGATGCATGAACTGTTAAGCTGATGGTGTGGTAATTCTCGCCTCTTAACCATCCTGAAATATCGGATTCTTCCCCATGTTACCACTGCTCCCTATGACTGCACTCATACGGCTGAGCATCCTACCCCCACACAAACCTTGCTGAGCATGCTCACCAGCAGCCAGTCCATCCTGCCCAGCCACTGTCAGCAGTTCCAGCAGTGCCAGTGGTCCCTAGCTCCACTCCTGCCCCAATTTATGTGGAAACTGCCAGTTACAGCGATGTGACTGAAGTCCTGCGGACCCTCAAAAAGGAGGTACACCAACTTCTGTTCGTCTGCCTCCACCGTCACAGCGGCCGTCCAGTCCGTAGCTCTAGCATACCAGTAACAGCTGTATCGGTAACACGCTCATGGCCTCAACGTTTGTGTGTGGAACCCCAACGGTCTGTGCGCCCAGACTCCATTCACCTTAAGGTCATTACCATCAGTGTCATCTGCGAAAATCGACAACTGCTGCAACTATCGCACTGACAGGGCAGGTGGCGGCACTGCAATCTACATTAATAGTCTGCTTTGCCAACATCTGATGCAGCTGCTGGACCTGACTATAACTGAAATGTGGACACAAATATCACTTTTGGTAGCGTCTTCACCTACGGCATGGTCCATCTTCTGTCCAGAGGCGTTTGTCCGTTTGCAGGACTGTTTCCTGTCACATTTTGTTTACAATTTACGTTGCGCTAAGTAAACTTGAGACAGCTTGTCTCTGGCGATTGCGCATGCGCTTGGCCGGTGGCCGAGCCTCGCCGCTGAACTGCTCGCGACGCCTGGTTTCCTTGTTGTTTACGTGTGACCCTTATTCCTGGCCCGGTGTAGCTCCGTCTACGTTTTTCTTATTTTTTAGTACTGGCAGAGAATCTTATGATTATGCGTCTTTAATCTGCATTAGTTTTATTCTGTGACATGGCCAATGTTTAGCTCCCAAAATAACATTTTTAAGTATCACGATTTTCCTTATTATGAAATCATTAGATTGATGATGTATGTCAATCTTTAATATATGTCCGTATGGGTTAATTTATAGGTTCTGAAGAAGAAAGCGTTATTGAAATCGAAACCTAGGTAAATTGAAAAATTACCTTGCAACTGAAGGCTGAATTTCTTATTCTCTGAACAATTCACTGTTGCTGAAGCGCTGCATTATGTTAAAGACTTAAGCTTTCCTAGATTTCCTGCTTTTCATTAACAGTCCTTATGCCTTTATGATTTTCTGGGTTTATTACGAGTGCTCAATGTATCTGCCGTGAGCAAAGAAGCAATAAATAAATAAAAAATAAAACTAAGAATAAAACTCATGTGATTCACAGATGGAAAAACCATATGAAGAATTGAAATGTGATAGCTCAACCTGATAGAAAATAGAAACATTTCGAACTAAGCTGTTGTTCTATCTATTGCAACGTACTGTACATGTTTGGCAACTGCATACACGCAACAGCAGTTAGGGACCAGGTGTTGCGAGGGCCGCAGTGCAGGCTGCATACATTGCAGTACGCTGGAACATCGTAGTTCTAGCGGCTCGCTATCTTTCTTACAACTATTCATGACGTCACCTTTCCGGCTTAGATCTTTTTTAATATGTTAGTAAGTATCACATCTTTTTCCAGTCAGTACAAACTTTAATTTTATTAATGTATTATATACTTAATATGTTTTAGAGCAGTCTAATTCTGAAGACTACGCTCGTAGTAGCGTCGAAACCTGGTCAATTTTGACCTAATATTTGTGACCGAGGGCTTATTTGTTCTAATATAGTAGTTATATTCGTTAATTGGTGCGCTCACGGAGTATGAAGAAAGGCAATAGTTCCACATTCTGTCACTGGGTGAAAATATGGCGTTGTAAGCACTCAAAGTGTTTCCTATTTTGACGTCAGTGTGTGTGTGTCGCTTGGCGACACATGTATCATTTCTTTTGTTATGTGACTTGGTGTAAAGGATTAAGAAGATTTAAATTTCCTTACAAAACACAACGGGCTGTTGAGAAGAAAGACTGTGCACTACTGGTAAGGCCGTTTTACGAGTACGGCAGCAATGTAACACCGCTACCTTACGGGAATATCGCCGTCAAACCGCCACGAAGTGGCCCAATATTAAAATTGCGCTAGAGAACATGATCAAGAAATTTGAAGGAAAACGTGAATTAGATAGTACAGCAATGAGAGGGAGGCGGCCCATTCCTATGGCAGTTGAACGTTTCGTAGCTAAAGCCGACCGTGCAGTACAAACCTGAATTTATTCAGCCAGTGCTCGAGCTGTGACGCGCGAGTTATTTCCCACTGGTCAAGAGTACGAAACGTTTTGCGACGCATTTTACACTGATAATCTCAGACCATTCAAAATGTGCAACAAATGAAGCCCTGAGAGAGGCTACAACATAATGACCTAGTCCTGCCTTTTTTTTATTTTTTGGCACGCAATGAAATGGGTGACATGCCGATGGGTAATACTCTGGATGCACGTTAGAAGCACCTTGTGCAGGACGCGATCCAGCTCTGCAAGAAGGCAATTGTGTCCACAACACTCTTTTCCTGGAAGATGCAGCAACACCAGGTGAAAGATTTGATTCGAGAAACCCTCGGTAACGACAGCGTCATCTTCAGGCAGTTTCAAGACGAGCAGCCTCTCGGTTCCGAAGACCTAAATCTATGTGACTTCGGGTTATGGGGGCATCTGAAAGATCGTGTCCATCAGGGATGTGTGTGGACTTTACCTGATCTGAAGGATAGCATACTACAAAATTTAGGTCTGTTTACACTGGACATGTTTTAAGTAACTGTCGACCACGCTGTGGTACGGATGCAGCTTGTTACAGAATCGGGAGACAGCAATGGACGAATGTTTTAACTTGTGACCATTTCTTAAAAAACGTACCAGAAACGTTATCGTGTATTTAATCGTTCCTCTCTTTTGTCGCAGCCACACCATATACTGACTGCTAACAGCGCCCTGTTTTCACCTAGTGGCTGAAAGCGGAAGTATCCTTTCACCACACACTGCGAGCGCGCCGGTTATTTTTAGATTAGATTTACTTTCATTCCAATTGGTCCGTAGTGAGGAGGTCCTCCAGGATGTGGAACATGTCAGAAAAACAACAATACGTGACAAATATTTACAACTAAAACAAATAAGCTAATGTACCATTCCACAGGTCCCAAGTGGAATGATCGTCATTTTTTAATGAACACAGAGTCATTTTACAAATACTAATGCACTGAATTTAAAATAAAGTTTTTCATTTATTTATAAGGTAATAAACATGTAATACAACTACTGTAATACTTATTTACAATGAACACATTACTGCACTGAAGTGGTGCAGAAGTTAGATTACACACACACACACACACACACACACACACACACACACATTTTCAGTGAACACATTACTGCACTGAAATTGTGCAGAAGTTATGTTGTACTTATATACAAATCAGTTGGTTTTACTAAGAAATTCATCAGTGGAGTAGGAGGAGTTTGCCACCAATAAATCCTTTAGGCTTCTCTTAAACTGAATTTCATTGGTTGTTAAGCTTTTTATGGCTGCTGGCAAGTTATTGAAAATGTGTGTTCCTGAATAATGCACACCTCTTAGTACAAGAGTAAGTGACTTTAAATCCTTGTGAAGATTATTCTTATTTCTAGTATTGATTCCATGAATTGAGCTGTTGGTTTGAAAAAGTGATATATTTTAATGACAAATTTCATTAAGGAATAAATATATTGGGAAGCTGTAGTTAGTATCCCTAGTTCCCTAAACAGGCTTCTGCAGGATGTTCTTGAGTTCACACCACATATAATTCTTACTGCACGTTTTTGTGCCCGGACAACTTTAGCTTGTCTTGATGAATTACCCCAAAAAATAATCCCATATTACATTATGGAATGAAAGTAAGCATAGTATGCCAGCTTTTTCATTTTTATATCCCCTATGTCTGACAAAATTCGCATTGCAAACAGATTTGTTAAGACGCTTCAGCAGTTCTGTGTGCTCCTCCCAGTTGAACATACCCCACAATGCGTCCTGGTATGTATACATTCCACACACTAATACTCTTAATACCGACAGTTTAACTACAATCACTTGCTGGTTATTTAAAAGAAAAATTTTGCTGATAGTCTTAAATGGCCTCACCATAACTCAGGACATGCTTTACAGTTCTGTTCACAACATTATTCGACTACAGCTATTGTTGAGGAATGGACATATAGAGCATTTCCTGTAAGGAACATCATCTTTGCTTTGTCTTACGTTATGCTAATTATTGCTATCCTGATCAGATTAAGCCCGATCTGTCTGACATTTTTTGAACGTTTGTATTTTATTGTTCTAATAGAACCCCAGGTCATTCCAAGCATATGTGTCAATTTGTACCTTTATCTACATTACTCCGCGATTTATTCAGTTTTCAAATTTATATATAACCTGCTGGAATTCCGTTTCGATACATAGGCGCGGTGTCAAAATTATGTGTATCACTCTACCAATTCCACGTGTAAGTAGGCTCTTTAGGTTTTTATGTTGGTAACGCCACGTAGCGCTCTGTATGGAAATCACTGACTGTGCTGTGTGCAGTCTGTTTTTTTTTTTTTTTTTTTTGTGGTTTTTAGGGCGCACAACTTCAATGGTCATTAGCGCCCTGACTACTCTAAAAATGCACCGCGAGGCACAAGTTGACAACAACTAAAAGGGAAAACGCGCTAAAAGAGACTGACAGGCATAGGATTAAAAAACAACATCAAATGTCCTTAGCGAGGTTTGTCAAATTGATAAAACAAAGAACACGAGCAGCTGCTCGTGGGTCATCCGCTAAAACGGCATCGAAAGTATTAGGCAGGTTAAGATCGAGGCGCAGTTGGTTAAGATCGGGACAGGACATTAAAATGTGTCTAACCGTCAGCAAGTGCCCACATGGGCAGAACGGCGCCGGCGCAGCCGTCAGCAGATGGCGATGGCTGAACCGGCAATGTCCAATCCTTAACCTTGCTAAAACGACCTCCTCCCGCCGAGAAGGGCGTGAGGAGGACGTCCAAGCCACGGGAAGAGGTTTTAAGGCCCGAAGCTTGTTGTCGGTAAGTGCAGCCCAATCGGCATGCCACAGCGACACAACGCGCCGACAAATGACCCTGCTAAAATCGGACGAAGGGACACAACAAGAAGCTGTCCGAGGCTGGAGGACCGCAGCCTTGGCCGCGGCATCTGCAGCTTCGTTCCCAGGGATACCGACATGGCCAGGAACCCACATAAAGCTAACTGGCGGACTGACGTCCACCAGCCGCTGAAGAGAGCGTTGGATCCGGTGTACGAAAGGGTGAACCGGGTACGGATCACTGAGGCTCTGGATGGCGCTCAGGGAATCTGAGCAGATGACATAAGCAGAATGTCGGTGGCGGCAGATGTAAAGAACAGCCTGGTAGAGGGCAAAGAGCTCAGCTGTGAAGACCGAACAATGATCATGGAGCCGGTATTGGAAACTTTGTGCCCCGACTATAAAGGAACACCCGACCCCGTCATTGGTCTTAGAGCCATCTGTATAAATGAAAGTCATGTTGATGAACTTCGAACGAAGTTCCAAAAAACGGGAGTGGTAGACCGAACTGGCGGTGACCTCTTTTGGGAGCGAGCTGAGGTCAAGGTGAACGCGGACCTGAGCCTGGAGCCAAGGTGGCGTGTGGCTCTCGCCCACTCGAAAGGTTGCAGGGAGTGAAAAATTAAGGTGTTGAAGGAGGCGACGAAAGCGAACTTCAGGGGGTAGCAGGGCAGAGACATACAACCCGTATTGACGGTCAAGAGAGTCGTCAAAAAAGGAACGATAAGACGGATGGTCGGGCATTGACAGTAGCCGACAGGCATACCGACAAAGCAGTATATCGCGCCGGTAAGTGAGCGGCAATTCGCCAGCGTCAGCATGAAGACTCTCTACGGGACTGGTATAAAATGCTCCGATCGCAAGTCGTAAACCCCGATGTTGTATGGAGTTGAGGCGGCGTAAGATGGATGGCCGTGCAGAGGAGTATACGAAGCTCCCATAATCCAGCTTGGAGCGGACGATCGACCGATATAGACGAAGTAGGACGGTTCGATCCGCTCCCCACGACATACCACTGAGAACACGGAGGACATTTAAAGAACGGGTACAACGGGCGGCCAAATATGACACATGTGGAGACCAGCTAAGTTTCCTGTCAAAGGTAAGGCCTAAAAATTTGGTTGTCTCCACGATTGGGAGAGCAACGGGACCAAGTCGTAAGGACGGTGGGAGAAACTCTTTGTAGCGCCAGAAGTTAATACAGACCGTCTTCTCGGCAGAAAAACGGAAGCCATTGGCGACACTCCAGGAGTAAAGACGGTCAAGAGAACGCTGAAGACAGCGCTCCAGGACACGTGTACGCTGCGCGCTGCAATAGATGGTAAAATCGTCCACAAAAAGGGAGCCTGATACATCAGCTGGGAGGCAATCCATTATTGGATTGATCGCGATGGCGAACAGAGCGACGCTCAAAACTGAGCCCTGTGGCACCCCATTCTCCTGGCGAAAGGTGTCGGACAGGACAGAACCCACACGTACCCTGAACTGTCGATCCATTAAAAAGGAACGAATAAAAAGAGGGAGGCGACCGCGAAGGCCCCATGTATGCATGGTGCGGAGAATGCCCGCCCTCCAACAGGTGTCGTAAGCCTTCTCCAAATCAAAGAACACAGCCGCGGTCGGGCGCTTCCGCAAGAAGTTATTCATAATGAAGGTCGACAAGGTAACCAGATGGTCAACAGCAGAGCGGCGCCTACGAAATCCACATTGTACATTTGTAAGTAGGCGTCGAGACTCAAGCAGCCAAACCAATCGAGAGTTAACCATTCGCTCCATCACTTTACAGACACAGCTGGTAAGTGAGATAGGTCGATAACTGGAAGGCAAGTGCTTGTCCTTCCCCGGCTTAGGAATCGGGACAACAATAGACTCGCGCCAGCATGCGGGAACATGTCCCTCAATCCATATGCGATTGTATGTACGAAGAAGAAAACCTTTACCCGCAGGAGAAAGGTTCTTCAGCATCTGAATATGAATAGAATCAGGCCCTGGAGCGGAGGACCGTGATCGGCCAAGTGCGGTTTCGAGTTCCCGCATGGTGAATGGGGCATTATAACTTTCACAATTCGAGGAGCAAAAGTCAGGTGGCCTAGCCTCCTCTGCCTGTTTGCGGGGGAGGAAGGCAGGGTGGTAATGAGCGGAGCGCGAAACCTCGGCGAAAAAGCGGCCAAAGGCATTGGAGACAGCCTCAGGGGCCACAAGGACTGCTTTCGCGACCTTCAAGCCAGAAACTGGGGAGTGGACCTTAGTGCCAGATAGCCGGCGCAGGCTACCCCAGACAACAGAAGAAGGAGTAAAACTGTTGAAGGTGCTTGTGAAAGCAGCCCAGCTGGCTTTCTTGCTTTCGTTAATAATACGACGACACTGAGCACGTAATCGTTTATAAGTAATACAATTCGCCACTGTAGGGTGGCGTTTAAAGGTGCGTAAAGCACGTCGACGAGCACGTAAAGCGTCTCTACATGCTGCGGTCCACCAGGGGACCGGTACGCGACGTGGAGAAGAAGTAGGGTGAGGGATGGAATATTCAGCAGCAGCGAGAATGACTTCCGTGAGGTGTGCGACCTGACGATCGCAGCTTGTGAAGGTTTGATCCTGAAAGGTCGCCCTGGAAGAAAAGAGCCCCCAGTCTGCCTTGGAGATGGTCCAACTAGAGGGGCACGGAGAGGGAGTATGCTGCAGGAGATGGATAACACACGGGAAGTGGTCGCTCGAATATGTATCAGCAAGTGCATACCACTCAAACCGGCGTGCAAGTTGGGCAGTACATATAGAGAGGTCTAAATGAGAATAGGTATGAGATGTGTCCGAAAGAAAAGTAGGGGCGCCAGTATTAAGGCAGACAAGATTGAGCTGGTTGAAAAGGTCTGCTAACAAGGAGCCCCTCGGGCAGGAGGCTGGAGAACCCCAAAGGGGATGGTGGGCATTGAAGTCTCCAGTTAACAAAAACGGTGCAGGTAGCTGAGCAATAAGTTGCATCATGTCTGCCCTGGTAACGGCAGATGACGATGGAGTGTAAACGGTACAAAAGGAAAACGTAAAAGTGGGGAGAGTAATGCGGATGGCGACTGCCTGCAGGCCGGTGTGCAACGTGATGGGATCGTAGTAAATATCATCCCGGACCAGCAACATAACCCCTCCATGAGCTGGGATTCCTACCACAGGGGGTAGGTCAAATCGCACAGAGGTGTAGTGTGCCAAGGCAATGTGATCGCATGGGCGTAGCTTCGTTTCCTGGAGGGCTACGACGAGCGGACGATGCAAGCGGAGCAGCAACTTCAAGTCCTCTCGGTTGGAGCGAATGCTGCGAATATTCCAGTGAATAAGTGCCATCGTAAGAAAAGGAAGATGAGAGAAGGGGTCACCTCGAAGGCCGCTTAGGGCCTGGTTTCGAGCGAGCACTGCCGCCGCTATCAGTAGGCGGACAGTCATCGTCCATGGGGTCTATAGGGTCATCGGCCATCTCGGGATGATGGCCGGGAGGGGGAGCTTCCTCCGCCGGTGAACGGCCAGATGTACGGCTACCGGCGGTGCGGCCAGGCGAAACGGATGACGGCCTGGGGCGGCAACCGCTGGGTGGCGCAGGAGAAGAGATGCGCCGTGGCGGAGAAGGAGAACTGTGCTTCCTATGCGCTTTTTTGGAAGGACGTTTGGTGGAAGTATCGGTCGAAGGCTGGGAGGTCGAGGGACGGAGGAAGTCTGCACGGGATGGTTCCTTCTTGAAGGACCGTGCATCTGACTTCGGTGTCTTCGACTTAGCAGAAGCTGAGGAAGTGGCTGGTGTCTGCGGTGTGATGGGAGGAAGAGGAGACGTCGACCGCGCGATCTTAGCACTGGCCGAACGGACGACCGTGGTGCTGAAGGTCAGATCGCATGTCTGGGTGGCGACCTCCCGGGTAGTCCGAGGAGAGGCGAGGACGGTACTATATTTCCCCGCTGGGAGCAGCGTGGGCTTCCTACTAGCCAATAGCTTGCGAGCAGCCGAGGTGGACACTTTCTCTTTGACACGAATTTCTTGGATGCAACGTTCGTCCTTATAGACAGGACAGTCGCGGGAGGATGCGGCATGGTCACCCTGACAGTTCACACAATGAGGAGACGGAGGTGGACAGTCACCCTCATGGGCATCCCTGCCACAAGTGACACATTTAGCCGCATTGGAACAAGACTGTCGAGTGTGATTGAAACGCTGACACTGGTAGCAGCGCGTAGGTGTCGGGACATAGGGGCGAACAGAAATAACCTCGTAGCCCGCCTTGATGCGCGATGGCAGCTTAACACTATCGAAGGTCAAGAAAAGTGTCCGGGTCGGTACAAGGTCATTGTTGACCTTTTTCATGACCCGATGGACAGCCGTCACGCCCTGCTCAGCGAGGAAAGATTGAAGCTCCTCGTCAGTCAATCCGTCGAGGGAGCTAGTATACACTACACCACGAGACGAATTCAAAGTTCGGTGGGCCTCCACCCGGACAGGGAACGTGTACAGGAGGGTGGCCCGAAGCAGTTTTTGTGCCTGAAAGGCATTCTCAGTTTCTAGTAATAAGGTGCCGTTACGCAACCTGGTACAAGATTTGACAGATCCGGCTATGGCATCAACGCCCTTCTGAATAACAAAAGGGTTGACAGAGGAAAAATCCTTTCCGTCCTCAGTGCGAGAAACTACGAGGAACTGTGGGGCAGGCGGTAGTACTTTTGTCACTGTTGGCTGGTCACGTTTCCGTTTTTGGGTCGAAGTCGAAAGCGATGGAGTAGAATCCATTGCGGAGGAATCCCCCATGATTGCCAGCGTCTCCGATGGCGCGCTCCTTCCTTGTGGGGACCCTCTCAGAGGGCACTCCCGCCTTAGGTGAATGTTTACACCTCAGGTCACACCTCCCGAGAAACAGACGGAGGGACCAATCGGCATGGTCAGAAGGTATCAGCTCAGGCAATCACCCCTCCCCGGGCCTGGCCTTTACCAGGGGGTACGCGCGTGCCTTACATGTCTACCCAGGGCGGGGACTTACGCGTTACCCCGTCACCGGCTACGCATGCGAACGCGTGGGTCGGCCTTCAGACACGCACAGGGAGGAAGGAAGAAGAGGAAAAAGAAGAGAGAGAGGGAGAAAGAGGACAGACTGTCTTAAACGCCTAGGCGGAGACCAGATAAGGCAAGGAGAAGAAGGCAATGAGAAGGCAAGGAGAAAAAGGCAAGGAGAAAAAGGCAAGGAGAAAAAGGCAAGGAGAAAAAGGCAAGGAGAAAAAGGCAAGGAGAAAAAGGCAATGAGAAAAAGGCAATGAGAAAAAGGCAATGAGAAAAAGGCAATGAGAAAAAGGCAATGAGAAGGCAAGGAGAAATAGGCAATGAGAAGGCAAGGAGAAAAAGGCAATGAGAAGGCAAGGAGAAAAAGGCAATGAGAAGGCAAGGAGAAAAAGGCAATGAGAAGGCAAGGAGAAGTCAAGGGAAAGAGTAAGGAAGACAGTGAGGTGGAGAAGAGCAAAGAAAGGGACCAACAAAAGGAAGGAAGAAACGAGAAGTTGAAAACCAAAAAGACCACGATTATAGGTCGTGAAACCGTCCGTCTCCGGACGCAGGCGCTAACTACCCCCGTGAGGGGGATGGACTCCTTTTAGTCGCCTCTTACGACAGGCAGGAATACCTCGGGCCTATTCTAATCCCCGGACCCGCAGGGGGGTGTGTGCAGTCTGTGGCTGGTGGGCCTCATTGTTGGAATAATCGCTTGTGTAGTGCTGGGCAGTTGTATGTGAATAGCGCGCAACGTTGGGTAGTTGGATGCTATGTAGCAACCTTGAGTCGGATGTGAGCCGCCAGCAGTGGTGATGTGGGGAGAGAGAGAGAGAGAGAGAGAGAGAGAGAGAGAGAGAGAGAGAGAGAAATGCCAGGGTTTTGAGAGGTGGTTATGAGCGAACGATCTGGACATGTGTCCGTCAGAAGAAGGAAATTTGTAACACTGGATGTCATGAACTGATCTATGACTTTTTAACATTATTAAGGTAAATACATTGTTCTCGATCAAAATTTTTCATTTGCTAACTGTGCGTATCAGTAGTTAGTGCCTTCAGTAGTTAGAATATTTTATTTAGCTGGCAGTATTGGCGCTCGCTGTATAGTAATTCGCGTAACGAAAATTTTTGGGAGGTAAGTGATTCATGAAAGGTATAGGTTATTGTTAGTCAGGGCCATTCTTTTGTAGGGATTATTGTAAGTCTGATTGCGTTGCTCTAAAAATATTGTCAGTCACTTTAGTGCTGATAAGAATAAGTAGAGAGAGAAATGTCTGAGTACGTTCAGTTTTGCTCAGCTGTTTGAAAATCAAGCAACGTGGGAGGTTTAGTAGCACAGTCATTCATAATTTTTCCAAGCAGATGTTCAGATGTTCAGATGTTTCACACGGAAGCGTCTACAAAGAGGGGCTGAGCGGCAGAACGCTGACATAGCCGAAAGTCAAGGCAGTATCTTCATACCTTTATCTGGACTCAAGTAAACGATTGTTGTGATGCATCATCTGTATTAACGTGCCACGTTCAGTTCTGAGCTTCCGCCTACGGCATGTGACGACAAACATCCCGTGCGTGGCGAGTCGCTCGGCATAGCGTCGTGTCTCGACCACACAATAAAAGCCTGCCCACGGTCACGCGCCCATCGCCAGACAGGAGAAAGTCGACACAAGACACACCCATTCTTGTTCAGAGCGCTTTCTGCTCCACGGCCACCTCCGTCTTTTGAGTGCAGCTCGTGGAGTATGAACAGCTGTGGAGTGAGCATTCGGATGCTAAGGACGAGATTTCTGCCTGCAGCCAAAGTCAGATGATTTTGAAACGGCGCATTTTAGCCCGTATCCCACTTAGCGTATTGTGAGTTATTAATTCGCTGCTATAGACCACCTTCAGAAATACCGTGATATATTGTTTGTGTGTTTTCCGGACATCTGAACAATTTGATACCAGGAACTGAAGTTGGCTTAAGGATGTGAGAGCAATGGCATTATGCCTTTTCGTGACAGTATCATATCTAAGGTCCCACTTTATTTACGTTTTTTCGATAACGAGATATGAAGTGACAGCCAAAAATATTTTTTTACGTTTTTTATTGCTCTTATATTCGTATTATTGAATCTCTATTCTAATTAATTACGCTAGAGTGACACCGCCGAATTGTCACAAAAAAATAAAATAACGCATCTGGAACTATGAAGTGTTATAGTAACTACCGCAAGCGATTTGCATCACCTGTTTTATGTTTTGTCAGTTTTTCTTTACTTACCCTTCTGCTTCTTACAGACACGTAAAATAACGAACAGATTTTCGCCATTATCAGAAAATTACAAATATACACTACGCACAAAAAAATAAATACAGGACCAATGCTCTAGTTCTGGAATAATGGAAGTGACAGCCAACAATTTTTTCAGATTTTATATTGCATTTATTCATATTGTCGAATCTGTTCCAATTACTTTACAATGTCACTGCATAGAAAACAGACTCGCGCAGAAATACTTTGATACACAGACGGGTTCAGACTCTGCACAAATTGGATGAAATTAATCGGACTGTCATGCGTAAATTTTATCTGCTTCAGAACGTAGCACCAATATGTACACACTGACTGGCAGTTTACTGAAACAGACTTTCAGAATTGTCTAGCATTTGTTTCGTAGATACACGGCCATAAAATTGCAGAAGTTATCACAAAAATACAAGACCTCATAATACCGTCTCACGATATTCAAGACACGAGGTGCCTAATAATAATATGACGTTCAGAATTACTCGTTTGTTGTGCACACATATAAGTAACTGGTCTTTATTTCACGTACACCCGAAGCAACATTACTGCACCACAGCTCTTACTAAAACTCGAACGTGCAGAAACTTTTCTAAAACAGGGTGAATAGGTGCAACATTGAGGCTTCGCTATTACAGCAAATTTTAGACTAGCAGCGTCGTCCCAGAATCAAGTGACTTGCCCGGTTTGATGTTGAGGACATGCGCCGTAGATTATGCTCACTCCATACATGTACAGTACATTCTCTATAGGGCAGCCCAGAGTCATAGGGACCGATAGCCTTTGTAATCTGGTCCCTTCAATCCCTCAAACAAACCAAGCAGCGTGAAGTTGAGTGATGCGCGACAGAGAATCACAACGTTGTACTAGACGTCAACTGTTTATGAGGAGCGGAAGTTAGGTGGCCTAGCCTCCTCTGCCTGTTTGCGGGGGAGGAAGGCAGGGTGGTAATGAGCGGAGCTCGAAACCTCTGCGAAAAAGCGGCCGAAGGCATTGGAGACAGCCTCAGGGGCCACAAGGACGTCATTCGCGACCGTCAAGCCAGAAACTGGTGAGTGGACCTTAGTGCCAGATAGCCGGCGCAGGCTACCCCAGACAACAGAAGAAGGAGTAAAACTGTTGAAGGTGCTTGTGAAAGCAGCCCATCTGGCTTTCTTGCTTTCTTTAATAATACGACGACACTGTGCACGTAATCGTTTATAATTGATACAATTCGCCACTGAAGGGTGGCGTTTAAAGGTGCGTAAAGCACGTCGACGAACACGTAAAGCGTCTGTACATGCTGCGGTCCACCAGAGGACCGGTACGCGACGTGGAGAAGAAGTAGGGTGAGGGATGGAATATTCAGCAGCAGTGAGAATGACTTCCGTGAGTTGTGCGAGCTGACGATCGCAGCTTGTGAAGGTTTGATCCTGAAAGGTCGCCCTGGAAGAGAAGAGCCCCCAGTCTGCCTTGGAGATGGTCCAACTAGATGAGCACGGAGAGGGGGATATGCTGCAGGAGATGGATAACGCACGGGAAGTGGTCGCTCGAATATGTATCAGAAAGTGCATACCACTCAAACCGGCTTGCAAGTTGGGGAGTACATATAGAGAGATCTAAATGGGAATAGGTGTGAGATGTGTCCGAAAGAAAAGTAGGGGCGCCAGTATTGAGGCAGACAAGACTGAGCTGGTTGAAAAGGTCTGCTAACAGGGAGCCCCTCGGGCAGGATGCTGGAGAGCCCCAAAGGGGATGGTGGGCATTGAAGTCTCCAGTTAACAAAAATGGTGCAGGTAGCTGAGCAATAAGTTGCATCATGTCTGCCCTGGTAACGGCAGATGACGATGGAGTGTAAACGGTACAAATGGAAAATGTAAAAGTGGGGAGAGTAATGCGGATGGCAACTGCCCGCAGGCCGGTGTGCAACGGGATGGGATCGTAGTAAATATCATCCCGGACCAGCAACATAACCCCTCCATGAGCCGGGATACCTACCACAGGGGGTAGGTCAAAACGCACAGAGGTGTAGTGTGCCAAGGCAATTTGATCGCATGGGCGTAGCTTCGTTTCCTGGAGGGCTACGACGAGCGGACGGTGCAAGCGGAGCAGCAACTTCAAGTCCTCTCGGTTGGAGCGAATGCTGCGAATATTCCAGTGAATAAGTGCCATCGTAAGAAAAGGAAGATGAAAGAAGGGGTCACCTCGAAGGCCGCTGAGGGCATGGCTTCGAGCGAGCACTGCCGCCGCTATCAGTAGGCGGACAGTCATCGTCCATTGGGTCTATAGGTTCATCGGCCATCTTGGGAGGATGGCCGGGAGGGGGAGCTTCCTTCGCCGGTGAACGGCCAGATGTTCGGCTACCAGCGGTGCGGCCAGGCGAAACGGATGACGGCCTGGGGCGGCAACCGCTGGGTGGCGCAGTAGAAGAAATGCGCCGTGGCGGAGAAGGAGAACTGTGCTTCCTATGAGCCTTCTTGGATGGTCGTTTGGTGGAAGTACCGGTCGAAGGCTGGGAGGTCGAGGGACGTAGGAAGTCTGCACGGGATGGTTCCTTCTTGAAGGCCCGTGCATCTGACTTCGGGGTCTTCGTCTTAGCAGAAGCTGATGAAGGGGCTGGTGTCTGTGGGGTGGTGGGATGAAGAGGAGACGTCGACCGCGCGATCTTAGCACTGGCCGAACGGACGACCGTGGTGCTGAAGGTCAGATCGCATGTCTGGGTTGCTACCTCCCTGGTAGTCCGAGGAGAGGCGAGGACAGTACTGTATTTCCCCGCTGGGAGCAGCGTGGGCTTCCTACTAGCCAATAGCTTGCGAGCAGCCGAGGTGGACACTTTCTCTTTGACCCGAATTTCTTGGATACAGCGTTCTTCCTTATAGACAGGACAGTCGCGGGAGGATGCGGCATGGTCACCCTGACAGTTCACACAATGAGGAGACGGAGGTGGACAGTCACCCTCATGGGCATCCCTGCCACAAGTGACACATTTAGCCGCATTGGAACAAGACTGTCGAGTGTGATTGAAACGCTGACACTGGTAGCAGCGCGTAGGTGTCGGGACATAGGGGCGAACAGAAATAACCTCGTAGCCCGCCTTGATGCGCGATGGCAGCTTAACACTATCGAAGGTCAAGAAAAGTGTCCGGGTCGGTACAAGGTCATTGTTGACCTTTTTCATGACCCTATGGACAGCCGTCACGCCCTGCTCAGCGAGGAAAGATTGAAGCTCCTCGTCAGTCAATCCGTCGAGGGAGCTAGTATAGACTACACCACGAGACGAATTCGGTGGGCCTCCACCCGGACAGGGAACGTGTACAGGAGTGTGGCCCAAAGCAGTTTTTGTGCCTGAAAGGCACTCTCAGTTTCTAGTAATAAGGTACCGTTACGCAACCTGGTACAAGATTTGACAGATCCGGCTATGGCATCTACGCCCTTCTGGACAACGAAAGGGTTGACAGAGGAAAAATCCTTTCCGTCCTCAGATCGAGAAACGACGAGGAACTGTGGGGCAGGCGGTAGTACTTTTGTCACTGGTGGCTGGTCACGTTTCCGTTTTTGGGCAGAAGTCGAGAGAGATGGAGTGAAATCCATTGCGGAGGAATCCCCCATGATTGCCAGCGTCTCCGATGGCGCGCTCCTTCCTTGTGGGGACCCTCTCAGAGGGCACTCCCGCCTTAGGTGAATGTTTACACCTCAGGTCACACCTCCCGAGAAACAGACGGAGGGACCAATCGGCATGGTCAGAAGGTATCAGCTCAGGCAATCACCCCTCCCTGGGCCTGGCCTTTACCAGGGGGTACGCGCGTGCCTTACATGTCTACCCAGGGCGGGGAATTACGCGTTACCCCGTCACCGGCTACGCGTGCGAACGCGTGGGTCGGCCTTCAGGCGCGCACAGGGAGGAAGGAAGAAGAGGAAAAAGAAGAGAGAGAGGGAGAAAGAGGACAGACTGTCTCAAACGCCGAGGCGGAGACCAGAGAAGGCAAGGAGAAGAAGGCAATGAGAAGGCAAGGAGAAGAAGGCAATGAGAAGGCAAGGAGAAAAAGGCAATGGAAAGAGTAAGGAAGACAGTGAGGTGGAGAAGAGCAAAGAAAGGAACCAACCAAAGGAAGGAAGAAACGAGAAGTGAAAAAGCAAAATGACCGCAAATAGAGGTCGTGGAACCGTCCGTCTCCGGACGCAGGCGCTAACTACCCCCTTGAGGGGGAGGGACTCCTTTTAGTTGCCTCTTACGACAGGCAGGAATACCTCGGGCCTATTCTAATCCCCGGACCCGCAGGGGGGGGCTCAAGGTTGATGAAAGATTAAATTGTGGCCAAGACAAAGTTATTAGAAGTGCATGAAAATGGCCGCGACGTCTCTCAGCATTTTCATGGAAACTGCAGTTAACAAATAATTTTACACAAAGACGCCACTGAAAATCTATATCTTTCTTATTCTAGCTGCCGGCGAACGCCATAACGGAATCCCCATCCGCGTTTGTTTCCTTGTGCTTAAGTTAACTGAGAAACTTTGCTATTATCAAAATACATCGTGTTTACTTTCCAGCAGGTTAGTGTACTTCATGGAGAAAACGTAACCAGTATGTCATTGGTGATAGTATATACGTCCGTCTTGCGAGGTTACAGATATCGATCCTGTCCCGGTCACATCGCGTCTACCCTTCATGCATCTCTGCTCCCCTGAGTTAACGTCGTTGACGGGGAAGCCCCGTTGCAGGAGGGGGGGGGGGGGTGGAGCTTGGCGCCCGCCTTTCCGCTTCGCGCATAAGGAGGTCACTGTCTGTGGCTAAATCTAGCGTTTTGTAAATCAGTTTTGCGAAGAGATTTTACGTTTTGCGAAATGGCTCACTTCCGTATACTTTAAATACGTTTTAGGGAGTAATCCGGAACTTTTTAAAGAATGGCAACCAATTTGAAGATTCAGTTACACACAAAATGTGAAACTATTGTCGCAGTGACTTGGATGTACCTTTTTCATCCCTCGTTAGCAGCAATTACGTCAGATGTCACGGTCAACGCCCCACCACACTAGTGAAGTCCCCGCTTTGTTGTTTCGGTTCCCTCGCGCAGGCAATTTTTGTTTACCCGCACTCAGTACCTCCGACTCCAGTGCTTTGCGTGAGGTCTACGTGTTAATAACAAACTCAATTTCGTTCTCATTCTTGCTTTTAGGAAGCTCGTTAGTGAGTTATTTTCATTACAATTACTGAAATGAACCTGCGGAGATTTCGTGCGTAGTGGCTGAATAGTGAATAATATACGAAGTGACTGTCTAGGTTGGCGGGAGACGACACACAGTGCTATTCTAAGTACTGTAAAGTGCAGTTATCAGCAAAAGGAAGTGGTTTAAAGAAACTTAATTCTATGAGAGACAGTAAAGGATTCTGAAGAGCAGTTGAACGGAATGGACAGTGTCTTGAAAGGAGGATAAAAGATGAACATCAAAAGCAAAACGAGGATAATGGAATGTAGTCGAATAAAATCGGGTGATGCTGAGGGAATTAGATTAGGAAATGTGAGACTTATAGTAGTAAATGAGTTCTGCTATTTGGGGAGCAAAATAACTAATGACGGTCGAAGTAGAGAGGATATAGAATATAGACTGGCAATGGCAAGGAAAGCGTTTCTGAAGAAGGGAAATTTGTTAACATCGAGTATAGATTTAAGTGTCAGGAAGTCATTTCTGAAAGTATTTGTATGGAGTGTAGCCATGTATGGAAGAGAAACGTGGACGATAAATAGTTTGGACAAGAAGAGAATAGAAGCTTTCGAAATGTGGTGCTACAGAAGAATGCTGAAGATTAGATGGGTAGATCACATAACTAATGAGGAGGTATTGAGCAGAATTGGGTAGAAGAGAAATTTGTGACAACTTGACTAGAAGAAGGGATCGGTTGGTAGGACATGTTCTGAGACATCAAGGGATCACAAATTTAGTATTGGAGGGCAGCGTGGAGGGTAAAAATCGTAGAGGGAGACCAAGAGATGAATACACTAAACAGATTCAGAAGGAGATTCAGAAGGATGTAGGCTGCAGTAGGTACTGGGAAATGAAGAAACTTGCACAGGATAGAGTAGCATCAAACCAGTCTCAGGACTGAAGACCACAACAACATGGACACGAACAAGCACTGAAGTGCGGAAGCAACTTTTCGTGCTTCACATCAACATTTGTTTCAGTGTTAACGGTAACAAGTGGAAGCACGAATTTCATTATTCATTGCAAAGCCATCTTGTTTCAGAGTAACTGATCACATGCGAGAACTCCGTTAATCCTGTTTTATGGATAGCAAAGGTGCCAATTAACTAATATCTTGACTTATGGGATAAGACGTACTGCCGGCCGAAGTGGCCGCGCGTCTCTGGCGCTGCAGTCTGGAACCGCGAGACCGCTACGGTCGCAGGTTCGAATCCTGCCTCGGGCATGGATGTGTGTGATGTCCTTAGGTTAGTTAGGTTTAACTAGTTCTAAGTTCTAGGGGACTAATGACCTCGGCAGTTGAGTCCCATAGTGCTCAGAGCCATTTGAACCATTTGATAAGACGTACTGCTGTCATTTGGAATGTCGGAAGATTGTATTTTGGACATTTTTATCTGTGCTAGGTGTTACAGCTTACTGACTGATGAAATTTATCACTCTTCGGTTAAAACATTATTAGCTATAGCCTTTAGGCACGATTTCTTAACAGAAAAATGCGTCGTTGGAACCTACTTTTAAATTTTGCGAAATTAATAGCAATTGGGAATGACCATGCACTGGCCATTGGCATTAACAATGGCGTGTACGCCGCCGAGTTGAAATCCAAATTACCTCATTTGCAGCACATTAGATACACGTGTCATTCTCTACAGCTAAGTATTTCCCATGGCAGCGTAGAATTCCTTCCTAGGAGCTTCAGTTTTTTAATCCGACACACTTAAGACTGGTTGGCCCATTCGTCAACTAGGCAAGTCACATACCAGCATGCGCAATGAGTAATTAATGGAGGAGAACAGTCGCAGAAATTTGTGGACTTACATGAAACTTGTTGACCGTTTATTTCTTTAGCGATGAACAAAGTATTTCAACAGTGGCTTGAGCAGAGAATTCATTGTAGTGAAGATAGAATGAATGAGCGTTATTATTTCGCGGAAATTTTATACCAAGTGTACACAGACCGTGAATTATGCGTATCTTGTTTATTTGAAGCCGTTACGAGATATAGTTATTCGGTGAACCAATACTTCTAAACTGAAACGTAGATTCCACAGAAGATGCGAATGATAAATATCTATGTACGAAAATTTTGCTTGGGGGCGAAAGATCTGGTTTTATTCTGGACAAATCATGTAGATCCAAAATCTTACGTTGGCTATGAATTTTGGACGGAAGTGTGTACTGAAAAATTCCCTTAGGAATTTGAGAAGGATGCGCTTGAAAGGTGCCTTACATTCATTACTGGGTCAGTAAATCCACTGCATCAGCGTCTTCCCAAGAACATTTAAGTTACCCTGTTTTCGTCTGACCAAAGTGTTCGGCTTGTAAAATAGTGTGTAACTGAAAGAGCACAATGGCTTACACACGATACCGAAATACTAACAGCTGTTGACTAAGACGAAAAATTTACGAAACTTTGTGCGCGATGAAGTTAATTACTGTTAAATTTTGGGTGTAAGTGCATTGTTATTGTGACTCCGGGGGAGAAAACTCTTTCCATGAACTGGCAAAAATCGTCTTAAATGTGTTCTCACTCCCACATTCTAACGCAGTTTTGTGAATAATACGAAACGAAAGGGAAAGAACAGAATGAAAGTGAGGTCACTGTATTTTATATTGTCTGTCAAATACGGATTAAAATGGGAAAGAAAGTGTCACCATTTGTATCATCTGCCTAAGATAGGAACCATGCAGTGCTACCCAAAACCATCAACTTCAGCTTCAGTACAGTAATTTATCTAATTTCGGACATAGCTACGTCCGGAAGATTTATGTTCTATCTGCTGACAATTTGAGGAGCAACCAATCAAAACGTATATTGTCCACCTCTGTAAAAAATTTGATATTGTTTCGGCGGTATTTTATGTGCTCTATGTTTCGCATTTGTATATTTTAATACCATCCGCTTCCGGATTGCCTCTTTTTGTAGATTTTAACACTTGAAAACCATCGTTTGAAACAGGTCTTTTGCTGTCCACGTGGCTGAATGAATCAGCAATTATGATGTCCGCCATTTACATTTCATTTTGTAATGTCTCATCTAATGTGGCAATAATGCCAAGTTTAATTTGTGTCGATGCTTGGAACAGTTCAAAGCAGTATTCAGAATTGTCGCCTTCTGGCACAGTCGGCATTTTAGCCGATTTTGGCTTGAGAGTACCGAATTGTCAGAGCAAAAAACTCGCGTGTTCCAACCCTTATGCTGGAATTAAGTACCGGCAGCGCGATTCGGCTAACAGACCTTTCGCTCATCGATCTAAGCGTCTACTCCTTGGGCCACGGACACTAATAGCAGCGACCATACGAAGTATATAAGCAGGCCTAAAATTTTCAAACTCGATTGACCCGAAAACGGTTGAGAGATGAGGCTTCCTGTTAACATACAGTATGTTAAAGTCCTAGTCTTGCCCTAGATATCGTGTGCAATATGAATCCAATCGGCGAGGGGAAATTCGTACCGTGCCATAGTAAGAAGAAATACCGAGTTTCGTAGTGAAAGGTTCCAATCCGTCTGTCCTGCCTCCTTCCACTTGTACGCTAAATTCACCTGCTCATTGGCAGGGCTGGCGATAGGCCGCACACTGGTTTCATCGCAGCCTCGCTGATTACCCGTGGATTTGGTTAGGCTTCTGGATATTTGGAAGAAGATAAAGAAACTCTCTGATTCGCCCATCGCCTGCTGACGTCAGACGGGACTTTCTAGAGCAAATGGGATTGGAAGATTTGCTCTGATTAGCCCGCGCCTGGAGACATCCTGTGGTGGCAATTTATTAAATGTGGCTGCTTTCACGCTACTGACGGAGAACGTTAACGTTTTTCTGATTGGCAGTTGCGGCCGGGGAGCAGGGACACGGGAAGATTGGCACACTTGGTTTGGACGTGGAACAGAAAAAGGTCGCCGGTTTCAGACGTCGAGAACTGAGTTCAGATGGTACTCCACGGCGTCCGAGTCTTGGTTCTTCATATGCGACCATGCACAGCCGACTTACCGCCACAGCAAATTGGTAACAACATCCATCAACACCGGCGATAGGCGGGCGTACATGTCAGTAAAGGCTCTGAGCACTATGGGACCTAACATCTGAGGTCATCAGTCCCATAGAACTTAGAACTACTTAAACCTAAGTAACCTAAGGACATCACACACATCCATGCCGGAGGCAGCATTCGAACCTGCGACCGTAGCGGCCGCGCGGTTCCAGAGTGAAGGCCTAGAACCTCTCAGCCACAACGGTCGGCGTCTGTAAAGGGCACGTAGTGTTGCTACAGAGCAACTGTTAACCCTGGCCGGCCAGAGTGGCCGAGCGGTTCTAAGCGCTACAGTCTGGAACCGCGCGACCGCTACGGTCGCAGGTTCGAATGCTGCCTCGGGCATGGATGTGTGTGATGTCCTTAGGTTACTTAGGTTTAAGTAGTTCTAAGTTCTAGGGGACTGATGACCTCGTAAGTTAAGTCCCATAGTGCTCAGAGACATTTTTTGCTAACCCTGTTTGCAGTGATAGCAGCGTTTGAATTTATTGTTCAGTACGGCAACGGCCTTGCCGCCGTGGGTACACCTGTTCCCGTGAGATCACCGAAGTTACGCGCTGTCGGGCGTGGCCGGCACTTGCGTGGGTGACCGTCCAGGCCGCCATGCGCTGTTTCCCTTTTTCGGGGTGCACTCAGCCTCGTGATGCCAATTGAGGAGCTACCCGACTCCGGTCAAAGAAAACCACCATTACGACAGGGAGAGAACGGTGTGCTGACCGAACGCCCCTCCTATCCGCATTCTCAATTTAGAATGACGCGGCGGTCGGATGGTCCCGGTGGGCCACTTGGGGTCTGAAGACGGAGTGCAACCACTGAAGTAACTAACATGGTAGTGCTGTACCCGTTGCTTCGTAACTTTATTGCAATCACCTTTTGTAACAGACATGTCACTGACAAGGGGAGGCCACGACGCTTGGAACGCGGATTTACTGTAAACTTCGTACGCTCTTAGTACTCCATTACGACAACAAGATGTGTAAGCAGTAGCGCGTACTTCAAGTGTTATTGAGAAAATCGCAAGATAATTTCGGTCGTCAAATATACACACCTGTGTGTGTGGCCATTTCTACCATGAAGCACCGGTAGCTGAGTGTGTTATTTCATTGTAGCCATTTTTGTTATTGTTTTTGTGGAATAAAAAAGTTGTTAGCGTTCAAGCTCCGTAATCGCTGGATAGAGTCCTGCCCGTCAGTTTTTTCCCCCTACCACAGTCATTTTCTTTACTATTTATATTACAATTGATGTAGTGGGAAAAATACGCGTAATCGGATGAAATTTTATTAAATTTACAGTGTTATTTGGAAGTCGGCAAACTTTTATTATCACAAATAATATAATATTCATAACTACCCACTATTAAACGGCCAAACGCATGAAGTGGTACTGAAAATGTATGATTTGAGAAATCCCCCGTACCATCTAAGGATCCCGTAACGACTTGCTACCTTCAAGTTTTGACCGGTAAAACGGCTTTTGAAAGATGTACAATTAATCGTCGCTTTCGACATTACGAGTACAAGTTACGGGATGGTATTTTTCCTAAAAACATGAAAAATAAAGTTAAACGGCACAGCTACATTGAATAAATGCTATGTTTCCGCATATGCAAAGTATTTTGAGGTTTTCCATTGGAAAAACAAACGTCGTTAACATTTTCAAAAAACCTGTCTTTCAGCCTATAATTTGGAAGCAAACCATGCAAAACGCAGTATTTCCTTAAATATCGGCGCTGACCATTGGTTATGCAGTATGGAGTATATTTTAATAGAGTCTTCACGAGAAGCAATTTCTCGTTCTCTTTCTATTAAATACGAACAATTTTGAAGACACAATGTAGCATACATTTTCAGTATCACTTTATGCGTTTGGCCGTTTAATAGTCGGTAGTTATGAATATTGTATTATTTGTGATAATGGAAATTTGTAGACTGCCAAATAACATTGTAAATTTAATAAAAGTTCATCCGATTACACGAATTTTTCCCATTACGTCAACTGCAATGTAAATAGTAAAGAAAATGACATAGGGAACAAACTGACAACCGTTACTCGATCCAGCGACCCAGCGATTACGGGGCTTGAACGCTAACCACTTTTTTCTTATTGATCATAACATTCGACAATAGTACATAATTTTGAACTGACATTTAAATTAATAGCCGGCCGGAGTGGCCGAGCGGTTAAAGGCGCTACAGTCTGGAACCGGACGACCGATACGGTCGCAGGTTCGAATCCTGCCTCGGGCATGGATGTGTGTCATGTCCTTAGGTTAGTTAGGTTTAAGTAGTTCTAAGTTCTAGGGGACTTATGACCACAGCAGTTGAGTCCTATAGTGCTCAGAGCCATTTTTTTAAATTAATAAAACAAACTAAAATTATAGGTTCCTTGACATTTTAGACGAAATCGAAGTGTAGACAAGAGAGTGATGTTCGTCATTTGATCGTTTGTGTTTTTCAAGTATCAAATTGTGTCTCGTTTCTCCATGTTCTGAATAGCATAATCGAAAATGGAGTTCACATGACGGTTCTTCTGAGGAAGTTAGCGTATTTATGATAGTAATTATTGACGTGTAGCAGCTTGTGATGCTGGTCGGAGGTGTAAGTCCACAAATCTCCTTCGCTCTTTTCTTTACTGGACAGTAGGTAAAATACCGCGTGTCCATTCAACCAGTTGACAGCATTTTTCACCACTCGGCTGCCAGCGCTTCATGGTAAAAATGGCCACGCACTGGTGTGCATATGTAACGACCGAAATTATCTTGCGATTTTCTCAATAACGCTTGAGAAGTACGCGGTACTGCTTACACATTTTGTTCTCCTCGTGGAGTACTGCAAGTGTACGAAGTCTGCAGTAAATCCGCGTTCCAAACGTCGTGGCCTGACCTTTCGAGTCTTAATGCTACGTCATTGTTTTTAGTACAGTAAAAACATCAATTTAATTTTATTTGTATTTCATGTGAAGTGACTTGTTTCCTTCAATTATTTTATTATAATAATTATTTTTGAGGTAGTGATTCCGTTGAGCAATTATAATTTAACACTGGGTCTTAAGGGGTGTGTCACGGAATTTGGGCAGTCGCGTCAGTCCGGTGCGACTCCGCATCCACGCACGAATGGTTTTGGTGTGGCTGCAATACTACTCGCCGATGACCTGCAAGCCCTTTTCTCATAAATCGTCCAGATTTATATACTTACTTGACTTTGACACGGCATGGCAGTAACTTCCGACGGAGTAAGAAAAATTAAGACTTGTCCTCGTATGGTGCCACTGAACTCTGATCAGAGATTTAACGGTTGGCGTACTTTACTGTGCCACCCGTACAGAGGGAGAGGGCGACCTACCAACACACCGCAGGGCCACTAAGCTACCTGGTTCGGGGCACTATGGAGGAAACGGCGAGCACTGCGAGCAGACCTTGACGTGTGTCGGTCTGTACTGGGTAGGAAGCGGGCGGCACACGTCGTGGGTCGTGGAGCCAGGTGTGCGTGCTTCCTCCCGTCAACGTCGCCACGGTGACCTGGTCACGCGCCGCGACCGCCACCGCCACCTGTCTTCAGGCCGCGCTCGCCTGCTTTCTAGTCTTGCAACAACCGCGTCACGCTAGAGAGAGAGAGAGAGAGAGAGAGAGAGAGAGAGAGAGAGAGAGAGAGGCGTCTCATTGGTTCCAAAGTGAGAGTGCCTCAGTAGCAGTAACGCCAGAAATTAGACGTCTCTTACTAATTAACTGTAGAATGTCTTGTATCTGTAGTTGGTAAGCTTCAATGCTCTAGGGATTATCTTGAGTGTGACAGATTTAATTTCGTGCCTGCAACCCCCTAGTCAGCGAACCGGGACAACAGTCCCACTACATTACTCGATAATTGACACGTGTTGTAGCTAGTTTCCTCCAATCAGAGCGCCTAACGTCACGCCACCGTTCCCCGTTGCCAAACTGCACAATAATTTGTCACTTCCCATGTCTTGGCCGGCATTCTTTGTATGTTTCTATCCCGAATCCGTGTGTGTGTGTGTGTGTGTGTGTGTGCGTGTGTGTGCGTGTGTGTGCGTGCGTGTGCGTGTGCGTGCGTGTGCGTGTGCGTGCGCGCGCGCGCGCGTGTGTGTGTGTGTGTGTGTGTGTGTGTGTGTGTGTGTGTGTGTGCGTGTGCGCGCCTTTCAGCGTCACATGCACAGCTATTACAATCACAGAGCTCGGCCTGCATTAAACCATCTTCGTACAGCCATGTGTGAAGACCAATTTTTTTTTTTTTTTTTTTTTTTAAGGCTGCAATTTACCTTTGCGACAGTCACAAGCCTTGTAAATAAAATAATTTTTTGAAGTTTAGTGACGTAGTGTAGTGGTTAGCGGAGGAACTGTATGTGTGGAAGATTGTAGGTTCGAATCTCGTTGAATGTAGCGAATTTATTTTTTTAACCTAATCAGAAACTTTTTATTCAATTGACTCGTTTGAATTAGTTTCTTATTTCTAACACTTTGCCGCGTGATTTTTACCATCGTATTGGCTTTTTACTTCTCATTTCTCTGCCTACCAATTTTTCAATTAGAATCTGCATGTGTCGCCTACAATCTACAACCGAGTGCCAACCAGGACGACTCATCAGTTGGAAACGCCGCAATCCATGTAGGCACAGTGAGGATAGTTTCAGATAACCAATGATGTCGAGGAATTCTAGTTCGCTTTTACCGCCGAAACGAATTTCGCTGGCGGATGATTGCTATACAAACAAAAATATTATGGAACTTTTCCGTCTGGAATTCGCTCGTCGTTTTTCCTTAGACGCTGTGAATAAAGTGAACGTGATTTTAGTTCTGCGTAAATTGTCGATCGCTGTTTTCTGGTATTCAGTGCATACCGATCAGGATGGGTTTAAATTCAGAGCTACAAAACGCACCATCTGCTGCAATTCAGTCACTGATCACTGATCTTTGGCCGGACATGGATGCTTATCTTATTCCAGAGGTTACCCCTTTATCTGCAAGATAAGTCGCAGAGGGTGGCTTACTGGTAGTTGGGGGCTTTAACGTCAGGCGCGTTATGGGGCCACATAGGGATATGGCTGCAGGGGAGGGGAAGAAAACCAATGTGCACTTCGTGTGCATACCGGGGGAATCATTCCAGATGTGGAAAGGATCCTTCTGTATGCCATGAAGGGTACAGGGTGCACCCATCTGCAGGTGGTCGCTCATGTCTGCACCAATGATGTGTGTCGCTATGGATCGGAGGCAATCCTCTCTGGCTTCTGGCAACTATCTGATTTCGTCAAGACTGCCTGCCTAGCTAGCGGGATGAAAGCAGAGCTCACCGTCTGCAGCATCGTCGACAGGACTGACTGCGGACCTATGGTATTGAGCCGAGTGGAGGGGCAGAATCAGAGGCTGAGACGGTTCTGCGACGGTGTGGGCTGCAGATTCCTCGACTTGCGCCATAGGGTGGTGGGGTTTCGGGTTCCGCAGTCCACTACACACAACAGGCGGTTACACGGTCAGCAGAGGTTGTGTGGCGTGGACTGGGCAGTTTCTTTAGGTTAGATGGCCTCGGGCAAGTACAGAAAGGAGAACAGCCTCAAAGGGTGCGGGGCAAAGTCAGGACATGCGGGGACCAAGCAGCAATCGGTATTGTAAACTGCGTTGGTAAAGTACCGGAACTTCAAGCGCTGATAGAAAGCACCGAAGCTGAAATCGTTATAGGTACAGAAAGCTGAAGCCAGAGATAAATTCTGCCGAAATTTTTACAAAGGCACAGACGGTTTTTGTAAAGGATAGATTGCATGCAACCGGTGGTGGCGTGTTTGTCGCTGTTAGTAGTAGTTTATCCTGTACTGAAATAGAAGTGATAGTTCCTGTGAATTATTATGGGTGGAGGTTAAACTCAACAACCGAACTAGGTTAATAATTGGCTCCTTTTACAGACCTCCCGACATAGCATCATTAGTGGCAGAAAAACTGAGAGAAAATCTGGAATACATTTCACATAAATTTCCTCAGCATGTTATAGTCTTAGGTGGAGATTTCAATTTACCAGATATAGACTGGAACACTCAGATGTTTAGGACGGGTGGTAGGGACAGAGCATCAAGTGACATTATACTGAGTGCACTATCCGAAAATTACCTCGAGCAATTAAACAGAGAACCGAGTCGTGGAGATAACATCTTTGACCCACTGATAACAAACAGACCCGAACTTTTCGACTGTATGTGCAGAACCAGGAACCAGGTTTTAAATTGTAAGACATTTCCAGGGGCAGATGTGGACTCTGACCACAATCTATTGGTTATGACCTGTAGATTAAAACTGAAGAAACTGCAAAAAGGTGGGAACTTAAGGAGATGGGACCTGGATAAACTGAAAGAACCAGAGGTTGTAGAGAGTTTCAGGGAGAGCATAAGGGAACAATTGACAGGAATGGGGGAAAGAAATACAGTAGAAGAAGAATGGGTAGCTCTGAGGGATGAAGTAGTGAAGGCAGCAGAGGATCAAGTAGGTAAAAAGACGAGGGCTAGTAGAAATCCTTGGGTAACAGAAGAAATATTGAATTTAATTGATGAAAGGAGAAAATATAAAAATGCAGTTAATGAAGCAGGCAAAAAGGAATACAAACGTCTCAAAAATGATATCGACAGGAAGTGCAAAATGGCTAATCAGGGATGGCTACAGGACAAATGTAAGGATGTAGATGCTTGTCTCACTAGGGGTAAGATAGATATTGCCTACAGGAAAATTAAAGAGACCTTTGGAGATAAGAGAACCACTTGCTTGAACATCAAGAGTTCATATGGAAACCCAGTTCTAAGCAAAGAAGGGAAAGCAGAAAGGATTGAAGGAGTATATAGAGGGTCTATACAAGGGCGATGTACTTGAGAACAATATTATGGAAATGGAAGAGGATGTAGATGAAGACGAAATGGGAGATAAGATACTGCGTGAAGAGTTTGACAGAGCACTGAAAGACCTGAGTCGAAACAAGGCCCCGGGAGTAGACAACATTCCATTTGAACTACTGATGGCCTCGGGAGAGCCAGTCATGAAAAAACTCTACCATCTGGTGAGCACGATGTATGAGACAGGCGAAATACCCTCAGACTTCAAGAAGAATATAATAATTCCAATCCTAAAGAAAGCAGGTGTTGACAGATGTGAAAATTACCGAACTGTCAGTTTAATAAGTCACAGCTGCAAAATACTAACACGAATTCTTTACACACGAATGGAAAAACTGGTAGAAGCCGACCTCGGGGAAGATCAGTTTGGATTCCGTAGAAATGTTGGAACACGTGAGGCAATACTGACCTTACGACTTATCTTAGAAGAAAGATTAAGGAAAGGCAAACCTACGTTTCTAGCATTTGTAGACTTAGAGAAAGCTTTTGACAATGTTAACTGGAATACTCTCTTTCAAATTCTAAAGGTGGCAGGGGTAAAATACAGGGAGCGAAAGGCTATTTACAGTTTGTACAGAAACCAGGTGGCAGTTATAAGAGTCGAGGGGCATGAAAGGGAAGCAGTGGTTGGGAAAGGAGTAAGACAGGGTTGTAGCCTCTCCCCGATGTTATTCAATCTGTATATTGAGCAAGCAGTAAAGGAAACCAAAGAAAAATTCGGAGTAGGTATTAAAATTCATGGAGAAGAAGTAAAAACTTTGAGGTTCGCTGATGACATTGTAATTCTGTCCGAGACAGCAAAGGACTTTGAAGAGCAGTTGAACGGAATGGACAGTGTCTTGAAAGGAGGATATAAGATGAACATCAACAAAAGCAAAACGAGGATAATGGAATGTAGTCAAATTAAGTCGGGTGATGCTGAGGGAATTAGATTAGGAAATGAGACACTTAAAGTAGTAAAGGAGTTTTGCTATTTAGGGAGTAAAATAACCGATGATGGTCGAAGTAGAGAGGATATAAAATGTAGACTGGCAATGGCAAGGAAAGCGTTTCTGAAGAAGAGACATTTGTTAACATCGAGTATAGATATAAGTGTCAGGAAGTCATTCCTGAAAGTATTTGTATGGAGTGTAGCCATGTATGGAAGTGAAACATGGACAATAACTAGTTTGGACAAGAAGAGAATAGAAGCTTTCGAAATGTGGTGCTACAGAAGAATGCTGAAGATAAGGTGGGTAGATCACATAACTAATGAGGAGGTATTGAATAGGATTGGGAAGAAGAGAAGTTCGTGGCACAACTTGACTAGAAGAAGGGATCGGTTGGTAGGACATGTTTTGAGGCATCAAGGGATCACAAATTTAGCATTGGAGGGCAGTGTGGAGGGTAAAAATCGTAGAGGGAGACCAAGAGATGAAAACACTAAGCAGATTCAGAAGGATGTAGGTTGCTGTAGATACTGGGAGATGAAGAAGCTTGCACAGGATAGAGTAGCATGGAGAGCTGCATCAAACCAGTCTCAGGACTGAAGACCACAACAACAACAACATGTGCAGAACAGGGAATCAGTGATAAGGACGTTGCTGCATCCCTGAATATGGAAGTTAATAGGAATATAAAAAAAGGGAGGAAGGTTGATCTGTTTAGCAAGAGTAATAGAAGGCAGATTTCAGACTACCTAACAGATCAAAACGAAAATTTCTGTTTCGACACTGACAATGTTGAGTGCTTATGGAAGAAGTTCAAGGCAACAGGTACGTGCCGAGTAAAACTGTGAGGGACGGGAAAAACCCACCGTGGTTCAACAGTTAGGAAACTACTGCGAAAGCAAAGAGAGCTTCACTCGAAGTTTAAACGCAGCCAAAACGTCTCAGACAAACAGAAGCTAAACGATGTCAAAGTTGGCGTAAGGAGGGCTATGCGTGAAACGTTCAGTTAATTCGAAAGTATAATACTATGTACCGACGTGACAGATTTCCTAGGAAGTTCTGGTCTTACGTTAAATTAGTAAGTGGATCGAAACAACATATCCATACACTGGTATGATGATGGCATTGAAACAGAGGATGACAAGCGTAAAGCTGAAATACTAACACCTTTTTCCAAAGCTGTTTCACAGAGGAAGACCGCACTGCAGTTCCTTCTCTAAATCCTCGCACAAACGAAAAAATGGCTGACATCGAAATAAGTGTTCAAGGAATAGAAAAGTAACTGGAATCACTCAGAGGAAAGTCCACTGGACCTGACGGGATACAAATTCGATTCTACACAGAGTACGCGAAAGAACTTGCCCCCTTCAAACAGCCGTGTACCCCAATTCTCTAGAAGAACGGAAGGTTCCAAATGATTGGAAAAGAGCACAGGTAGTCCCAGTCTTCCTGAAGGGTCGTCGAGCAGATACGCAAAACTATGAACCTATATCGCCGACGTCGATCTGTTGTAGAATTTTAGAACATGTTTATTGCTCGCGTATCATGTCGTTTCTGGAAACTCAGAATCTACTCTGTAGGAATCAACATGGATTCCGGAAACAGCGATCGTGAGAGACCCAACTCGCTATATTTGTTCATGAGACCCAGAAAATATTAGATACAGGCTCCCAGGTAGATGCTATTTTCCTTGACTTCCGGTAGGTGTTCAATACAGTTCCGCACTGTCGCCTGATAAACTAAGTAAGAGCCTACGGAATATCAGACCAGCTGTGTGGCTGGATTGAAGAGTTTTTAGCAAAAAGAACACAGCATGTTGTTCTCAATGGAGAACCGTCTACAGACGTTAAAATAACCTCTGGCATGCCACAGAGGAGTGTTACGGGACCATTGCGTTCCGCAATATATATAAATGACCTGTAGATGGTGTCGAAAGTTCCAAGCGGCTTTTCGCGGATGGTACTGTAGTATACAGAGAAGTTGCAGCTTTAGAAAATTGCAGCGAAATGCGGGAAGATCTGCAGCGGATAGGCACTTGGTGCAGGGAGTGGCAACTGACCCTTAACGTAGACAAATGTAATGTATTGCGAATACATAGAAAGAAGGATCCTTTATTATATAATAGCGGAACAAACACTGGTAGCAGTTACTTCTGTAAAATATCTGGGATTATGCGTGCGGAACGATTTGAAGTGGAATGATAACATAAAATTAATTGTTGGTAAGGAGGGTGCCAGGTTGAGATTCATTGGGAGAGTCCTTAGAAAATGTAGGACATCAACAAAGGAGGTGGCTTACAAAACACTCGTTCGACCTATACTTGAGTATTGATCATCAGTGTGGGATCCGTACCAGGTCGGGTTGACGGAGGAGGTAGGATCCAAACAAGAGGGGGCGCGTTTCGTGACAAGATTATTTGATAAGCGTGATAGCGTTACGGAGATGTTTAGCAAACTCAAGTGGCAGACTCTGCAAGAGAGGCGCTCTGCATCGCGGTATAGCTTGCTGTCCCCGTTTCCAGAGGGTGCGTTTCTGGATGAGGTATCGAATATATTGCTTCCCCCTACTTATACCTCCCGAGGAGATCGCGAATGTAAAATTAGAGAGATTCGAGCGCGCACGGAGACTTTCCCGCAGTCGTTCTTCCCGCGAACCATACACGACTGGAACAGGGAAGGGGGGTAATGACAGTGGCACGTAAAGTGCCCTCCGCCACACACCGTTGGGTGGCTCCGCTTTACAGGGCAAGTGATCCACCTTGTGTGTGTCGCCGGCAGCGGATGTGGCGACAATATAGTGGTGACAGCGTCAACCTTCAAGTAATTTTAATCTGGCTATATTTATTAGTCTCGAATGAGGAACAGCCCACAGTTGCACTGAACAGAGATAGTGCGGAGGACGTACAGTACCGTGTGTAATGGTACTTACGTTCGAAACAGGCTTATGTCTGTTGAAGTTGTTTTATTGAGCTTGACGCAGCCGCTGGGCTAAGACATTTTTCATGTATGTGTGTGTGTGTGTGTGTGTGTGTGTGTGTGTGTGTTTGTCTTCTGAGGAAGACTATATTATAGCAGAAAACATGGTCAAGGTTTAAAATAAACATAATTTAGTGCAAATGTGGGTTTTTCATTCGAGACAATTTCATAACAGTTGCTGTTGTCGCTGCCATGATGTAAATGAAGATACATTTATTAGCCCCAGCAGCCGGTACAGGAGCAAGTAGTGTGTGATTTGCAGGGATGATTGGAGGGGGGGGGGGGGAGGGTGTGAAGGATTTTCTCTATTCTGTTTCAAACCATTCCCCCTCCTCAGATTTTAAATCACCCATCCCAACAGGGGTTTTTATTTCCAGCTAGCTTGATATACAAAATTTGACATCTAATTTGAATTTGTCCATCCGTACACATGAAGTATTACTACACTATTAACAACACGTTTCCTCATTAATTTTGGAAAAGCCGTTATATACTTTAGGATTTTAAGTAAATTCGAACCGAGTCGTCATTCTCATACTGGTGCTGTTACTTTCATCTGAAGTCCGCCGTCCGCTGCTTGTGAGGCAAGTACTGTGGTAGCAGTATCACACAGGCGTGTGAGCTGCGGAGCTGAAATTCACCCCCTGCCCCGGCACAGAGCGGGCAGCCCGGTACCTGCGTGCGTATTTAGCGTTAGGACGGATGTACCCAGTGCTTTAATAGCGCGCTAACTTCTTATGATGTTTTCTATAGCATACTGTTCACTGCGTACGTGTTGCTGTGTGGTCAGCACGCGAACAGCACGCGTTTCTCAGTCGATGGAGAGTACCTATTGGAGATGGCCAAAATGGATCTTCTGTTTCGAGAGCTACTGAACTGATGCAGATAACCATTTATGTTCCAAGAGGTGATGAAGTTATCAAACCACAGAGAAAGCGGATGTGAACATTACATCTACATCTACATCCATACTCCGCAAGCCACCTGACGGTGTGTGGCGGAGGGTACCTTGAGTACCTCTATCGGTTCTCCCTTCTATTCCAGTCTCGTATTGTTCGTGGAAAGAAGGATTGTCGGTATGCCTCTGTGTGGGCTCTAATCTCTCTGATTTTATCCTCATGGTCTCTTCGCGAGATATACGTAGGAGGGAGCAATATACTGCTTGACTCTTCGGTGCAGGTATGTTCTCGAAACTTTGACAAAAGCCCGTACCGAGCTAATGAGCGTCTCTCCTGCAGAGTCTTCCACTGGAGTTTATCTATCATCTCCGTAACGCTTTCGCGATTACTAAATGATCCTGTAACGAAGCGCGCTACTCTCCGTTGGATCTTCTCTATATCTTCTATCAACCCTATCTGGTACGGATCCCACACTGCTGAGCAGTATTCAAGCAGCGGGCGAACAAGCGTACTGTAACGTACTTCCTTTGTTTCCGGATTGCATTTCCTTAGGATTCTTCCAATGAATCTGTCTGGCATCTGCTTTACCGACGATCAACATTATATGATCATTCCATTTTAAATCACTCCTAATGCGTACTCCCAGATAATTTATGGTATTAACTGCTTCCAGTTGCTGACCTGCTATTTTGTAGCTAAATGATAAAGGATTTATCTTTCTGTCTATTCGCAGCACATTACACTTGTCTACATTGAGATTCAATTGCCATTCCCTGCACCATGCGTCAATTCGCTGCAGATCCTCCTGCGTTTCAGTACAATTTTCCGTTGTTACAACCTCTCGATACACCACAGCATCATCTGCAAAAAGCCTCAGTGAACTTCCGATGTCATCCACCAGGTCATTTATGTATATTGTGAATAGCAACGGTCCTCTGACACTCCCCTGCGGCACACCTGAAATCACTCTTACTTCGGAAGACTTCTCTCCATTGAGAATGACATGCTGCGTCCTATTACCTAGGAACTCCTCAATCCAATCACACAATTGGTCTGATAGTCCATATGCTCTTACTTTGTTTATTAAACGACTGTGGGGAACTGTATCGAACGCCTTGCGGAAGTCAAGAAACACGGCATCTACCTGGGAACCCGTGTCTATGGCCCTCTGAGTCTCGTGGACGAATAGCGCGAGCTGGGTTTCACATGACCGTCTTTTTCGAAACCCATTCATTAAAGTGAATACGTAGACGTAGAACTGTCGCTTGATGACATGTTCTTCAAAAAGCTATTTGCCGATGGACGAAGCGAAGTTTGCACAATTATTAGAAGAAGTCGCCCCTATCATACAAAAATAAACCACGAACAAGAGTCCAGAATTACCAACACAACTGAAGCTCGAGGTGGTGCTGCTATATTTAGCTGCACGAAGAAGTTTCAAGTCTCTTTAAGCTCTATATCTGTTGCCTGTTAGCACAATCAGCAGACTTTTAGGTAAAGTATTTGATGACATATACCATGCTCTGGAAGACTTCATGAAAGTATGTACATGACTTTAATAAGCGACGTGTTTATTTAATATAGTTCAATATAACAATATTGTTAATATAATTTTAATATAGTGAATCACTGTTACAATGTTAATAACATTTTAACATGGAGCACGAGACAACGTGTAAGACAGGACGGATAGTGTAACGGGCCTATACGAAGCCGTTAGGAATTGCTCTGAACTATCTCGTGTCATACCATTATTAATGAGATATTGATACATATGTACCTAACTTTATAACTATTCACTCATTGAATGAGAAAAACAATGATTATGTTGAAACTAAATTGCCGGCCGGTGTGGCCGTGCGGTTAAAGGCGCTTCAGTCTGGAACCGCGTGACCGCTACGGTCGCAGGTTCGAATCCTGACTCGGGCATGGATGTGTGTGATGTCCTTAGGTTAGTTAGGTTTAATTAGTTCTAAGTTCTAGGCGACTGATGACCTCAGAAGTTAAGTCGCATAGTGCTCAGAGCCATTTGAACCATTTTTTTTTTTTTGAAACTAAATTCAAAATCTGTTTAACGTCTACTTCTAGCTTCGCATTTAAACACACTTATAGAAGGAAATTTTGAAGTCCATAAATAATCGATTGAGAATTCATTTGGTGATCGCTGGTGTTCATTTGGTCGATCCATAAATCAGGTTTTATGTGCCTCTTCGTACTACACGGTCCCTTTGAAACAAATGGTCAAGCTAGATTTCAGTTCATTCCTTATCGCTTCCGACAATGTCCCTTCGAAATAACCCTCCTTGTTCGTATTTTCAACGTGTAACGTTTGTATTGAATCTTCTTGTACATTAAACATTTTTCCTCTTGTCTGTTATCTTGCTTCATAGCTGCTTACTGTTTACAAGGTACCGAAAGCGATTCTTTGATCAGGAGTTTCAACCGTTCGTTTGAAATGAGACACTGTATTTCTGCCTGTAACCTTACTGCACCAGAAATAGGTCATTTTCTTAACTGGGCTGCTCCGCTATTCCCAAATGACATTCATCACCCACAGCGTACGAAAGGTCATTTGTGTCTCTATCTAGACTTTTATAGACCTTTGCCATTGAGTCCTCTTTCTTCTTTTTCTGCGGTAGTCGGGTAGATGTAAATACAGGTTACTTTTTTGATTCAGAGGATGTAAAAGTCTGCAGACGATTCATCGAATACCATATGCTCTACTGTTGGTGTTGGAGACGATATTACCTGAATTCTGTGCCTGACAAGAAACAAACCGAGTGAGAGGGAAGAATGTGTTCGACATTCAGCCTTCAGTTTTTAGAAAAAATATTTTATTGCCAGATATGCCAATATTAAGACGATAAAATAGGGCAAGGCAGGAGGGCCATACGACAACTGAACTCCGTCCTTTGGAATAAAGTAAAGAAAAGGACCTAACAGGTGCTATATCGTTCAATTGTTGGAAACATCGCTACATACGGAGCAGAAATATGGGTAATAAACAAGCGTCAGAGTAAGGACTCTTGGAGACGAAGTTTTAGCTATCTCTCGGTTGAATTATGTGCCAAGTAATAACATGAGAGATGCTATGTGTGTCGATAGATCAGAAATGGACAGCATAAATATGAAACGTCTAAAACGATGAGAATATCTGGAAAATGATTAACGATAGCCCATGGTCAAAGAAAATGTGGCAATGGACAACGCAGAAGAAAAAGCTTGGGTGACACAGGAGGCGTCGGATGCGGGAGGTCCGGGACACGATGGATGCCAGGTAACTACAGGTAGGAGAGTAGCAGGATCGGAAGAAGTGGAAAACGGAAAGCGGCGCCAGTCTGAGACTACTGCCAGATAAAGATGATAGTAAATTCATAAACAGTAATTCTTTTCAGAAGTTAAAGGAGGGGTACATTATACATTAGATGAAAATGTATGCAAATGGTCTACCCCTTGCTCCATGAGCAAAATTTACACTTTACGGAGGAATCTCAACTGTTCTCAGAAGCCAAACAGCAGTTGTAAATATTTGTCAAGTATTATTGTTTTTCAGACATGTTCCACATCCTGGAGGACCTCCTCACTACGGATCAATTGGAATGAAAGTAAATCTAATTTTCAGCTAGTTTTATCGACCTACCTAAAAGGATTTTGGCATTCGCTAATTTCGTAAATGGTTGATTGTATAATTCGTGCACTAGAGATGACACCTGGAGCGTCAGCTACACACACGTCACTCGTCGCCCTACGTTAGTCTTTCAAGATACAGCACACAGTCAACATGCCTGTTCGAATATTTTGTGACTCTTTTATATAAAAAGGCGAATCACCTCTTATTACTTTGCGACAGTACCATATCGACGTGTGTTTGTTCCATCTGTAAGTAGGCTGTTTAGGTTCTTACATGTAGGCTGTTTAGGTTCTTATATTGGTAACGCCGCCGCCACGTAGCGCTCTCTGTATGAAAATCACTGGCTGTGCTGTGTGCAGTCTGTGGCTAGTTTGCATTGTTGTCTGCCATTGTAGTGTTGGGCAGCTGGACGTGAACAGCGCGTAGCGTTGCGCAGTTGGAGGTGAGCCGCCAGCAGTGGTGGATGTGGGGAGAGAAATGGCGGAGTTTTGAAATTTGTAAAAATGGATGTCATGAGCTGCTGTATATATTATGACTTTTGATGACTATTAAGGTGAATACATTGTTCTCTATTAAAATCTTTCATTTGCTAACTATGCCTATCAGTAGTTAGTGGCTTCCGTAGTTTAAATCTTTTATTTAGCTGGCAGTAGTGGCGCTCGCTGTACTGCAGTAGTTCGAGTAATGAAGATTTTTGTGAGGTAAGTGATTTGTGAAAGGTATAGGTTAATGTTAGTCAGGGCCATTCTTTTGTAGGGATTTTTGAAAGTCAGATTGCGTTGCGCTAAAAATATTGTGTGTCAGTTTAAACACAGTCATGTATAATTGTTCAAAGGGGACGTTTCACATCTGACAGAAAAATTGTTTCCATCAGGTATGTGAATGTGTCATTTATTTCCAATTGGTTTATGAGTTGCTGCACTTCGTACCACAAAATGCTTTGGTCTTACCATTTTGGAGGTCTTTATGGACAACACAGACCCAAATTAATTACATGGCATAAAAATTTGTGGTCCTTAAGTAGAAGCAGTACTCCTATACGTAACTTCCCCTGAATCACTGTCGATCTAGCTGCGAGTATGTCACGATTCGTGAAACCCTTTTGATTTCGTTAGTGACCACACATTTTTCCAGGCTACGCACTCTTCGAGCGGTGATCGGCAGATGATGGTTGAAGTGATCCCTATAGTAAAAATCTAATACCAGCATTGCTGGCCCATGGAGGTAGGATATTCCTGCATGTGTGTCAGGAGCCTGAAGATGGCCTAGTGAAACGCTGAAACTGGTCGCCAAATAAACCAAGGTTGGGAATTTGGCGGCTGAAACGCGTAATTTGACATCCTGGAGTCACAAAGGATAGCTCGAGAGCGCATTATTTTGCATTACAAAGCTGTGTCCTATTAACCTGGGACAGAACAATACAAAGTGGCGTGCATTCTGGGTTGTGTGTATGCAGTTTTTCCTGTCCAAGTGAGCCCTAGTAGGAAAGGCGATCTGTTTGTTCATGTCTAATTACTCTGCATCTACATGCACACTCGGGAAACCACTGAGGTACATGACAGATGGTATTTCTCAATGTACTAATTATTAGGGTTTCTTCCCGTTCCGTTCACCTATGGAGCACTGGCAGAGTAACACTTTAAATGCCTCTGTGCGCGCTTTAATTAATCTGATCTTGTCCTCGCGATTCCTAATGGAGTGATATGTACAGATTTCTAATATATTCCCAGCTTCATCACTGGAAGCTCGTTTTAAACTTCGTCAGCAGGCTTTCTTGGGATGTTACCGATTATCTTCAAGTATATGTCACAGAGGTAGCAAACCTCCCACGAGTCAAAGAAACCTGTGATCTCTGTACTCTCCTCCTCTGTACACGTTACATTTGCCTTTTTCTATTCGGTATGGGTCCTCCCCACATCTGACCAATGCTGTAGGGGTCGCCGGAGTGATTTGTGAACACGTACTTTTGTAGGTAGAGTACTTTTGTAGGTAGAGTACTTTTGTAGGTAGAGTACTTTTGTAGGTAGAGTACTTTTGTAGGTAGAGTACTTTTGTAGGTAGAGTACTTTTGTAGGTAGAGTACTTTTGTAGGTAGAGTACTTTTGTAGGTAGAGTACTTTTGTAGGTAGAGTACTTTTGTAGGTAGAGTACTTTAGCGTAATGCTGAAATATACATTTCAGATTTTTTGTAGGTGCATGTGATACGAACAGTATGTGTATCATATACCCTGTTTTACACCCTAGTTAGCAGATCAAAGCACGCAGCAAAGAAATGTCAGCTTCAGAAGCTGCATGTGTGGCAGATTCTGGTACGTTTGTTGCGGACAGTGTGCTCAAAAAGCGGAAAGAACGGAGGCATGTTAGTTCTGCTTCAACGGCTTGGAGGGTGAAGTGCTGCCTTTTTAACTGAACATTCAGTACCTAACAGTTTTAATAAACATTTTTGGAACTGTTGGAGTTGACATCACAGCAGCTGAGAAGAGTGCTCAACTTACCATCTTCGAAGGATGCCATGGGTCTGATGATGGTCATGTGATATGACCGAAACCGGTCACCTATGTTCTTATAGCGTACGTGGTGCGACCAAGAAAATTTAAAAATGAAAAATTCATTAATTCAGTGCCTACATGCCGGTATTCGCAGATTTTCCTCGACACACGACAACAATGACATTCTTCGCACTGCATACCAATTACTAAGCCACGCTTTTAGAGAATGAAAAGTCAGATACTTTTTGTCAACGTTATGATACAGTGTTTATCAGAGAAACTGAATACTGATGTACGCAAAAAAAAACTGTCGGGACAAGCTCAGATTAAGCGTACGAAATGCCGAGTCTACTGACTACGCTAGATGAAGTGACTTCCGTACGCAACAGATTTTTCTAAAATAGCTGTAGATGATCTTTATTTTAGGCCCAGAACATTATTACACATTCAGTATGGAATTAACTACGAAACTGTATTCTAGTCAATCTTCAATGAATGTGTGTTGTATCGTTAAATTACGATCGAAAGGAATAATTTGCCTAAACTAATAGCCACATGAAAGTATAAGAAGTTCTTGATAAATTCTGCAGTTTATCTTCGATTGCAAATACTGGATAGCTGTACCGTTAACTGTGCCCACTTTACCCTTGCTGTCAGCACAGAGACACGTAACTGAAGGATGCGAAGTTAGCTGACATAAGCACCACCCATCAACTGAAGTTCATTACCAAATGATTTTTCTAGGCAACTGGTAGTAATACTGCTCGGCTTCATCCAGATACTTTAAGAGCAAGACAATATCCGATTGGCGCACGAAAGAACCACCACATATCGTTACTGCTTTTTTTCTCTAATTTAGTGTCCAGGCATTTGAGTGTGTAACAGTACAGCCAAGAAAGAAACTGCAACAGTTTGAGATAGTCACAGGACGTTGAAGAGTATGATAGAACTCTTCTTCCAAAATCAGTTCACAGTCAACAGTGCAGTTCTAGTGGTTTGCATGCAACTGATGGCACCTTTGTGCAGTAATTGCGAACGCCTGTGAGTGGGTAGATGAGACAGGAGATTTCTCTTCCCGCTCTCCTCTGCCCCCACCCCCCTCCCATGATCTGCCAATCATTACTTCATGGAGGTATGTACCCTCCACTTCTCACCTCTATAATTATCTTCTTTGTGAAAAAATAGTACTTCGCATTTATCTTCGGTAATATGTACACAAAACAGTCTTTCAGTGTAACGATGCTCTTTTCTCATGTTCAGGAATTCGGCCGTCACACTATTATCAAACGACGCGTCTTTAATCTGTAGCCCACTGCTTACCCACTACGCCAAACAACGAGAAGTTATCGGTTCTCTCTCCTAACTGAGTTGGAACCATAATGAAGGAAACATCTGTGGAAGTATCCGATCTTAGGATTGTTTTATTAGCTATTTAAAATTCACCTAAATGCTTTTTTCAGCTTGTAGCGAGAAACTATAAAGGTCTGGACGTACCTTCTACCTGAAGTGCCCGTACCTAATCGTAATTATGGAATTTTAGTAAAAAGCCTGTTCTGTCTACTATTCCTTCCGCTTATGAAGCGGTTGAAGTACAGGCGATGAAATGAACATTGTGAACTCTTTACTGGAAAGTTACTCATGTCACATACATAATGAATTGCACACATTGACTTTACTAGCTGAGCTGTAAATAACTGCTAAGAACGAATTTTATTTTAATTCCTACTGCCATATATTAACATTTGGGTTCAATCTGTTACAGCTTAATTGTAATAAAGAAATTGCAGTAAACAAAATTCCACTTTATCTCCAGCACTGTGCTAAATGCTGCAGATTTCTGAAGGTTATTCCTCCATTTTTGATGTATTTTTATGTCGACAAGTAATCCTGGGGAGACATATCACTGGTTGCGCTCAATGTTCCGTGTTCCACCAGAAAGTAAAATTTGAGGCTCTGGCATGTGGCTGTGATCTTCCACGTGGAATTTTATTTACTGTAATTTGAAACTGGACTAGCCTAGAATAATGAGTTACTAATAGGTGATCTTTAATAAAGAGCGTAGCATAATATAAAATTGTGTGTGCACTTTTAGACTTCATCGTATGTTAACTTTTCAGCTGATTGATTGAGGGAAATATCCAAAAGTATTTTTGTCGTAGAATAAACTGTTCCTTGCAAGATGTTCTTGCTCTTTATCTCAGCTTTCTCCGTCTACAGCAGTCACTGGTTCTTTCCTCGATATTGTGTTTTAAGTCAGGCGATACATTTTTCGTTCCTCAGAAAAAAAAAAGGCACACACTTTACAAAACAACTGATACGGTAATGTATCTTATTAACATAAATGCTGAGAACATCGACTGGTTTGACTTCGCAATTTATCATTAATACATTCCTTCAAACTCTTCAATCGCTCTATTGTAGCTAAAAATTAATGGTTGGTGCTAAGCTCTTGGGGGAAGTGTTCCTGATACTTGCCACATTTCAGCACCAAAGTGGATTTAAGTTCGTATTAATATTATCCTTATTTCTGGTATGGATGACGTGAACAGTACTGTTGATTTGAAAATGAGATACATTACTTCAACTCAGTTCTTTGAATAGGCTTCCTCAAACTTAAATTTTCGCAAGTGGCGTAACTGTCTTCTGGACTCATAATTGTCTTGTGGAAAAGAAACTATCTTCCCGTATCTTAATGACATCCCATCTCTATTAGGTCCTTCATATGGGCACCTGCCTATGATTTCCAGTTGCATGCAGTTTTACGCAGTTTTACCAAAAAGAGGTATTACCGTAGGTTCACACCATTTAAGTCCAGTTTTCTGAATTTCCCTGTAAAGCGAGATATGCCAGCTATTTGTCTTTTCGTTGGGTCGGTCACGAAGTAGCACATGTCGATGTAGGTTACACATTGCTGATATCAAGAACACTGCTATATAGCGCTACAAGATGATCAACTTTATCTTCGCTTTCCACTGTCTTGTTCCATGATGCGCTCCATCACTGCATCTAGGCAGCTTATATTCTGCTCTCTTTCCATTAATGATGCTCCTAGAACTTTGCAAATGAGATTCACGGTAACTGAATACGCCCACCATGTTTACTTTTTAACACCGGAAGTCCTGGAACGCTTCAGTTCAAGACCAATTTCGCAATTACTTTTTTGCGACATTTTGTCTGAATCGAAATTGACTGGTTGAGATGTGCGACACTGTGCCGGACCTTTCGTGTTGCTGTTCCAAGGTATATTTCGCTGCCGAACTATGTGACTATCAAACTAAACAACAGTGCTGACAAATTATTGCCCAGAAGTGCCTTAGGTGAACTGCTGAACAGATTAAGCTTTTGTCTTTCCCATACAGCATTTTGCCCTAGTAAAGGCAACTTTTAGGCAAATTATTGTTAGAGTGCACCAAATTAGTCTGCAACAGAAAGCCCTTCAAATCAAGGAAAACAACATGCAGTGATGTGTTTATCAGTTTCTCGAAATGAAGACAGATAGTGAAGATGGAGTAAGTCTTAGCCTATGTATTACAGCAACCTTTGAGTGCCAGCAAGCTGGATGATTGAGCGGATACAGTCGTCCAGAATTCTCTCAAAGCATATTCATCGCAGGCGAAAGACGAATTGGACAGTATTTGGAACATTTCGGCTGGGTCACTCGTCTTCGTATGTTTTTCGTGATGATTGTTCGGATATTACGAAATTCAGTCCGCCAGTTTATGATTTCAAGTCTGGATTGTGTAGATTTTACACTTTTCGAAACTAAGAAGTTACTTTCCTCACTCGCCAATCACAGAGGGCAGGCAAATTACTGGAACCATCGCATTCTTAAGAACTAAGGAAGTGAGACGTTAAATGGGGTTCTTCCATTTACAGGATTTGCAGATAAGCTGGAGTGTTTTCCCATCCTTATCCTTGGAGTTAACATTGGCAAAAGCAAGGAAAGAACAACCCATGACGTCAATTTACGTACAGTATTTCTTTCTGCTCATCTGATACTTCCATTCTATCTTAATTCCTGGCAGGGTTTCGTTTTCACTTTAGCTGCTGCCCTCTTTGCTCTTCTCCCACATGCCAATTTCTTTCAGTTTAATTGGTTTGCTATTTGTTTGTTAATGGTTATGTTTTCTTGTAATTTCTTCGCGTCTTATGCCCACAGCCGTATATGCCTGCCAATCAGGACGTGACCTGGTTTTGATGTTTAACTGCTAACCAGCTAGAGTGAACTAAAGAGGGTGGCGATAGATGAAAAGGCGATTTTACAGTGCACTGCGGACCCTTGTGTCCTCCGAGTGTGTCTCAGTGGCATGCTTCAGTAGTATCTCCTCGGTTTACAAGTAGCGTCACTTCGAACATTTTCGATAGCTGTCTCCAGTGTCATCCTCACGAGTTAAATTCTCTAACAGCCGGAGCTGGAACGTGTTGTGCTTATACAGATCCAACAGCGTGTTTAACATTCCAGAGTGGTGCCAAGTGACGCATGTACGGAAGGCATGTCTGGCAGCTCATGGCGGCTCCGTCCCGCCGCGGGACCAAATGACGTCAGGTGGCGCGAGGGGGCGGCGCCATGTCTGAAACTGCCGCTCCCGCATCCCTACATCTGGGAAGTATTAGTCTTTGCTTACACTGGATTTCCGAAGTCCACACCTCCATACTGTATTGAGTGTGTACCCCTGGGCTCTTAAAATTAGCGTTGTTTATTCTAAATTCGGCCGAATCTTTTCTAACAGAATCCCAATATCTGTATTCTACGTCAGTTTTCTAGGCGATTTTCTGTCACGGCCAACTGTGTCATGAATGCTCTGTACAACGCTCAGCAACAGTGCCAGTAGTCTGGCCCATGTGAATGCTACCACTTTCACAGGGGACACCATACACGCCGGGCACTATGCCTTTCATTATATGTAACGGGGCGTAACATCTATCTTGGAGGCGAACCCGAACCTTGATGTCTCAGTAAACGTCATGTCTAGCTAATCGTTGCTCGACAGTATGGAAAGAAAGCATCTGGCTTGGCCTCTTCCGCCCATTCACGACGTGTCTTTCGTCGACGGCACCTGAAAGCTTCTGCAGATCTCCCTTGATGTCAACATTTTCCCTGAATACACGCTTCAAATGCTGAAATTCAGAGTCCAGGTAGGCATCGTCACAAATAGTCTTTGCTCTTTGTGTTTAAGTCATCAGGACAGCTTTATTGTAAAGAGCGTGGTCAAACCTGTATGAAATCAAGTGCCGGACAGAGTGCATAAATTTCCAGTGCACTGAATGACCAAGCCCGACCTCCTGCCTTCCACGCAACTAAAACATCTAAGAACGGAAGCCTGCCACCTCTCTCCATCTCGGCAGTAAATTTAATGTTGGGATGGAGACCGTTAATGTGGTCGACGAACTGCGACAGCGAATTTTCACCGTGAAGCCGTTTCAGGAAGGTGGTGTCAGCTGACCATAAGAAGCAAGACGACGGCAACCTCGCGAAGTTCAGAGCTTTTTTCCTCCAGGCGCTCCATGAAAGAGTTCACGACGGCTGGAGATAGCGGTTATCCCACGCCTGTGCCATCCGTCACCTCACGATATTCGTTGCGGCAGAGAAGTAAGTTGTCGGTGAAACATGGCGGAAGAACTTAACGATCCCAGAGGGGAAACTGTTGGGTCAGAAGATTCAGCGTGCCCCGTACCGGCACCCTCGCAAGAGGTGAAGACGTCTAGACTAACCATTACGTCGTTTTGGCCTGTATTTTCCTGAGGAATCTCTACGAATGACTGCTGAGTCTGTTACCTAGGACCGGATAAAGTCGAGTGCTGCTACTTCTGTACTGATCACATTCTCTTACGGTGACGTCTGTTAGAAGCAGCTTGGATTTGAGACAGACCGCTGCATGGTAGAGCCTTTGTGTTGGATAGAACAGGGGAGGACACGTTTCAGCAGAAGTGTTTCCAATACTGTGTGGGTTAAGTAAATGGGAGTGGCGCTTTAAAAAAACCGTTTCGAATTACGAATAATTTTCTTCTTCTGCATATAACATCGTTATTTTATGGTATCTGCGCACTGCGGAACTTCTTTCTGTGTCACTTACGTTCATCCTGCGTCGTCCTCATACGCACACTGAAATTACTGCGAAACAATCCATCTTCGCGATCGGCAGACAGTTTCATCTCAAGCTTAGCCACCAAGTCATCTTGTGTGTTTCCATCAAGTCCTGCTTGTGGAACGTGTGAATCTTGAAACCGTACAGTGGTGGCGTCAGTAGTGAGGAAATGGACGTGGTGGCTTGCGTAAGGGCCTCGCTGAAGAGAAGTTACATTATTAAGTACGGCAACCTCTCTAAGATTTGTGCATGTGTGGCCTTTCACCAAGTCTCCTGAGCATGTACAATGTAAAGTTCACAGTCCTGCGCTTTTCTACTTCCCAGTGACAGTTCGCAGTGGTTGCCTCCAAAGTACTCTTCCCTGCATTTATCTTCCGAGTATTGATGGATGAATCTCTACAGTCGCTGTTCTGCAAGAATAACTTGCGGCGAGGGCACGGTCTCGCTGCTCGCATAAACCGAGAAACTCCTGTTCTCGTTGACACGTAATTGTAGCCTTCTGTGGTCTCCAACCCTTATCAGAATTTCTTATCTTGCTGATATTTCTAGAGTGTCCTTTGAATAGGTAAGCCTTTTGGTCCTGGTTCACTCCGAGATCTCAGGATGTGCTGCGCCAGTTTCCATCGTGTAACACAGACCGCAGTTTTCATGCTTTATCACAGTCACTGCACGCAGCACATAAGCTCAGCCGAATCCCGATTACGACCGACGTCAGAGCAGGAATTTCGTGAAAGTTGATATATCTTCTGCGATGACTCTTCTGTATGTTACCTGCGTTTCAGTCACCCATTTTGGAACTGCGTACTTCTTTCATGGAAGTAAATTTTGCTTATGTAACGACAATGGACTGATTTACTTCAATAGCCAAATCTCACTCCATCGTTTCGGTGTACTCCACATCAAAGCTTGCGGACAATATTTTATTCGTCCTTTTCACATCCACTTTAGCATTATTTCGTCTTACACGGGGAAGAGTAGGGACATTGAACGTATCCCTGGAATATCTGTATAGAAAGATAAATTTAAATTGTTTGCAGAAATCAAATTTTCTTCCAGGGGCGCACAGTTGACATCGTGTCTGAGTCAGTAACCGGCTTTTCCGAGTTTACTGACAGCGTATGCTCGGATTTAAACCTTCTGGCCACGTAATTTGCACTATAAATTTTGCAGTCTATGATAAAATTCGAGAAAGACGATCTCAAATCTCGACTGCGAGTCTAGCTGTTCCATGAATGTCAGTGATTACGAATACTCAGTGGAGATAACCATAAGCGAAAATTGCACTTGGCCAGAGTGTGTGTAATCAAAATGACGTTTCCTTCCAACCGGAACCAACATTTCCGCATAATGCCATTTCCACATCCCTTAATGCCGTTTCCATATAGGGAAGTCTAGATAATTTGACGAACACTAGCTCAATTATTTCTATAATTATGTTACTTCCACAAGAATTTCTCGAAACGGTCCATTTTACTATTTACTGAAACTGTCAGAATTTCCTCTGTATAGCTTCTGACCAGAGCCTTGACTTCGTTGCGTTTACCGATAGGCTCTCCTTTAATCCAACCGTCATGGAATTGATTTCACGATGAAGTTGGTAACATGACTTTCGGTAACAGCGGAGACAATTTTTAGTACAATTTATCGAGCTGACTTAACTTCTTGATTGACACCACTTCCTGAAACGCCGCCAGGCACAGGTTCCTTTCTAGCCGTCATTTGAGATCCGAACAGCGTTGCCGAGATCCGTCTTCCGTCTGCTCCCACAAATTTTGTGTCCACCTCATTCCAATTCTGCTACCTCATTGGCCACACCAAGTGAAAGCTGAAGTACCTTCCCGACGCTGTGGAGTGGTTCGCTATCGGATGGTTACCGGTACCGATTCATTGCTTGTTTGGCCACTTGCCTCTCTTTGACATCAGAGTTGGTCTGATTTGTGTGTGTGGATGGAAAACCAATTACAGAGGGAACTTACATCGTTTGACGATGTGATCTTTTATGAACGTGACTATTGGGTGTTAGGTAGTTCCATCCTGGAAGTAAGGACTTTTTGTAATTTATTTGGATCCTGCAGATTTGTCCAGGTCATATGAGTTGTTTGGTTGTCACGCTTCCTTTTCCACACTTCTCGTGTGCAGGTTAGTCTGAAGTTCAACGGATACATCGTTTCAGGATAAACTAAGGGCAGTAGTCTGGACTATGGCATCACATGGGAAGTTACTTTAAGGTAGGGTGGGTTCGACACCATTTTGTGCACTCGAGTATGCGTGGAGCTGTTTCACGTCGCTTACGCCTACAACCATCAGGTGGGTTCCATTCCGTTACTGAACAGGCATCGAAAATCTTTGTACTCTTATAACCAAGATGTTCATTTTTAGCGTCTGAGCATTGGTAGATTGTCACTAGATTCAAATGCACATGTAATGTTATTGCACCTACAACAAGACTTATTAGTAAGTAAGATCTTCGCTTGTCGTTTGCACCTTGTTCATTGCGTTGAAGATTCCAGAGACATAGCTCCAGCCTTCTTCCATATTAAGTGTGAAACGTTTGAACAGCGATATGAAGTGTGCAGACCTTTTAAACCTATACGAATTTCTAGCTTAACCTATGCACAAGCTTATTTACAGAATATGTGCTTCAGCTTAGTCGGACATCACTGTGTTCATTTTTTACACTGAACTACTACGACAACTGTCACCATTTCTGTTATTCGGTTCAGTTTGGTGACCATCTTAGAACCTATTTAAAAGTGTAAGAGCTAGGAATACTGTAACTTACTTTTAAGTATATATTATCACATTTTTAAATTTACTAATTGCTTTCATTGAATATTTAATCAATATAGGTACATTTTCATTGTTTCATAGCGTAATAGCTGGTTCTGGATTATTTTCCGTCTTGCTAGTGTTAGACAAAAGAATCTTAGATTTACTGCTTCAGTCACTGAAACAGTAAATCTATGATTTCTTCTATATTACATAATGAGTCACAACTGTTGCCAAACAGTCCATAATGGACTAAATATGTCTTGAAAGTACTAAAATCTACTATCTAGAATCTACATTAAAGACTACAGGTATCTTGTCAGTTGCTCTTAGCCGGCCACTATTATATATTCCTTTCTCCTTGGACTGACCTTCCACTTATTTTAAAGTAATATTAAACTTTTGAAATTAAAATTACAGCCACAGGATGACTGATCTTGCTGTTCTGAAATTTGTGTGTGGGGTTTGCTCGATCCACCATCAGCATCTAAGAGATGGTGTTTCAAGTAGCTTAATTCAGTTCTACCGGGTGAAGTGCAAAATCCTGTCACTATCATCCCTGAGTGATAGCATTTCGTTTGCTCCAACTGACATGCGTTGCGGTTCAAACAGCTCACTCTGTTGTTTTAAAGGGTTTTGCCTCCGACGAGGCGATGTTCTATCTCAGCCCCTACATCGAGATCGTCGTGCAGGGACTCTTTGCCCTGGGGTCCTAACATCGCCCACTGTGGACTTCAGAGAAAACCTTTTTATTTGATGTAAGCGGAGAACATGGCCCTTTAACAGAGCTGAAGTTAATTAGATCTTGTAAACAGCTTCGTCTTTGTCAAAAACATTTGAGAGCAGTTATGGAATGTTATTTCCGTTTTGTCCCTGATCATGTTGGACACCACCTTTCATCAGTGCAACTCTTGTTTACTGATACTGAGGATTTCTCGGTCACTGATCCTCCGACAGTACTTGTACCTTCATTGTGCAGCCAGGACATGGCTCCAAAAATCCTTGTTTGTGATTCATCGAGGTAAAATGCAAAAATCTTTAACATCAGGACACACGAACGTCCGTAGGGCCCTCTTCAGGTATAGGTGCATTCGCTAATGAATTTTGTTCGCGACTGCGACTCAGGGCGCTGCCCATATGCCAAGTGCTGCTCAGCAGATTGGACTCCAATTTAGGTTAGCTGACTGTGGCTACTATGGGAAATAATTCAATTTTCCCGTATTTGGCTGGTGAGTGGGTCGAGTGTTTCCTCAATACGTATCCGCTTATAGTATTACTGATCCACATTTTGTTGTGGAGTTTTGTAGTTTAATGATTTCATTTCGTTTTGACCAAAGGCTATATGAACTCAACACAGGAGTGAAGTGTGAAGGCTCGCGCATTACCGAATTCGTTCCACACTGGTTCATGATATCCAAAACAATAGGTCTGACACGTCAGTATCATCAGAGTATTTTTCGCTAGAATGCGAGGGTGTCCTACATGATTGTTCTAGAAGAGGGGACCACACGGAATCTGGGACGTGCTTCGCAATTATTGCGGACAATTTCACTCTTATTTTAAAGTAATCCTTTGAGTCGTCGGATGGTCATCCAGAGGTTCACAGCTTTCAGTCTAGCGACGAGCGGTTACCAGAGGATGCTGAATGAATCTTCCGTAACCACCCGCTTGTTTTCTCTCTGTGGTTATCGGTAGCTTTGAATTACGTCTTCTATTTGTTCCTCCTTCCGAAGCTCATATTAATGAAAATTAAGACTAGTCACTCCTCTGCGAGCGGTTTCTAGTAATGTCTAACTTCACCGAACGTATTTTGTAGGCATATCTGTCACCAAGCTTTGCATTTTGGGAAGTTTTTCTCTGCACTGACATTTTCTGTTTGAATATTGAAGGTACTCGTCCGTGCAACCTATTACGTCCACTCACATCCAGGTGTCTTTCGCTTTCTCAGTTTCCTATTGCTGTTAATGTTGCACACACCCAGAACTGCGCGAAGGAAATTGTCGTCTCTACTGATCCAAGACATGTCCACTGCATCCACCTGGTGACAAAAAAACAAACAACCAGCTCAGCGTCAACGAAGCTCTCACGTCTGTCCGCCGACACACCCACACCATCTGAGTTTCTTCAGGTTGACGCCACGCGTCATCATTGCAGCCTGGCCCCCCGGATCAGAGTTTCAGCCGAACAGACCAACATCTGAGCGCCCAAACTCGTCGGCCCAGGCAGTCTCGCATCTGTTTACGTCCGAACTGCGTCGATTTTCTCGCTGCCTGGCCACGAAAGAAAGGCTTCACCGCATCTACCAGTAGGTATCTGGATTCTCTCTGATGGACTGTTCCCAATGATGACTGAGCTGCATGGACTTTCTGGTCAGTTCGTCGACTAAGGGTGATAGATCAGGGGGTGATACGTACCCTATCTTGATAGTAACCATTGCACAAACAGTAAATATACAACAATTATGAAAAACTGTGTGTGTGTATACATCATTCAGATTTCTACTAGTCTGCGAAATCCTGTCTTGAGGGTCACTGAGACATGATTCATCGCCACAGGAAGGTAATGTACTAATGCGACATCTAACACACTTTCCAGTCGTTTCAGAACATGTAGCATGTTAGAGGGTCCAAGTTCTTCATTACAGTGAGTAATATGTCTCGTTCAGTTTTATTGTAATTTGGTTTCGACACACTATTTACCCCCTGCTGACTTCTAGTATCAGAGCTATGCCGTCTTACTTCTATGTGCACCTGAAAACCATTTCATTTTAGATTCCCAGTGGCCGATTATAGCTTTTGTTCCTCTCCAAACGGATTTTGTCTCTCGACGTAGCGCCCCCACAGAATCGCAGATGTAGGTAATACCGCCACTACTCACTAAATAGTTGTACAGTTTATGTTTAGTGCCCTCTGCAGCGGTTTCTGGATGTGCCATACGGTTACATCAGGACAAGGCCAGTTTTTATATGCGAAAGCATTCTTACATCCTTGTTGCAATAACACAATGGGAAAACCGGTGGCTTCTGTGTTCACCAGCTATCGTCGCTTGCGTAGACATTTTACCGTAAATGATGATGCAAACATGTGCATATTGTTGACTAGCGCTTACACTTTTTCGGATGTCGTAACTGTTGCGTAACGTCTCTAGTCTAGTTCTACGTCAAACAGCTGTGTGGCCAAAGTGTGATTCTAATTCCTGTAATATTTTATTTCCACCAATTGTAAATATGAATTACAATTAACATTAAAACACTAGTTTTGGAACATTCAACATGATTAATTATGTGCTGTGGACGTTGCGGAAATATTGCCAACAAGTGACAAAACTTCATTCGGAAGTTACTCCGCAGGACATCGTACAGTACTAAGGGCAAACGTTTGACTAGTAAAGCTCAACAGCTGTGACCCTCTGAGTAGAAATGTCTGGAGTGAGCATGCAGATGCGTCAAACAAGTTTCGTTGTCAGCTTACATTGCGTCCAAGGTCGCAAGACCGACACTTAGCTTGTCTTTCGATACGCATAGCAGTAAGAATTATTCACTATTTCTGCTGGTATTAAATGTTTATAAACTGAATGATCACGTGCGAATGTAATGTTTGGGCATTAGTGAAAAATTCAACGGACAGCGTGAGACTGTAGTCAGGAGACCCGCTCCAGTTCAATGGTGGCCACATTATCAGTATGCTATGCACACTCCAGACATTCCTACCCTATGGTAACTACTAATGATAATACATGGCAGTAGTAATTTTAGTCTCCAGGGAACATAATGGACACTTATTATTAAGCGACAAAAACACTGTTTGCGGAAGTGCAGATCACATTAAAGTTAAAAAAGTTAACTGCGTGTAAAGATACAATAGAATATGTAACACTAGAAGTAACTACTAACGTAAAAATAATTCGTCCTATTATTGTGTGCCACGAATTTATGAAAAGGGTCTTTTGCTCTCCAAACAAGTTTCATAATTTAGCAACAACGAACATTATTTCCGCGCTAAATATGACAAAGTAGACAGATTTTCGACAGAGTTTACGAAGTTTTCTAAAGAGTGTTTGACGATCCTTGCACTTGGTACATTGGACACTGGGCCTGCAGCTGGTTCTAGATCCACATAGTTGGGACGTCACCGTGGGAGGAAGGACTCTACGTCCACTATCCCCATGTTATTCCTGTGAGTCTTCATTATGACACACTTATTGTAGTTGTGAGGGTGCCACTACCAATTTTTGCGTTTCGCCAATATCTTGACACTTAATAAAGAATGGTGATCTTTAAATGAGAGCCACCTTTTCCGTGGTGATACTGACTGTTTATGGTCTTAGAGTTTTGTCACAGCAATAACAAGCTGCTAGGAAGTGATGATGTCCTGAAGCGCAGAGAGAGAGAGAGAGAGAGAGAGAGAGAGAGAGAGAAGACGGTGTCTTAACGCTGCTTAGAACAGAAATATCGGGAGAAATTTGCGGTGACGGAGAAAGTTAACGTATCAGCCTCGGTGACTGTGTGTCCACACTTATATAGCTATTTCTATGCAAAGTAGAATGTTACGAGATCAGTTACACAAAACAAACCTCATGACTTCCTGAAAGCCTTGGCCCAGGCTATCTGTAACTGCACTCTCTTATTTTCTGGAAAGCTTATGAGCATTTCCTTAATGAACGTCGAAATAACTTATCAGAGCTCCAGCAACTGCATGGGACCCTTGTTAAGGACGTAGCAGAAAATATTAACCTCAGACACTTAGCAAATGCTGCTATGCAGTTGGTTATAGTAAACCGCCTGAAGGAAGCCGAACAAATACTCAGTAATACACTGATAAAAATTTTGTAGTAGTTGCAAGATAGTTAACGTGCTTTAAAATGTGGAACTGTGAACTTCACAAGACGCAAAACTCAGTGTCTTGTGATCTCCATATCAATTATTCACAACCGGAATCAATTCATATGCCCAGGTGATCACGAGACAAGATTAGCAATATTAACAGGTAACAGACCGATTGATTTCCTGGTTGTTGGAGACGTGTATTCAATGTACAGAAGAAAGCTTACGTAACAATTGTGCAACCTACCCTAGAATATTCCTTAAATATGCGGAGAGCCGTAGGAAGTACGAGTTGCGATACTGAACGTCTACGAGGAAGGGCAGCACGAATGGTCACAGATTTGTTGGAACCTCTGGGGGGCATCGCGGTAATGTCGAGATACTTCAACCGCTAGAGGCTTGATGGGAACTATCCGTTGAATGCCAACTTTCAGATATTTGAGGCAGTTTTAAGTGAGCAACCTAATTGAAGTCCCTGCCTCTTGTTCTTTTAGATATGATAGTTACGGTTAGACTAGTTACAGCGCAAACAGGGGCATTTTAAGTAGTTCTTCCACGCTTCCGATAAAAATGGAACGGGAGAAAACCAATACGAGGGATATTCGGAAAGTAAGCAATGGCCGGTCGCGAAATTGAAACAATAGTGAAAAATCAAAACTTATTTGCAAGTGTTAACTATACCTTCCAGAACCCTAGTCACGGAAGGCAGCTTCTTGGGCTTTCCGAGCATTTTTTATGCAGGACTGCAGCTCGTTGTCTATGCCAGAACGTTTTCTTCATAGCCAGCGGTTCATCTGAGCAGAAATGATCAGAGCTGAATTTGTCTCAGTCATTTACCATTTCGGTACTGGTCCCTGCTCTTGTTTTAAGTCTGTTTCATGAAACCAATTGATTCTGTTGATCTGAACTGCTTACTACATCAAAAATCCTCTTTGTGAGTGATATTCGTTCGATGTATGTGTCCAGAGAGTGTTAGCGTTTTCTGGTCATGTCTGTGAGCGTGTCTGTGTGTTCATGTAATTCTTTTGTTGGTCTCTTCATCGTTGCAGTATCTGTGCGCTGCACCAAAATTTTTCTGGAAATTTTACGTTCTATTTTTTTCTGTCACTGAAGCCAAATGTTCTGATTGTGATCGTCTCTGATGCGTAGAGTGCTTCTGGTAGTATAACTATTATTGTGCCCAAGTTTGGTCTGTCTTTAAAAATGTCTCTTACTACAGTGCGTCCACGTCAGTTTATATGCTTTTCTGAAGTTCTTTCTACACTCCGATTATCTCCGAATGCCCTCCATGGCCGAGAGTGGTGCACTCTGGTCTTCATGTGTGTTCACGTCCATGTCTGCGGCTGCTGTAGTAATTTCCAACAACCTCTGACCGTTAGCGCTGGCGGTGCATGAGGGGATTGGCGCGCCGCGCGTGGACATTGGGACACGAGTGCACGGGATGTGAGGGTGTCTCAGCGATCTCAGACTCCTAGTGGTAACTACTGCTACGGACTGGATCCTAGTTTAACTGTGTCGTGTTTAGTACTGTTCAGTACATTGCAGTGGACTGTCTTGCAGTGGTATTTGCTGTTGTCTATATCCTATCATATCGTAAGCCCTTCCTCCTCGTCCTCGTCCTTAATGTAGCGGAGAGAACCAATTTAGAAATTGTCTAGTGCCTTAGAAAGCCTATCGCGACGTAAAATTCCCGATCGATAGCAACCTGTGACATCTGGCCATTAGAACTACTGTTATTACAGCATAGTGTATCGTCACAGAACGGCGCGAAGTGTCTCAGGGAGGAAGGCTGGATTAAGACTGAGGTGTGTGTGAGAACCTGCCGCGATCTGAGTGTGTTCAAGTGCGGAGGTATTCCTCAGAATAGAAGAACGTGAAGTATCCCAGGGAGGAAGGCAAGGTGGTTTGCGGTCTGCTGCCGGTTCCACGTGGCGTAATCACTATGCAACTAAGAAACTTTTGCCAAAGAGGAGAAAGGCTGGGCGGGGTACTTCCAGAGTGCTTAGTGCTGCCCCGGGGCTGCTGCGTATCGGACTCTGACCGGTGCCGCGAGCCCGGCGCATGCCTCCTTCCAGCGGGCACGACATCTACATCTACATCTACATCCATACTCCGCAAGCCACCTGACTGTGTGGCTTGTGGATCGAGTGCGTGCGAGATAGTTTTCAAACATATTTAGCACGATTTGTGACCGTGTAATTAAGTGGCTCCTTTCGCTGTCTGTTTAAACAATTTAGACTTTTAAACAATTGCGTTTTTTGTTAAATTCAAACCCTTATTCACGCTCTATTAGCCTACCATTGTGACGTCCTCCCAGTCCAGCAGCTCGACACGAACTGAGCTAATTACCCTCCTATTTTTCCCAGGGCGCCATTGTGGATTACACCACGGGAGGGAGTGGGAGTGGAGGGGGACCACGTGCTGACTGGAGAAAACCCGTGACATCATGTGGCGTGGGGGTAGTTAATTAATTAATTAATTTTGTAGGTTGGTATCAATTTGATATCGAAAGTGTGTCACAACTAGGTTTATCCCACTTCTCCACCTCACCCACTAAGACGAAATCTATTGGAGATCTGTGTCAAACTGACCAACAATATCAGCAGCAAAATATTTGAAAAAATATTTATGCGCACGTCAGTACGCTACAACCATCTTTTTACAGGTCAACAAGACTTTTCAGACGAAATACTCGTGATATCAAAATGCCAGGCTTTGGATCATGGCAGTAGCTGGAACATTATACGAATTGATGTAATAAATTATACTAATTTAAATAATTTTGTTTTGGAAGGTTAAATAATTACTGAATTTCCTGTATACATAATATGAAACATGTTTTATGCCAAGGAAGAGGTCAGAAAGGTCGCAGCAGTTATAATTATTCAAATTACACTGTCATTTGACACGCGTCTACTAGTTTTTTTATTATTTTTAGTGTGCGGACGGGCTTTGTCTGCAGCTACTCGTTCGTAAACAGAAGCCGATCTTGACGGCAGAAACGGAAGATGGAACTGAATGCGATTATTATTGTTTAAATGAAAGGAAACAAAACTTCACATCTACCCCTCTCCAACATGTGCATGATATTCGATATAATCTCTATATATAAAGGCAGTGTCTTTAATGACTCCTGAAGGCTAGTCCAAACCGCTGACAATACGAACGTGAAATTCTGAGAGGGCGTTTATCTACTGTAGCCATCGTTTAGTAAGAATTATTCTAAATTTCAGCCCCTGAGGGGGTGAAATAGGTGCTGAAAGGTTTTCCGAAAGTATGTCGCTATTAAAGCAATTTTGAAGCTAGATTTAAAAAAAGGAAATTGGTTTCTCTGTCATACTGAAGTACGTGCTTCAGCATTTTTGGAAATTCGGCTACTATGGAGGTTAAATATGGGAAAGAAATTTTTAAGTAAGTATTTAGTTATATTTAAACACTTTTAAAGCTAAGTCGATGATAATTAGCATTTGACTTCCACAGAAATATGTGTCACGGGATGAAATTTTCTACGGAAATACCAAAGAACTCTCATGGTAGGATAAAAAACCTCTGACTACTTCTGATCAAAACGAGATTCTGGCAGCAACATTCGCCTTAATTTTGTTGCCAAGTTAGTGATGTTTCAATTTGTGAACATAAAAATTCGTTAAAAAAATAAAGGCATCTGTTCAGAACCGTCAACGTGAGCGAAGCAGCTGAGTATGTTAGTTATTATGCGCTTAGGAAACGTCTACGCTTTTTATGGAGCAAATGACCACGCTAGACTTGCCACATGTACGTTTCCGGAGGACGTATCTACATTTACACTCTGAACAACTGAAGTGCAGGCAGAGTGTGCGTCCCGTCGATCACAAGAGACCAGTGAACCCATGTTGTATACTAAGATAGATTTGTGAACTGTACGTCTTTCATCAGACATTAGGATAGTGGAGATCAAACTGGAACATCTCGCCACCAGGACACTTTCGGCCGTCTTAAGATGACGTTGGGAGTGAGGAACACGTGCTGATGGAACATGCATAAACTGTTTAGTATTCGCAGACGATGCCTTCCAGTCTTGCTTTATGAAGTTGTTTGAGCCGCCGTTTAACTTCATGCGCATTACATGAGAATTAGGTTGAAATAACATCGGATATAAAGTACAAGGAATTAACAATGTCCTGGAAACGATTGGCGAGTTTTTACACTTAGAGTGTCAACAACTGGACACCAAAACAATGCAATTAAATGCTAGAACGGCCTGGAGTGCTCTCTGAAACCATGTAGCTTTCAAAACTAAACTTCCAATAAAAAATGAAACCCGAGTTTATGATCAGCATTTATGATCTCTTACATTGTGTTAGTTATATTTAGGGCAAGCAGAGATCCTGATTTGCCGAGTAGGCACACGTTGATAGTGAGTCATCCATGATGATTCTCCAAAGCATTTATTGCGTTATTTACATCATGCACTTCCAGGGCAGTCTCGGTTGGTCAGACTCTGGAATAAACCAGTTGTTTCGGAACTAGTCGCCAAACATATGTATTGTAACTATGATAGAGTTATTAAGAAACGTTTCATGAAATATTTTAAAGGTTGCTGGTCCCTCATCAATGGAAGTCGGAAAGAAAAACTAGAGTTCGTTTGAAGAGTTCGAGTAATCGTAGAACATTTGTACAGGAAATCCTAAAGTGGACACTAGTAACACTAACTCTGGAGCCCTGTTCCAGTGTTTAGACAATTTTTTTTTTACAGAAATCATCCTGGAACGATGATTTTTCTGCGAATGGAGAGACTCGTTTTGGGAACCCTTCCAATAGACTGGGAAATAAGTGGATCAGGGAACAGAAGACGCAATAACGACTGTGATGAAAGCGGAATGGAGGTGGGCCGAACATGGGACCGGACGAAGGAGTGGTGCATCGACCAATCAAGTTCTGATGCATTCCGAGGAGTAAGGAAATAGTGAAACGACGGCCTAATGAAAACTGAGCAGGCGATATTAGAAAATGCGCACTGACGGATACCGTAACGCACGCATTACTCTAGAGAAGTGATTTATTCAGCAGTGATGTTGACAGGCTGCCGCAGTACACGCCAGAAAGGGAGAACGAGCCTACTTTCACTGGAGAGACTTCATATAAAATTGCTCCGGCCGATGAGGTGGATCTGCGCATTACGCAGAGCGCCGTAACCTGCGGTTTGTGGACTCCTGCTGCTGTCATTAGTGCTGCACAAACGCACCGCACACAGCAGACTTGCAACACGCAGAGACGCCACTAACCTTTTGCCAGGCTGCTGCTTAACTGCGGGCCCATTTACTTCGGTGCAGCCATCTCCTTTATGTCACAAAAACCTTATTGGAACCTCTTTTTCTGCAACTAGGAATCTGGCCGACTCAGACGCAAACCGACTGTTTTCTGTTTGCCAGGCGTTGGGTGCACTACCACATATCAGAGTTTGTACGAGAACTGACCATTTAGCTCCAACTATCATTTTATCGTTTTCGATATTTAGCATTCCCCGAACGTATGTGGAATGTAAACCACAGCTACATGTTACGGAAATCAAGCTGTCATCTGCGTTTCTGCGCTCTACCGTTCAGCCACACGTCCGTAAAAAAAAGTACTAGTCGTAGTATAGAAACCAAGGTTTTAAGACTAAGTCTTAATTTAAAATAGGGAACACTTGATTCATACTCTATTCCCTGTTACCCCTCCATACATCAAACTGCTCCCTTTTTACATTGATAATGGGTCAACGGAGGCGTCCGATCTCTTCAGTCTGCTTTGACCCGTGACGTAAGGGTGTGTGTGACGCCATTAGGCCGCAGAGGTTAGTTTATGAGTTGGTTGTGTTTGCTGATGCGGTGTTTTGGGTTATAATCTGTATGTTCAGGAGATTAGTCTGTTGTCTCCATTCTGATGATACAGACTTCAAGGGATGGTGGAGAAGACTACATTTATCCATTTGGGGTCAGAGATAATGTCTCGGAAACGACAGTGGAAGACGTGCTGCTTAGGTCTTTAGGAACTTTATCTGGTGTTAGTATGGACCAAAAAAAGGTAATTTTATCAGATTCTAACACTGTTATTCAGTCATTTAATTTATAAAATTTGTTTGCCTTTAAAGTTTGTCGTAATGTAACTGTGATATGGGAAGACTATATGGAAAGTGTAATATGTTTGATGTTAGTGCTTTGCTACTGTACGTTTGTAACATATGTACGGAAACACACATTTCAAATAATTTATTAATATTTTGTCATGGTTTAAAGAAATGAAAATGTTCATGGATTTAATTTTATATATTTGTACAAGTTGTCATTTGTATAAAGTGGTACAATCTTTGGGACAATGTGTACGATATGCGTTATTTTAAAGACTGATTGTTTTTGTACTGCACAGAAGTTACTGCGTGAAGTGTAACTAGCAGGAACGAAAGGACACAGTCCGTAGGCAGCAGAGAAAGACGCAAGACTCGGACGGAGCAAGCGATGCCTTGCATGGAAATCGTTGCACAGTAGCCTCGGATGACGACTGCTGCATCACTACAGCTTTGGTAAAAATTGCTGGGCTATGTTATGGACTTTAAAACGACGCCAGGTAGAATTGATCAGTCCATATTTTAAGAAACTTGCACGCCATACCATGGGTATTTTAGCCGTCATTACCATCCTCCACACCCAATGACTAGACCCAAAAGGTTACGAATTGTTTAATTAGAATTCTAGAAGCTTGAACTATTAATTCAAAGTTAACTTTGAGTAATTATTGTATTGAACATAAAATTTGGCTCACACTTATTTTATTCCTAATCATTTACCTAAAACAGGGTCCTTATGTATGATTATTCCGAGTAAAGGTGTTATAGAAACATTTGAAGTGCTTAGTTCCGTATCTACAAGCACGTATTTTCCTCTTAATAAATGTCTCAAAATTGTTGTGGATTAACTTTTGAAGTGCAGGTCAAAGTACTGCAGGATTTACGTAGTAGAAATGCTGAAGTGAAATTTTACAAATGTACTGAAGTATATGGTTTCAGACGATTTTAATATTCTTACTATCGAGCCGCGGCGGGTTGCTGGCGTCGCCTTCCGAATTCCTGGCGCCACTGACCCTACCTGTCTTGTGACGCCCCTCTGATTCAAGGTCACTCGAGGTGGTTGATGGAGGAGGGACGTGTTGCGACGTGGCGAATTGGAGAGTACTAACTGAGCTAAGTGGAAGGTGAGAGAGGTCCGTCCAGCGACTATGGCAAGCACTTGCACTAGCGTCTTTGGCACGGCGTCCGGCGAGTCGTTGGTGGGCATGTTGATGGCCCGATTTGGATCCATGGCTGATTTAGAGTGCCGTCTTCGTGAGTAGCCTGGCCAGCCACTCTGGGACGTAGCACATCGATGAGAGAGCTGAAGCCAGTTTCGCTGTGATGAATTGTGGGTCACCTTTGGAACCGGCAAACTTCAGGTTCGATTCGTGAATTTCAATTAAGTTTTGGATTTTTGAGGTCATAGAAAACTGACATGCCTTCAATAATAGCTCTTTGGTAATTTTATCTAACTGAAGCTGTTTTATAATTTAGGTTAGCTGAAACCTTATCAATGGAAGACTACCTCCTTTTATTGCCCTGGTATTGAGATCTGATATCTTAATGTGTGGTGTGATTAACTGAAATTCTGATTGTCGAAGGCCTATCTGTTTCAGAGTTATTGATCTCAAGAATGTAGTAACAGAAAATGACAGATGGTGGTATATGGGCCCTAACCCTTCGCCTTACATCCCTCTAGCATTAATTGTAGGTTTCAACTCACTCTGTGCTAATACGGAAAGTGAAAGTAAGTAAGTAAACAAATTTTGCTAAAAAGACGAACGTGCCCTGCATAAATATTGAGATTTTGCAAGTTCACTCAAAACTTAAAGATAAAATTCTTTCAGTTATAAATTAAATTCAATGAAGTGCAAAGTGTTATAAAAAGATAACTGCTTATGTGGCGCAGTACCACTGCAGTAGGGTTACATAAAAATACTGAACGAAAACAGAGTGACCACCTTTGGATTTTGACATATTTGTTAACCACCACGAAATACTACTAACAAGTGTGATAATCCATTTCAAACTAACTGCACGTAACATGCTTGTCTTGGTGCATTCCATACCAAAGATATTCATATATAACCTGACTGTACACCTAGGCACATGTCCTGATGTATCAGAACTGACTTCCTAATAAATAATGCCTATTAAACGTTTGCACCGCCCTCAGATGTAAGTCTGCTTGCCAGGTCTCCGCTGAGTGTTCAATTAAAGAAATTGAAATCTATTCACTTTCCAAAAGTAAACCTTTGTATGTTTAAATGAGCCGTTTGAATTCAAAGAGAAACATTTCTTTGAGATTTTTTACAATTTGCTTTAGAATGCTCCCTCTTGTGTGTCATTTGTTAAAAATTATTCATAGCTTTATAAAAGATTTTTTTTACTTTGTAACCTTTATTATTTTGCCAAATATTTTATGACTGACAATCTGTTTTTAGAATGTTTACTTCTATCTCACTAAGCCTGCATAATGCAGAATTAAATCCTTTTAATATTCTGACACCATGGCTTGAAGTACTGTATTTTGAATTCCCTCTACTTTCTGACTAATGGTATATAAACGACTTTTTTCTGTTTGTTTCATCAACATTTTTTTATATTCTTATGTGCAACTGATCTTATTGTATGATCAGATGGTTTGTCTTAAGTTTTAGCCCCTCCTCAGTTTTTCCTTTCTTTTACATTTTACAAAGAAATATGCGCGCGTGTGTGTGCGCGCGCGCGTATTTTATTAACCAATAATGCATCTCGCCTGCTTCACTGTTATAGGTAGTATTTTAAGAATATGCACAGGTACTGTGACCTCTCTTTTACTTTCTTCAGTTTTCATCTGCAAGAACTAATTATCTAGCGAAATCATCTATACAAACGGTTGTCTCTCGTTACACCTTGAAGTTTTATCTGTGCCGCATTTTCTACAAGACGTCAGTCAACTATTTTTGCAGCCTCTTTAACGGAAAGCGCCCTGGTAGACCGTCTATCGTTTCCGTAACAAGCAGCTGATGTTCATGGTACGTTGTCTTACATGATAGTGTGTGCCTATCTATCTAACAACCTCGTTGGAGAGTAGCCTACTGCCACATCTTTGGAATGGTGTCTGTACTTACCATGGCAACCAATAGCTTCTAAATGGTTCTCTAACAGGGTCAGAGAGAGCAACCCATGTACTGTCCAAACGATTTTTATGTATCTCATATGTTTAACATTTGTACATAGTTTATCTGACAACAGCTGTTTAACCGGCTATGTTCCATGTATTTATTTTTCATTTTTCTTTTAATTACGAAATTTTACGTTATTTGACTTAACCCATTGGTTAGTGATATTTTGTCATAAGTGGAAGGAGCCTCCAGTATATAACTAAGACGTGCGCTGCTCTATCTAACAGTGATTTACCACCAGCTCATACACTATTTTGGTAATTCATCTTTTTATAACTATGTAGTTTTAAATTTTTCTTTAATTATGTAGCCCTCTGATCAGACTTTGTATTTGACTTTTAGGTCTGAAAATGACCACAGGCGTAGGTCGAAACCGGTTACCAGAATAAATGAATTTTTTATCAAGACTGATTTGTAATAGTAACTATTAGTAGTAACAATCACTGTCTGCTCCCACGATGTATTCAAAAGTAAATGTTTGCCCATTTAATCCGAACGAAACTGAATTCAGTTTGTTATCCCCAGACCCAAGGATGATATTAGTTTATCGCCTTTGGGTCCCGCGGGCAAAGGTGCCGATGGCCACATTATACGGACCATCCGAAGGTCGAGCGAGGTACGTCTCGATGGACTATCGATTGTGCGGTCGACCGGCGGGCACGCCCACGGTGCGCTATTTGGGTGCAGGACCGCCTGTCAATTATTATTATAACCGCGGATGAACTGGGACCACGCCCACCGCTCGGGGCTCCTGTCCAGGCAGCAAAAGCAAGCATGCGATCGCACCACGTGGTGCTTTAATCTACATTGTCGGTCGAGGTCCGGGACTATTTTTACCAGCTATGTATTTTGCATGTAAACAACTGCGTCATGCAATTGACAGCTATAACCAAGACTATCGATGTATGCTTCACTGACTACCCTTTGGCCATCTGCGCCAAAGGAGAGTAAGTACATGTATTGTGCACATAGTATACATACGTACATACAGCCAGGTGTAACATTTTTCTTTGAGCATACATGCACTATACAAAGTGTCAAATACATTACGACTGTACTTACAGTACTTTGCCTGACTGACGCTGTGTATAAGCAGATATAATTACCAAAAATTTACTATGAGTCACTATGCATGTTACGTACTTTGTTTATGAATTTTACCCTTTTGGTACTTATGGTTTGGTGACTGTAAGTGTGACTGATTCGGTAGTCAAAAATAGCTGCATCATACAATACAAGACTGTATGTAACCCTTTATGGAAGATGTTTAACAGTATAAACAAAATATTTTTATTTTCTTATATGAACGTTTGACACTCAAAAAGTAGGTGAGTTAATATTCCCACAGCCACTCCGCTAGAATTTAATAGGAAAACATCACTTATTAAAAAAAAGGCAGAACAATTTAAAGGCTGCTTACTGCCTGTGCATCTATGATTATCTTATGACTGAAAAAGCTTGATTTCAATAGTGTAAGGAAATGTTAAGCAACATACAAGTCATTATGACCTTTGCCCATTGCAACGTTGGAAGGAGTCTGTTGGCGTTGCCGGGCATGTGATGCAGTAATGAAAGTTATTTAAGCAGAGTACCATAGTGAAGAAATGGGCTGCAAATGGGGAAGTCCATTGAGATAAGCGACTTTGGCAAAGGGAAGATCATCATTACGCAGAGCCTGTGAACGAGTATCTCGAAAACGGCGAAGCTGGTCGAATGTTCACGTGCCACTGTCGTGAACATCTACGGAAAGAGGTAGGATAGTGAAACTACGACTAGGCGCTAAATGGTTTTATGTCCGCAACTCTTCACATAACGTGAGGATCGGAGGCTTGTCTGCTCTGTAAAGTGGGATGGATAACTACCTGCCGTAACAGCTCACTGCTGGCGCGCACACACAGGCGTTTCGGAGCACACCGTTCATCGTACGCTGGTGCTCTGCAGCAAGCCGCACCTACGTGTTCACATATTGACCCAACGAGATCGTCGATTATGACTGCAGTGGGCACGGAACCATTGGGATTCGAGAGTCTATCAACGGAAATGTGGCGGCTCTTCGGCTGAATCACATTTTTACTACAAAAGGTCGATGATAGCCTCCACAAACACCATCGATGTGAACGGCGGCCCGGGACGTGCAGCGCGCCACGTACGCCGGCTGGTGGCAGCACTATTATGCTATGGCAGACACTCTCCTGCGTCTGCACGGGGGCCTCTGGTATTAATCCAAGACACGCCGACAGCTGCGAACCACCTTAACCCCTTCATGCCTGGTATCACCTGTCAGCAGTAAAATTGTGTTTCTGAACGAGAACCGTGCAACACTGGTTTGAGGAGTACTGTAGTGACTCACGTTGACGTCTCGGCGATCAATTTCGTCTCATTTAAAACATATGGAAGCCATGTGTGTCTCTGTCGGGCGCCGTCTGTGTCTCCGCAAGCCAGTGTCCCGTTATTTAGGCGAATTACATGACCTGCACCTGGAGTTCTGAAGCCACATACCTCCAACCTACCTAATGTTTTGGCTCATCAGTGTATAACCCCTTGAATATGTGGAAAGTTTAACTGCACGCATAAGTTAAGGAACAAAATGTGAAAGTTATATGGAGCTGGAAGGCGGTTACCTAGACTTCGGGTCTAATTGAAAAGTAAGTAATATGCTTACTGTCTTAGTACTGTACATTTCCACATCCAGTTGCTGAACCGTTCCATAGTAAAACACCGTACATCCAGATGACATTGTTTGATTTAGTGAAAATACGAACTGTACTACACAGAACGAGGCATTATCGCAAAATAATCAAATCCCTCCTCGTGGCTTAACTAACTGGTACAGCTGGGTGCCAAAGGCCTGAGGAAAGTTCTTTCTTCCAATGCCGCAATCTGTGTGGCAGCAACAACCTTCGCATCTCTGTACTTCAGTAATTCCGTTGGCAACCAGCCCACAACAGTTGCAGGGGGTTACTTTTAACTTTTTTCCGTGTCATAGTATGACTCCTACTTTTTTAAGTTGTGAATGTTACACTGCAGATTTTGTTATACATTCTGCTCTGTTACGTGTTCCTGGTGCGGTTTATTGTATGCTTGACACTGGACGAAATGCAATACCACAATAAAAACAGTTGCAACTAAAAGAACACGATGCAACTTATCCAAATATAGGAGCAATCTCTGAAGTCTTCTCGGCGCCGCTGATGGAAAGCTGTCAGATGGTGAAACTAATTGGTGTGCAGGCAGCTCGTACTCCTAATTGCGCGCAGCCCCTGAAGAAGACTGGATCACTCGTCGAAATATTGTGGATAATCAGAATCAGCATCTTAACTCAGCTCCCGAAAGCACACCGTTAACCATATGTAAAAGTGATTTGCAGAGGTAGATCACAGACACTCACCCACTGGGCTACTAAACTAATAAACATAGCAATACAGCAGTTTGATTGGATGTACTTTGTTCAGACCTGCAGTGGCCAGTGAGGTATCTCGGCGGAGAGAAAGTCCAGTGTGTTACTGTAGAGGTTATCGAAATTACGGGACTGGTAGCACTGATAGTTTCTAAGTGTGTAGTTTCGACTCAGTGTTGCTACTACCTTAATTTACACTTGGCTTTGTAAGAAGGAAAGAGCTTTCAATATGGGGGCAGTGGAGTTAAGAGGCCGAAACTACAGTAGTGGTGCTGTGTGGGCACCTCCAAATGACTGCGCAAATACATTAATTTAAACTAGGAGTCTGTGACAAGGGAGAAGGCAGGCTATTCTGCCGTATTTGTAAACGCACATGACAGTTGTGTGAAGTATACGGACTTCGACCACCTGATCAGGAAATCTGAGGAGGGGGGGGGGGGGAGAAGAGAGGATACGAATGAGGTCTTTGAGCCCCAATCCATGATTATTTTCTAAAAAAGCAATCATGTAATCAACGATTCTGTCGAAAGAGGTACACTATTCAGTGTTTTAGAAGAATCTGGAGGAGACAAAAGTGGCAATCACTAAGCAGACAATTTACAAACAATTTTTTAGGTTATACATCAAGCCTTTTGCAATTGAAACGGCCGTGAAGTTGGGAGATGGCGATTTAGCAATCTTAGCAGAGAACCTATAGGTATCAGATGCATCGAAATAGACGAATGTTCCAGAAGAGGTAGCAAAAAAGCTAGATGACAAATATCGTACGAAAAAAAACCGTATACATGACCAACATTAAACGTGCACCGAAATATATAGAATCCAAATATGGATAATAAAGTTTCAAAACTTAAATATCTGCAGAAGTAAGCAGGCCAAATGCTCTGGACAAAACGTGAAACAAAAAATATAGCCACCAAAAAAAATGGAAGTGACATTCCACGTAAAAGAGAAGATACAATAAGAAATGCTGATCTGTTAGTGCAGAATTGGGGCTTTACAACGCAGTGATTAGAACCAGCTGTCTATATGCCTCGGAATGTGTGTCTGTAATCCCAGCCTGACTTGATTTGGAGAAGAAATAAACGCAGTTAGAAATGTTTTGGGAGTTAAGTATGACAATGCGATTTGGAAATTAAAGAGTATAAAAAAGGGAATAGATACGAGAAAATGGGGTGTTGCGCTGTACGGCCGCTTGAAAAGAATGGTTGGTAAGATGCTCACGAAAAGTATCCAACTTTATCAAAAATTCAAAAGCCAAAATTTCACGGTTTGTAGAAGCTGACAAATATCAACAGGAGTTGGGAATAATGAAGACACAGAAAATGGACACGAATTGAACAAGAAGTATAGGAAGTCGAGGGTTTCCGGGAGAGAACCCGACAGAAAGGAGGCGGCACACCGACAGGGAAAAAAAAAAAAAAAAAAAAAAAAAAAAAAAAAAAAAAAAAAAAAAAAAAGGATGAAGTATTGGGAAGCCGAAATGTGTCGAAGATCGGCTGTTTCACGCGGCCCTGACCTGGTAGAATAATACGGACTTTTTGACAGTTTGCGAGCGGCGTAGGTGCGGCTTGAAGTAGCTAGCGGCCTCTTCACAGCTGCTGTGCCCACCCAGCGCGCAGCCGCGCACCGCACGCTCCACATACTGCCCTGCCCGCGGCAGCGCACGCCCCCTCCATGCTGCTACTGTTCTCACCTTGCTGGATATGAGCGAGCTGTGAGCAGACGGAAGGCAAGCGGTTTGTGACTCAACGCCTTGCTGTTTTATCACACACTACTGACAGGAAGTCCCCTAGTAACTTGCTGAGAGCCGCATCCAGCAAGTGAAGTTAGTCGCACCGTTGCTCTCTCCTATTGAAGTTGGCAGGAGAAGCAGTGGCCATCGAAAGCTCAAGGATTTTATTCGGATTGACGCTGCTGGAAAACTGAGAACGTTTTATTCATGTATGCCGTCGCGAAAGACTCCGAGGAGACAACTTTCCTCTACGGTGAGGACATAATGCGCAGTGTGCGACTGTTAGAAAAACTGCGGAAAAGGAGATCACATCTGCAGAGTTCTTTGGCATTTTTACAACGCTGCCGGGACAAGGAGGTAATTCCTCGCTTTGCAGTAGTCAAACACCACATTCGAACAGCTGCAGTTGACAAAATTTTCCAAGAGGACCAGTCTCGCCATAGTGAGACAGACAAGGTACGAGCTTGATCATAATGCCAGGAACCTACTCGAGTGTCATCTGTCTGTCATCAACATTGTCCCCATTCGATTGGGAACTGGTGGATGTAGCCACGGCAGCGCAGTAACATGCAAGTTTATCCAAGGCAACGTCGAAACAATGTGCCAAGTTCGAACGACTGGATCACGGAAGATTTGTTCTGAAATCCGATAAGGTCCATAGAACGGTTGTTAACCTTTCCAACCAAGAACTGGACGACGGCTCTATATCAGCGCTGAGTAAAGGCCTCAACTTTTCTCCCGCTTCACGTCTGCCAATATTGGAAAATGGTTCAAATGGCTCTGAGCACTGTGGGACTTAACATCTGTGGTCACCAGTCCCCTAGAACTTAGGTTAGTTAGGTTTAAGCAGTTCTAAGGACATCACACACGTCCATGACCGAGGCAGGATTCGAACCTGCGACCGTAGCGGTCACGCGATTCCAGACTGAAGCGCCTAGAACCGCACGGTCACACCGGCGGCGCCAATATTGGATATAATTAGTGGAATAGAGCAGTGCATTAGGAATCTTCCGCGCGATGCAGCTGAGGACGTCAGGCTAACTACCAGCCATATCCTGGCGAAAGCTAAGCCACCAAAATCTAATATTGGCCAGGAGGAACGACGTTGCTTACGGTTATTACGTGAGAATGAAGACTTGGATGTCTTGCCACCCGACGAAGGGAATGCGACCGTGGTTCTGCACTCTGCAGACTACCACCTGAAGATGGTACATTTATTAGAAGACGCCACGTACCGCAAGCTTAGTCGTGATCCCACACAGGCCATTGACAGACAGGCAGGGACGTTATTGAAGGGTTCTGGCTTACCAGATGAAGTGGTGAAGAAATTAACGCCTCGTGCCGTCAGACCTCCCAGGCTTTATGGATTACCGAAGATACACAAGGGAAGTGTTCCTCTGAGGCCCATTGTTAGTGAAATCAGTTCGCCCACCTACAGACTTGCTAAACATCTGGCAGGATTATTAGCACCAAAATTGCGACATTGCGAACACCATGTTGTCAACTCGCAGAAATATGTTGAGACGCTCACGAGAATGAAGACAGGCTCAAACGACCTAATGGTTAGCCTGGACGTTATGTCACTTTTTACGAGGGTGCAATACAGGATACGCTCGATCTTTTGGACCAAAATTTTCCATCTGGTATCATTAAGTTTTTCCGTCACGTCCTAACGACAACGTAATTTTTGTACTGCGATGAGTATTATGGTATGACGGACGGCACAGCCATGGGGTCACCACTGTCTCTGGCAGTCGCAAAGTTCTTCATGAAGCACTTTGAGAAGCAGGCTCTGCCAGCTGCGATATTACGGCTTTTTCGCTTTCTACTATACGTTGACGACACCTTCCTGATATGGCCTCATCGTGGAGATACACTAGAGAAGTTCGTCGATCATATGAATGGTAACCATCCCAACAATAAATTTACTGTCGAGAAAGCACGGCAAATTCTTGGATGTTTTGGTTGAGCGGAAGGCAGGAGGCCAGCTTTGTCATTCAGTGTACCGGAAAGCAAAACACACACACACACACACACACACACACACACACACACACACACACACACACACACACACACACACGTTTGAACGCCAATAGTTTCCACCAATCTGTACACAAGAAAGCTGTCCTGGACACTTTAGTTCATAGAGCCAAGATTATCTTTGACGACCACCACCTACAGTCTGAATTGCAAAACTTAAAACGTGTTGCAGAGAAAGAAAACCCAAAACGCTTTCAAGGGCCGCCGACGAAAGACACCTGGGGAATCAGTGAAAGAGGCCAAATGGACTGTATTCCTGCCATACTGTGGAGCAACTACCAGTAGGTTAGGACGTCTGCTGCAGAAACATGGGCTAGGATCAATGTTCCGGTCCGCCCCGAAGATACGAGATATGTTGCACCCTGTTAAAGACGACATTGCTCTTCGAGTGTCCGGTGTGTATGGTGTACCCTGTGAATGTGGCAGCATGTATATTGGACAAAGAATTCGCACGTTTGCTGAGCGTTGCACTCAGCACAAGCGCCATATAAAACAAAGGGAGATTGACAAGTCGGCCATAGCGGAGCATTGCCTAGAAACGGACATAAAATACAGTTCGAAAATATGAAAGTGTTGGCTCATGCGTCTAAATATTGGGACTCTGTTATAAAGGAAGCGGCCGAGATTCGTTTGAACAACTGTTTCAACAGATACCAGGGATACACACTCAGCAGGGTATGAGGACGGGCGTTTGACATCGAAAGAAAGCAAAGACAGATGCGCAGAGCGGCAGTTTCAAACGTGGCGCCTGCCCCTGGCGCCACCTGACGTCACCGGTGCTGCCACGGGCAATAGCTCCGCTAGCTGCCCAGGTCTACTTAGGCGCGTGCGCGGCACATTGGCTGCTGCTGCTATCCTGCTTTTATAAGCGAGAAACCGTAGCAGCCCCGGCATTCGAGGGTTGGATTCCCTCACTTCTTCGTCGAAGAGTATCACTGCCTGGGCTACTCTCAGGGTGCACCTTCGACGTGGAAGATCCCCACCCTTGCCTTGCCGTCTGCTCGCCGTCACTCCTGCTCGCCGCCGCCGCCGCCGCCGCCGCCGTTTGGTCGCCGCCTGCCGGTCCTCGCCGTCGCCGCCTGCCGGTGATCGCCGCCGCCGCCGCCGCCTGCCGCCGCCGCCTGCTGTCTGTCCGTCCGTCTGTTCGCCGCCGCCTGCTGTCCGTCCGTCTGTTCGCCGCCGCCGCCACCGCCAGCCGGTGCTCGCTGCCGCCGACGCCGCCGTCGTCGTCGTCGTCGTCGTCGTCGCCGTCCGCCCTGGTCATCCGACCCTGGTCTTCGTCCGTCTGCGTCTTCGCCTGTTCCCAGTTTGTGTCCTTTCCTTTTCGTGCTGTGCGTTTTTTCTTCCTGTCGTCATGTCCGCCCCCACCACCACCACCACCACCACTGTCACTACTACCACCACCGCCATCGTCTATACATCCCCTTCCACCGCCTCCACCACTATAACTTGGTGTGCCCAGTCCCCCCCTCCTTCCATCCCACCTCTCCTCACTCTCCCTTCACCCTCTATCTTTGTCGCCCCCTCTCCCGCTTCTTCCTCTCGCCCGTCTCGTTCTGATCCTTTCCCCCCACTCCCCCAGCCTGTCACTGCAGCTCCGGCTCGGGTGGTGGCCCGTCGGGCCACTGTCCACGCCCTGCTCTCCCCGTCGCCTTCGCCGTCACCATCTCCGGTGCCGACTCCTGCCCCGGGACCTGCCACTCCCCGCCACATTCCAGTTGTTCCCGTCCCCCACACCTCCTCCGCCGCCGTCAAGCGCCCCAGTGGCACTCCTGTCTCGTCTGCGTCAAAAAAGGCTCCGCTTCATCCCCCTTCCCCCACCCCTGATGCCATGGATGTCTCCCCGCCCGTCCCTGCCCCCTCCTCCTCCTCCTCCATCCCCTCCTCCTACCGCTACCTCCTCTCCCGTCCAGATCCCTCCCTCCTTGAGGCCCGGAACCTCACCCTCTTCCTTCGCCAGAATTGTCCTGGTGCCCCCATCTCCCTCCTCACTCCTCGCCGTGATTTGGTACTCATCTCCTCCCCCAGCCCTACCCTCCACACGGACCTCCTGTCCCGCATCCCTATCACCCGCTTTGGCCCTCATGCCTCTCTCACCCCTGCTCCATCGCCACCTCCCTCCCGCCAACCCCAACCTCCGCGTCGCCCGCCGACCCTCACCGCCGTGATCACTCGGCTCTGTCCAGTGATCACGGAGGATGGCGATCCTCCCCACCCGCTCGTGTCCCCGATCCTCTCCCACCCCCGCCCGCTGCCGCGCCTGTATTCCCACGTCCCACCCGGTCTCCATCTCTCCACCCTCCTTACCTTCTCCCAAGATGGCTTCCGCCAGCTCCCCCTCCCTGATGATGTCCCCTCCCCCTCCCCCTCCTCTCCTCTCTTGGCAGGTCCCCGGACTCGCACACGCAAAGTGAACATTCGCGCGCCGGAGATCATCGCCCTCGGTTTAGTGTCTGTGCCGTCGTGTTTGTGCATCAGTGTTTTTCGCCGTCCACGCTCCTTCGTTCACATGTGTCGTCTAACTCGTCAGTGTTTGTGCACAGTGCCGACAGTTTTCTTGTTTGTTTCGTCGAGTGTGAACGGCTTCATGTTTTTTAATTATTGTATCTACTGTTTTTTAACCGCCAATCTGTTCCTTATATGTCTCCCTTTCTTTTTTTATTGTCATGCTTATGGCTGAAGAGCGGAGTCAACTTTTCCGCTGCCAGCCCACCTTTTATGGGGTGTTCAAATTACAATAAAGAAAAAAAAGCAGCCCCGGCAGTCAGTGAACTCCTGACGACGATGGCGGAGATGGCTATCGAAAGCTCGAGGATTTTATTGGAATTGACGCGGCTGGAAAACCGAGAACGTTTTATTCAGTGGAAAACTTGTTAGGTAACGTAGCAGAATTACTGGCTTCAGGAGGAATTAAGCACTTGGGATCTCACTTCTGGTATGGAAATGGCAATGGAGGAGCACTGGCAAGAAGTGGAGAACAACCTCATGACGGTAGTTCTAGAGTTAGGAAAAGCTACCGACAATGTCTCAAGACAGGTGTCGTGAAATGCCAACCATGTCGATCAAGAACATGAATAGCAAACGTTACGTATGTGTTCAGATAGTGGGTACACAATCTAAGTGGTTTAGAGAACAGTTCCATATACCACAAGTATATATTTCATGGACCAGAACACTGAAACTTAAGGACGCTTGAATACTTTTCAAAAACTTACAAAAGATAACAGGGAATATATAAATTTGACGAAAATGATGGTGACCATTTATGACGTCTTTTTAACGACATGACTTTACAGCTTCTTCGACTTTTTAACAAAGTCACCATGATTTTTCCTGTTTGATGAAAGAGGTTGTTGGGTTCATAACATGATTACTACTGAATAAGTAGTCACTGGAGTTAAATCTGATTCATCATCTCCCTTTAATACTCCGTAGTTTCACTAGACCGTGGACAGTAGGTCCACCTGGTACGCAACCTAGCGCAGTATATACGGCTTCCGCCGTACAGTTACTCACGTCTACCAAAAGCGAACCGAAAGAAAACCAAAAACACAAAGAAGCTTTTGACTGCCAGATGAAATTGCGTAAGACTCAAACATTCACTATTTAATATCCTGATTTTATTATTTTCACGCTGAAAATTAATACAGGAAGTATCCGCGAAAATAGTAAATTATTAATTTCATTATTAACGTTAGTGATGTTTTCAGCAGTACGAAATATCTTTTATACATGTTTTACATTCTGTTCGGGTGTGATTAAAAAAATATTGTGTAGGACTTTGTGTTATCACTGGCACATCTTCGTATTTTAGCATACGAACATTGCACAAACAAGTTCCATAATAAGCTGAATGTATATTTGTTACTGTCGTCCTCCAAACCAACCAATACTTCGGAAGTCGTCTTCACCCTGCACCAAGCCCCACTCGTTGTCCTATCTATTCCATCTCTATGGAACCGCCACTTATTCTCACAACGAAGTCTGCTCTGCTTCACGTAGTTTATCAACCTTATACAGAATGTGCCACTTCTTTAGGACTACTAGGAACAACTGAGAAGTCGACACCAGTATAGCCAATACATAACTGTGTAACCATTTAGTTATCTAAACTTTACACTGAACAAGCTCACGCACGCTCTCCGCAAACATATCACACATGAACAAAATGAAATGTACATCTTATCAGACACGACCTATTATTAGTTATTTTGCGTGAACTGAATTTATGTAATGGACGTATCAAGGACTTCACAACATTAAAAATCCCTGTCGATTATTTGTGTAACTTACAGGCATGACTTTGGTGTCATTGATACTAAGTTTTATTTACCTTATACCCATGCCTGTTCAATGTGACTTCCATTGGTTATGCAGTACACATCCTTTCTGCAGCATGTCATACGTGACGTATTCAGTTCCGAGGTAGATATTAGCTCTGATCTCTGGTAGAAAGGCTGGTAATGGTGGTACACTATTCTTTACTAATACCCAAAAGAGAAAAAAAGGTGTCAGGTCCGGCGAACGTGAGGTCCAGGCAATTGGCGCACGTCGGTCCATCCTCTTACCTGGAAAGTGGTCATTCAGATCGCAGACGTCTGAGGGGTACTTTGGCCGGGTGACATCTTGCACGAACTGTCTGGGAGTCAAATAGTTTTCCAGCATATCTCAGTATAGTATTCCGCTAACAGTTTTCTTGTGCAAAAGAAAGGTCCATAAACTTCGCTCTTGAGCAAAGCTCACAACACATTCCTTCTAGAGTTTTCACGTTCATTTCCCATGAATTTTCATTAATCTTCACTGCTCCATATTCTACCGTTGCGTTTATTACCTTACCCATTTAAGTGCAATCTTCAATGAAGCTAACCTATTTCCACACGCAAGTCTTCACGACTAGTTCTATCTGTGTCTTACTTAGCATCCACTTTCAATAAGACACTTCTGCATGGATAAATAACAGGCTCATCCGGAGGATCTTTACCATACTCTGTACAAAAATTACGTTGCGCAGTTGTTGCAGGCTGCAACTCTTCCAACGAAACACACAAAAAGCACGCTCGGAAACGGTAAAGGCAGCCATTTTGGCAGCAACTGCGAATTGTGCTTATGGTGACGAGTTTCTATACTAGCGTACCACGTGACACGAATCTATTTTCCTTCTACCGTTAGTATCAGTAAGTTAGTACGAATTTTCGAAATTTTGAAGTCCTTTTTAACACCAATGAATCAATAACCGTAAATTGATAATCTGCCCACTGACAGTCAACGAAGGTAACATCGAACCCTGTTGTTTGAATAATGATACGTATTTGGAACCGCTGCACACTGAACCGAAGGGACTCCAGTGATCATGTTGGAAGAAATTGAGATTTTTACACACCGTCTACAAGAGCTTGGCAACACAAATCAGCAGAACGGTTCTATTGCCAGTGCATTTTCAGCAACTTTGGAAGCTTCTTTCACTCTTTCACTTGACCGCAGCGTACGTGTGATCAACAGTCCCACTCACCGGCAGGCGACAGCTACAGCGCATCGGTTCACACCGTACTAGCAGCCGGCTGGCTTGTGGGCTGCCTTCCATACGTACTGCAAAAGCCAGCGCCTTACAACGCCACAATGCAGAACCAAATTCAATGAACTTTACCTGTCACACCCTGTTCCCTGTGACTGCAGATGCAGCACAGTTTCATTTTTATAATTTGTTTTATACTTTCTACGGCTTTATCTTTTTAATGTTTTTAATTCATAATATTTAATGACACTTCACTTCATGTATTTCTAGGTCCTCTACGTAAGTTCACTTCCGTAATTTTACGGTCTTCGTGTATCACTACTTATCCATCCACTGTTCTACGCAAATACTTTTTATATTTCAACCAAAATACTTGTACAATTTCAGAGTAAGACCCTATTTTATTCTTGCTCAGTTTAAGACTTGATATCAACTTCCTGAATCAATTTTCGTTACTCTTTTTCCACTTTATTTACTATTTTATCACTTTTTACAATTACGCATTGATTATGGTATTTCAACGGAATGCTTTTTTTTTTACATAATGACTTAGCAGTTTTGCAATAAGACACCGTCTTGATAAACACTAGCATCGGTGCTACTATCGCTCTTCCCCTTTTTTCCTTCTTTGTCCGCTCTCATCCCGCTTAGCTCCGTTTTATAATCTCACTACTTTATGACGTTTACATTCCACACACCCATTTTTCTACACTGTTAGCATTTTAAGGAGAATTTTTACATAATTATACGTTCTGTAATTTTGGCATGATCCTTCTTGTTAAACTTATTACGTCCCCACCACCGCCTCCCTGCTTCCTTTCACATCCCCCTTCCTGAAACCCCCTCCCCGTACCACCAACACATACCTATTTGAAACATTGACTGCATTTGCAAAAAAACTGTACTCTGATGTGTGGTTCTGAGTAGACAAGACGGGTTGTTGACTTAACTACTTTCGTAAATTCTAGGTTGATATACAACAATTTCCTTTTTTACTTTATCTAAAATATTGGGTACTACATATTTAGTTTTACATCAAAAGATGATCCTAAGCATCGAAAGATGTAAGCTAGTAAAGATGTGCGACTGTGACGGAGCAGTAAATGAGATCTGAACTATGAATACGGTTGCTGCATCTGTCAAGACGAATATGTCGTCTATAGGTAAGAAGATAAACTGTTACGTAAGTATGTGTGAGCTACTTTTAAAATTTTACGTCTTTTGAGTGGTATATCGTTTCGGAATGTAATTGCTGTATGCATTACCCTATGTAAGTGAAATGACCGAATTAAATATGTTCACTATTTACTGCTGCTGGCTGTATTCCATTGGAAAAATTGCTAAATGGCCGTAACGGCGGACGTGGATGTTAGTCGTTTTAACAGTGTCTTTCAAACAATTATACGACTAACTCTAGCGAAGGAGAAAAAATACCATGTAAGAATTCTGATCACTTACCTTGTCTTCTGGCGGGATTGAATGAAAGGCTTTCTTCACGACCAAGGCTACGCCACTGCCTCAAATGACACGCACTGGGCGGGTACTAGCCCCATCTCATGTTTACTGTGATGGTGGGCGCCCCTAGACACCGTAAGTGGACGGAATTCCCGGCTCGGTATGACGTCAGAATAAGGAGCCGAAATTAAAATGGCGCCGATAATGGCCTCCGACCTTGGCAGAAGCCTCCAGCAGGAGAACCCAATTTCCTGCGGAGAACCGGAAATGGGAACGCGGCAGAACGGCACGGCGCACGCCGTATCGAGCGCTGAATGGGGACTTCAATTACCAGCCCGCCGGCCTATCTCCGCCCTGCGAGGCCATCGCAGCGCCTTCCTAACGTCCTTATCTCCGCTGTTCGGATCACTAAGGTGGCACAAGGCGATGTCTGATGTGCCTCCTCTTGTTAGCCATTTATCCCAGCGATCAGGAAACTGAACTGACGTTATTTATTCGTTTTTGTAAACGAAATTTAAAAAAACTTTTCCAGTGAAGTAAGAATCTTATTTCGTCGAGTCAAATTAATTGCATTTTTTAAAGTACAAATCATGAAGCTGGGTATTTAATTGTATGTCTAGGAACCTAGCAACCGCTGGTTAAGCTGTACCAAGCAGCAACATAATATTAAAAAAAATTTTTACTTTTTAAAATTCAGTCTTGATCGCACCACGTATCCTACGAGATCATAGGTGACCGGTTTCGGTCATATCACATGACCATCATCAACTGGTTGATATCACAGCAGCTGAGAAGAATGCTCCACCTGCCTTCTTCGAAGGATGCCATGGGTCTGATGATGGTCATGTGATATGCCCTAAACCGGTCACCTATGTTTTTGTAGCATAGGTGGTGCTATCAACACTGAATTTTAAAAAGTAAACAGTTTAAAATTTTTTGATCGCTGTTCGAAAATTTTTTATTAAAAATGAACATACTGTTTGCCTATTTACTTACCTATGGAGCAGCACAATGAACGGTTTATCTTCTAACAAAAAGGAAAATTATCACGATTGGCAAACCTCACAATCTGAATAAATGAAAAACCTTTGGGGGGAAAAGAAAGGTTACAGTTACCTCGCTATAAACGTCGACGAAAGGCTAAACTATCATGCACACATACGTATCACGTGCCTGGGAGGCATTAAAATCCTGAATAAAATGAAGCGGAGTAACAGCGTACTACAACCAATCTTGCGTTTTGGACGCACGGAACCGGAAAGGTCAGGACAGCACTGGCTCTACGGTGAGCACGGATGAGTGCGAACTCCAGCGCCTGACAGGGTCGTACAGAATACCGACTGGGACGCCGCTGCTCATGCTAGACTTGCTGCTTCTGGACCTAGCCGTAAGAAAGATGTGCACAATATTGACTCAAAACGGACGAATTGAAGTGGGACACTGGGGACAGCAGGTATCGAATATAGAAGTAAAGGCTTGGATTGACAGAATGGGGAGAAACCTGGGACAAGGCACTAACAGACTCTCATTCTTCCTTCCGAGCAAGGAAGCTACATACTACCTGTCGGGACATGGACCATATCCCAGCTATTTACTGAACACACGGCAACGCACCACAGACATCTGAATGTCGAGCAAACGACACCTTGGACCAGATCGTACGGAGTTTAACATTGGAAAAGGAGTTCCACACCACGATAAGAGCACCATTCGTAATAGAACAGTCTTTAACGCAATAAAGAATGGGGAGCTGCGGCCCAAGCTGTACTCTGTCAGCTAAAATATAGAGTTATGAGGTGCAAGCCAACAAGCCACACATGACAACATGCATCTACAACAACTTAACTGAAGCAGTGAAGAGACGAGCCTCGGGGAAGAACAGGAAGGATTTCCAGAGAACCTGACAGCCATCACACCTAATGTGTACAGCATGAGTGGCACAGCCCCTGTGAATCATGAGTTGTGCCCCAGCGCACCAGGAGCGGGGAAGGGGGCTAATTATCAGACAAATGAAGAATGTAGCTTGTTTCTGGTACCAAGTACAGTAGTGTAGTGCTGCAGAGTTGTGTTGTCAAGAATTATGTATTACGAAGTCTATGACCTAGTAATGCAGCTCAGTACCGTAGACCAGTAGCATAATCCTCCTGGATTCTGGTTGAACTTTTATTTCTGTGCCACATGGCCGACGGGTAGCACCATTATTTCGTTATGAGTAGATATTCCATGCATATTTTCTTTTCCAACTTCAACACACAATGATTACCTACTTATTTTGACGCATCTGAATTGGCGTTAAATATTACGTGCTATATTCATGCCGATTGATTAGCAACACCAAGTCTGTTCTTTTATCTGTGTAACAGACAAAGAAAACAGCAAAGCAATGAATGTAAATTTCACTAAGGGGTGAACATACAGATGCGCGAAGCTCATTTTCTGTGGCCACCTGATCACCACCGGCCGTGGTGGCCGAGCGGTTCTAGGCGCTTCAATCCGAAACCGCGCGACTGGTACGGTCGCAGATTCGAATCCTGCATCTGGCATGGATGTGTGTGCTGTCCTTAGGTTAGTTACGTTTAAGTAGTTTTAAGTTCTAGGGGACTGATGACCTCACATGTTACGTCCCATAGTGCTCAGAACCATTTCAACCTGATCACCTCCAAATCAACTTAACTTCGTGGTACTTACAGATGAAAATTAAGTTTCTCTTGCACTTATTTTCATCCGCAACAACAACTATTCTTCATTGTTGTTACTAACGAATGTGTAGAAACAGTGAAAAGAAGGTCTCTGGTTGTTGCACAAAATGCACGCTGTTCTCGTGATGCCACGACCGCGCACACTGTACGATCGTGGCATCACGAGAAAACGTAGGAGCCGCAATCACCAGCCATAGGGGCCAAAAATTCTGAAGATAGCTTTAACATAAGTCGAAACCAGTAAATAAATAATATTGCGATCTCTAATGTTTAATTTAGACTGAAGATCAAGTAGGTGGTAAAGGGCACCTTTACGACACGGACAGCAGGGAGGGGTATGTACCGCGTGATTACACTGGACGATTACCAAGGTGTGGTGGACCCGACAAAGTGTGGAGGACTACTACTACACGTATTCGTCCCAACCGGTGAGGATGCTCAAGGTGGTTTTTCGGAAACTGACTTTCGGGACGGATCCTACCTACCTCCGGGAGCTGCTAGAAGGAAAGGGCTACGTAGTCAGCACCAAATACCGGATGGAGTCGCCTGCAGACAGTAGCGACTCGCCTCTTTCCTGGTTGTCCTGTAGGACAATCTTGTGCACACGAAAGTATTCCAGGACAAGACGGTGGGCAACGCAGAAGTCACTGTGGAGAAACCACGGCACAGAAGAAGACCTCCACAGTGCTTCAAATTTCGAGGAATTTACCACGTTGCAAACGAAATACTGCCAGATGACTCCACGCTTTGCCAAATGCGAGGGAGGCCACCTCAACAGGGAGTGTCCATCCCCCAAAAATGGGCCATCCGACCTGCTACAACGGCAGAGGGACACATGGAGCCAATTACAGAGGCTTTTAGGAGAACAGCAGCCAATGGGCTGTTTGCTCCCTCCGGGAGTGCGCAAGCAGCCAGGAGCTTCGCTGTAGCTGCCACTACACCTGCAAGACCGACGAGATCACCCCAGATACCTCTCGCCTCCCCTCGGACGTCCAGGGGTGCGGACGACGGACACAGCAGCCTGCGCCTGCCACGCCAGTTAGGCAGGATACCAGCGCGGAAGACAAGGAGGGATGCCTATCAGCGACACCCCTATCACCGAAATCCGCCGAGGAAGCTCTGCCTCCATTGACGCAGACGACGGAGACGCCAGCTGCGTCCAGCGAAGCAGCAGAGCTATGCGGGATGCTGTGAGTTTAAGCAACTCATCCTGCAGATTCACTGGATGATGGTACCTGCAGTGATTGTGGTCAACCAGGCCGCCACCACCGCACGAGCAGCCCCAGCCCCGTAGCATGGGTAACAAACATACTTTGCATATGAAATACAAACAATGTTAGAGATCAAGTAGCGAGTTTCAACAGTTTCTGCGTGACGAGGCTGTGGAAGTCTGCCTCGCCACCGAAGCTTTGCTGAAACCTCGTGTACATGCGCAGGCACTGAAATTCCAGTGCTACCGCAACGATCAAGAACGACGGCGGCGGAACAGCTGTGTACGTGACGGCATCACTTCGCCACCATCGCTTACAAGTGCCAGAGTTGACCACAGTAGATGCTACTGATGTGGTCAACACCTCAGCGGGCCGCGTGAAGTTTGTGGCCGTGTATCGACAGCCAGGATGGCTGCTGTTACTGCGCGACTTCCACATGCTGCTGTCGATGCGAGGCAATTTTTTCATCGGCGGCGACTTCAGTGTCAAGCACTGAGAGTGAAACTCCGATGGTGCTGGGGCCTTTCGACCCCACACACTATCCCAAGCGCAGCTGCCCCTCACTTGTATGTCGCAATCGTTAAGGGTGCCGCACGCGACGCCATCGCGACTGCACACGTGGCACTATAGTCTGATCGCTTCCCGATGATATCCGATCTTACCTTCGACAGAGTCGCACCACTGGAGGACCGCATGCAATACCACAACGTCGACCGGGACTACTTCCGAGACAGTGGCCGCAATATCTGACCAGAGGTCGAGAGCGCCGACGCGACATTTGCCGCAGCAGCCTCGCTGCGAGAGCGAAGACGACAGCAAGAACACACCGAACAGCTTCCGCCAGGTAGCTTCCGCCAGGTAGCTTCCAGGCCATCCCGAAGAAGAACCGCCTGTTCCAGGAGTGGTAGGTCACACGACAGCCGGCAACGAAAGCCACGATAGATAGAATATGCCGCGAAATCGAGTTCGCAATCGCAAATCACCGAAACCGTGACTGGGCCGGCAGAATTGCCACTCTCCGAATGTAAGACGGAACAGCCTGGGGGATCACAAAGAGCTTCTTACAACGGCACCAACGAGTCTCGCCGCCCCAGGTCCAGCGTGACGTCATCGAGGATGCAATGAAGAGATCCCAATGGAAAGACTCCGTGACATTTTTACCATAATACCGCAAACCAATACATTAAAAATTTGACGAAGTTTCTTTCGGCAAAGATTTGCTAGCTGCAAAAATTAGATTTTATCGTTTCCTATTGAAAGAGTGCAACATTAGGAAACCAATAATTAAATACCAATAGCCGTTATTTTGCTTTTATTTGTTAGGCAACCAGTTTCGGCATTACATTATGATGTCTTCAGCCTTGCATGTATCGAGTAATTAATTCTCGTGTTAGAAATCGATGCAGCACTATCAACTGGTATCGGGAAGATTTTTTTCAGGGGCATGTGTGCTCCTTTGACAGCTGTCAGCAGGGCACATGTCCTTGGGAAAAAAAAATCTCTATACCGGTTGACAGTGCTGCATTGGTTTCGAACACGAGGATTACTCGATATGTGCAGGCCTGAATATAGCATAATGTAATGCCGAAACTGGTTGCCTAATAAAACCAAAATAACGGCTGTTGATATTATTAGTTGTCAGAAATCTACCAGCCGAAGTCCCGCACTCCTGACATAGGATGGAGTTACGTTTATTGAACATTAGGAAAAGTTAAGCCACAAAATCCAAATTTTGCATTATGTTCCAAAAGTATTAGAAGCGGTAGTTTACTGATTTAAAGCATGAACCATGGACCTTGCCGTTAGTGGGGAGGCTTGTGTGCCTCAGCGATACACATGGCCGTACCGTAGGTGCAACCACAACGGAGGCATATCTGTTGAGAGGCCAGACAAACGCGTGGTTCCTGACGAGGGGCAGAAGCCTTTTCAGTAGTTGCAGGGGCAACGGTCTGGATGATTGACTGATCTGGCCTTCTAACACTAACCAAAACGGCCTAGCTGTTGTGGTACTGCGAACGGCTGAAAGCAAAGGGAAACTAAAGCCGTAATTTTTTCCAAGGGCATGCAGCTTTCCTGTATGGTTAAATGATGGCGTCCTCTTGGTTAAAATATTCCGGAGGTAAAATAGTCCCCCATTCGGATCTCCGGGCGGGGACTACTTAAGAGGACGTCGTTATCAGGAGAAAGAAAATTGGCGTTCTACGGATCAGAGTGTGGAATGTCAGATCACTTAATCGGGCAGGTAGGTTAGAAAATTAAAAAAGGAAAATGGATAGGTTAAAGTTAGATATAGTGGGAATTAGTGAAGTTCGGTGGCAGGAGGAACAAGACTTTTGGTCAGGTGAATACAGGGTTATAAACACAAAATCAAATACGGGTAATGCAGGAGTAGGTTTAATAATGAATAAAAAATAGGAGTGCAGTTAAGCTACTACATACAGCATAGTGAACGCAGTATTATCGCCATTGTAGACACGAAGCCCATGCCTATTAAAGTAGTACAAGTTTATATGGCGACTAGCTCTGCAGATGAAGAAATTGATGAACTCTATCATGAGAAAAGAAATTATTCAGGTAGTGAAGGGAGACGAAAATTTAATAGTCATTGGTGACTGAAATTAGAGAGTAGGAAAAGGGAGAGAAGCGAACGTAGTAGGTGAATATGGATTGGGGATAAGAAATGAAAGAGGAAGCCATCTGGTAGAATTTTGCACAGAGCGTAACTCAATCCTAGCTAACACTTTGTTCACGAATCATGAAAGTAGGTTGTATACATCGAAGAACCATGGAGATACTGAAAGGTATCAGATTATATAATGGTAAGACAGATTTAGGAACCAGGTTTTAAGTTTTAAGACATTTCCAGGGGCAGATATGGACTCTGACCACAATCTATTGGTTATGAACTGTAGATTGTGGTTGTCTTGTGACAGCCAGAGCGAGAGCACCAGCAGCAGCGAGTACTGTTTGTATAAAGCGTTTATTTTGCATTTTGTTTACGACCTTCCACTAAGGAAGGGATTTTATTTGTGTTTATCTGCTCTGCATAGTAACTAACAGTTCTTGATAAAATTTTACGTAGTTTTCGTGTTAGATTTCTTAGTGTTTTCTTGATCGTTTAGAACAGAAAGCGCCCTAAAACCGTCTTTGTTTGTTTCGCGGCCGTTAGCCACTAGTCACTTGAATCAGCAGTTGTCTTGTGACAGCCAGAGCGAGAGCACCAGCAGCAGCGAGTACTGTTTGTATAAAGCGTTTTTGTACTTATTTGCTGCGCTTAGCTTTTAAATAGTTTTTCTGGCAAAACCTAGCGTAGTTTTCGCGTCTCGTATTTCAGTGAGTGTTTCTTGATTATCAGAGTAGCTCATCAGAAGATTATCTTGGGAATTTGTCACCGTATAGGGTAGGGTAAACATAGTCATGTGTAGGGACTGTGGTTGCTGTGAGCGGACGCAAGGAGAATTGGCCACTCTTCGGGGGCAGGTGGAGGCTTTGTCTGTTAGGCTCATCGAGCTCGAGGCGCAGGCGTCGGCTCGTAGTGGCGTTGGGGCAACTGTGGTGAGACCTATGCCTACTTCGTTGGCCTTGGAATCACATGGAACCCCTGATGTCGCTGCGTCTTCCGGCAGTGAGCATCTTACCGGCCAGCCATCACTCCAGGGTGAATGGCGGACAGTGGTGGGCTCGCGCGTGCCTGGCCGAAAGGCGAAGGTGGGATCTGGCCGCGTGGCAGCTGCCTTACCCCTTTCCAACAGGTACGGGGTGCTTCCTAGTGGTGATGACATCGTTTCCGAGCCACCACAGGATGCCTCGCCTGTTGGGCCAGTGGCCGATTCTCCGGCAAGGTCCCGACAGTCACAGAGGGCGGGCCTATTAGTTATAGGGAGCTCCAACGTTAAGCGGGTTATGGAGCCCCTCAGGAAAATAGCGGGTAGGTCGGGGAAGAATGCCAGTGTGCACTCGGTGTGCCTGCCGGGGGGTCTCGTCCGTAATGTGGAGGAGGCCCTTCCGGCAGCTATTGAACGCACTGGGTGTGACCGGCTGCAGATAGTAGCACATGTCGGAACGAATGACGCCTGCCGCTTGGGTTCTGAGGCCATCCTTGGTTCCTTCCGGCGGCTGGCTGATTTGGTGAAGACAACCAGCATCGCACGCGGAGTGCAAGCTGAGCTTAATATCTGCAGCATAGTGCCCAGAGTCGATCGCGGTCCTCTGGTTTGGAGCCGTGTGGAGGGTCTAAACCAGAGGCTCAGACGACTCTGCGACTATAATGGTTGCAAATTCATCGACCTCCGTTATTGGGTGGAGAACTGTAGGGCCCCCCTAGACAGGTCAGGCGTGCACTACACACCGGAAGCAGCTACTAGGGTAGCAGAGTACGTGTGGCGTGCACACGTCATCGTTGATAAAGAACGTCCGTCCTCAGAGACCAAAAACAGGAAAAGTTAACGTAATATTGGTAAACTGCAGGAGTATCCAGGGCAAGGTTCCTGAATTAGTATCTCTTATTGAAGGAAATAGTGCGCATATAGTATTAGGAACGGAAAGTTGGTTAAAACCGGAAGTGAACAGTAACGAAATCCTAGACACAGAATGGAATATATACCGCAAGGATAGGGTAAACGCCAATGGTGGAGGAGTATTTATAGCAGTAAAGAATTCAATAATATCCAGTGAAGTTATTAGCGAATGCGAAATAATCTGGGTTAAGCTAAGTATCAAAGGTGGGTCAGATATGATAGTCTGATGCTTCTATAGACCACCTGCATCAGCAACCGTAGTAGTTGAGCGCCTCAGAGAGAACCTGCACAACGTCGTGAAGAAGTTTCGTTGGTTGGTTGGTTGTTTGAGGTGAAAGGGACCAAACAGCGAGGTCATCAGTCCCTTGTTTCAAATAGACTCCATGCTGCTAACGGGACATCTCAGAAAAGGCAGAACAATAAAACGGAAAAAGGGGAAACGGAAAAGGGCAGTCACGTTGTCATTAGTAAAAACAAACGAGGGAAGTTGGCAAGAGAACGAACCCAACACTATGCTGAAGCAGCATAGGCAAGACCACCTGTGACTTAAAAGGGACAACCGCTATAATGCAGAAAGTACGGATGGGAATAGAAAAACTAACCAAGCCTTAAAAAGAAGGGGTAAAAACAGAGTAAAAGGGAAAGAAAAGAGGATTCCAGGCAGGGAGGTGAATCGGGAATCTCTGAACACCGCCTACAGTGGGAGACACCCAAACACTCACCGCCCTGCCCCAACACCAGAGGGAGATTAAAAACTTTAAAACTGAGAATAAAAACCACTCTCCCGGAGGAAACCTAGAACCAGAGAGACCATCCGGGAATCGTCAGCCAACATCAAAGGTAAAGTGTGGGGGAGTCTGTACTTCGCACGCAGAGCCAAAAGAAGGGGGCATTCAACCAAAATGTGGGCCACTGACTGGAAGGCTCCACAACCACATAGCGGGGGTGGCTCATCACGCAAAAGGAAACCATGGGTCAGCCTGGTATGGCCAATGCGGAGACGACACAGTGTGGTCGAGTCCTTGCGGGAGAGGCGAAAGGAAGAACGCCATGGGCCTGGATTCACCTTAATGGCACGAAGTTTATTAGACAGTGGAGTAGCCTCCCAAGAACTGGCCCATGACTGTGCAAAGTGGGATTTGATGTGAAGCCGTAAATCCGCTGCAGGAGGGGTTACAGAAAACGGGGGGTAAGTAACTGCTCCCCCAGCCAAACGATCAGCGAGCTCATTACCCGGGATACCCACATGGCCCGGGACCCATAGGAAGTCAATGGAACAAGCAGCACGGTGAAGATCAGCGAGATGGTCATGGATGGCAGAGACCAAGGGATGGCGCGAAAAACACCGGTCAATAGCAAGAAGGCCACTCATCGAGTCCGTACATAACAAAACGCGGTTGTGTTGGGATTGTTTAATAAAGGTAAGGGCCCGGGATATGGCCATCAATTCCGCGGTAAACACCCCACATGAGGGTGGCAGCAGATGATTTTCCGTTCCAACAAAGGACGTGAAGGCATACCCAACATGATCAGCAGATTTAGAGCCATCAGTGTAAAAAAACAACAGCATCCCGAAACTCCCATAAAATTTGGCGGAAAAAGGAACGGAACACCACCGGGGAGATGGAATCTTTCGGACCGCGGCGGAGATCCATCCGAATTCGAGGCCGAGGAACTAACCAAGGAGGGGTGGAGGGGAGGGAGCGAGGAAGACAGGACAAAGAAGGAAGCCGGAAATCACGGGTAAGAGACGCAAGGCGCAGCCCAACCGGTAAACCCGCCCGAGGGCGGGAGTCAGGCGGGCGACGTCCATGGTCTGGAAATAGGATAGAATAGGAAGGATGAGCGGGAGAAGAACGGATAGTAAGGGCATAAGACACCAGAAGCTGGGACCGCCGAACAGAAAGGGGGGGGATCCCAGCTTCAACCAGGAGACTATCAACAGGGCTAGTAGGGAAGGCACCGGTGGCTAAACGGATACCACGATGGTGGACCGGATCCAGCACGTGCAGCGTGGAAGGAGCAGCTGAACCATAAACTTGACAACCATAGTCCAAACGTGACAGAACTAGAGCACGATAAAGACGGAGGAGGAGGGAACGGTCCGCACCCCAAGAGGAGTGGGCAAGGAAGCGAAGGACATTGAGTTTACGGAAACATCCTACCTTCAGGAGTCTGATATGGGGCAGCCAAGTGAGCTTGTTGTCAAAAAGAAGACCCAGGAAACGAAACTGTGGAACCACAGGCAATTGTTGTGCAGCAAGATAGAGCTCTGGATCAGGGTGGACCGTAGTACGGCGTCAGAAGTGGACCACCCGCGATTTTAAAGGAGAGAATTGAAACCCGTGTGAGTGGGTCCATGCAGAGGCACGCCGTATAGCCACCTGGAGCTGCCGTTCTGCAGATGCCATCGAGGAGGAACTAACCCAAATGCAGAAATCATCCACATACAGGGCAGGAGCGACCAAGGGACCGACAGAGGCCACAAGTCCATCGATAGCAATGAGGAAAAGAAGGACACTCAAGACAGAACCCTGTGGGATGCCCGTCTCCTGGGTCCGTGGAGAACTAAAAGCAGTACCAACTCTAACTCTGAATGACCGATGGATCAGGAACTGGCGGATAAAAATCGGGAGTGGGCCCCGAAGACCCCACTGATGAAGGGTTAGTAAGATGTGATGGCGCCAGGCCGTGTCATAGGCCTTGCGAAGGTCAAAAAACACTGCAACCAAATGGCGGCGCTGGGAAAAAGCCTGCCGAACTGCGGATTCCAAGCGAAGTAAATGATCGATTGGAGATCGTCCCTCTCTAAAGCCACACTGGTATGGGGACAATAGATCCCGAGATTCGAGGACCCAAGTGAGCCGACGGGCTACCAGCCGTTCAAGTAACTTACAGCCAACATTGGTCAAACTAATTGGCCGATAGCTGTCAACAGATAGGGGGTTCTGACCAGGCTTAAGGACAGGAACCACAATGCTATCCCTCCACTGAGAAGGGAAGTCACCCTGGAGCCAGATACGGTTAAACACCCGAAGAAGATGGTGCCGTTGTGGAGCACTGAGATGTTGAAGCAGCTGGTTATGAATGGAATCGGGGCCAGGGGCCGTATCATGAGAAGAAGATAGAGCAGAAAGAAATTCCCAGTCAGTGAAAGGTTCGTTGTAAGATTCTGACGCACAAGTGGTGAAACATAAGGCGACAGCTTCAGCCTGCTGTTTTTGATAAAGGAAAGCAGCTGGATAGGAGGCCGACGCCGATGCCATGGCAAAATGTGTCGCAAGATGTTCTGCGAGAACTAATGGGTCCGTACAAATGCCATCTGGGAGGTGAAGGCCTGGGAGGGTGGACTGCCGATGGCAACCTTGGAGAGAGCGAAGTGTAGCCCATACCCGCGACAGAGGGACAGTGGAACCAAGGGAAGAAACGAATCGTTCCCAACATATCCGCTTGCTCTGTTTGATTAAATAACGGGCTTTAGCGCGAAGGCGCTTAAAGGTAGAAAGGCTGGCTACAGATGGGTGCCTCTTGAAGTGTTGCAAAGCTCGACGGCGATCACGGATGGCAATGACAATGGCCGTACTCCACCACGGGACTGGCCGACGACGAAATTTGCCAGATGAGCGCGGGACAGCAAGGGTAGCCGCGCGAACAATCGCGTCAGACACGTCACGTACGACGTCATCAATACAACCCGACAAAGAGGGAGAAAACTCGACCTGTGCAGTGTATAGAGGCCAATCGGCGCGGTGGAAAGACCAACGAGGGAACCCATCCATCGGGGAGCGGGAAGGGAGCGTGATAATCAACGGGAAATGGTCACTATCACAAAGGTCGTCGTGTGGCGACCAGTGTAATGAAGGGAGGAGAGAGGGAGAAGAAAGAGAAAGATCAATGGCAGAAAAGGTACCAGGACCAGCACTGAAATGAGTAGGGGAGCCATCATTAAGAAGGCACAGGTCGTGGTCTGCAATAAATTGGTCGATAAGAAGACCTCGTCTAGATGGAAAGGCACTGCCCCACAAAGGATGATGAGCATTAAAATCCCCAAGGAGGAGGAAGGGAGGAGGAAGTTGCTGAAGAAGGGTGGTTAAGGCAGCAGGTGTGAAAGTCCTGTCAGGAGGGAGATAAAGATTGCATACTGTGACTGCAGAGTCTAAGTGGACCCTAACAGCAACCGCTTCCAATGTAGTTTGGAGAGGAATCCACGTGCTAGCAATGTCTGTACGGACCAACGTACAAACGCCACCAGAAGCCCGCAAGGGTCCGACCCGATTTCGACAGAAAACACGGAACCCACGGAGGGTCGGTGAGTGAGCATCAGTAAAATGAGATTCCTGGAGAACCACACAAGCTGCTGAGTAGGACGAGAGAAGGGATTTCAATTCCGGAAGGTGACGATAATAGCCATTACAATTCCATTGGAGAACCACAGAACGATGGTTTAAATGAGGGCTGAACACGCTGAATCCAGTCATACCGCCGGGTCCCCACCCGTCACCGACAAGGAGGGGGCGACGTCCATAAAAGACAGGTCAGAATCCGGTTGCGAAGTCGGGGAAGGGACCTCCGGTGGTACCAGAGGCTCTTTGTCCCGGGACTTATGTTTCTTCTTCTTTTCAGGCTGAGATCGAGGAGGGCTGTGTGGCATAATGGAGCCAGCTGCAGCAAGATCAGGAACAGAAAGAGACCGGGCGACCTGGGGGCCGATAGACCGCGGCTCTCGCGGTCGCCGCGCTGCAGCAGACCTCTGACCTGGAAGGTGCCGGGAAGGGGCATCCCGGGAGAGGCGCCCTTGACCGGCAGACGCCGAAGGAGTGGGACACTTCTCCGGCTGGGGAGGGGGAGCAGCGCCCAGAGTAGAGGGTGTGGGAGCCGCAGGGGAGGGGGGAAGGAGAGGGGTCCGGGATGGGGGTAAGGAAGGGGGAGGAAGGGATGAAGATGTAACCAAGGCGTAACTAGATTGCATGGACACAGGGTGCAATCGTGCATATTTCTTACGGGCCTCTGTGTAGCTTAAACGATCAAGGGACTTATACTCCTGTATCTTTTTTTCTTTCTTATAGACTGGGCAATCTGCTGAACGTGGAGAATGACTACCATGACAATTTACACATACAGGAGGGGGAACACAGGGACTCCCCTCATGGAGTGGACGTCCACAGTCACCACAGAGGGGGTCCTGGGAACAGCGAGAAGACATGTGGCCAAAACGCAAGCACTTAAAACACCGCATAGGAGGTGGGATGTACGGCTTCACATCACAGCGATAGACCATAATCTTAACTTTCTCAGGAAGGGTATCCCCTTCAAAGGCCAGGATAAAGGCACCAGTATCAATACGATTATCCTTAGGACCCTTCTGAACACGCCGGACGAAGTGAACACCCCGCCGTCCGAGATTGTCCCGAAGTTCCTCATCAGTTTGAAGGATGAGGTCTCTGTGAAAAATCACACCTTGTACCATATTTAGAGACTGGTGAGGGGTAATGGACACGGGAATTGTGCCAAGGTGGGTACAGGCACGAAGGGCCGCAGATTGGGCAGCCGAAGCAGTTTTTATCAGCAACGAACCCGACCGCATCTTGCTCAGGGAGTCCACTTCGCCGAACTTGTCTTCAATGTGTTCCACAAAGAACAAAGGTTTGACACTGGTGAAAGTATCTCCATCAGTCCTAGTGCAAACTAAATAACGGGGGAAAGGTTTTGCCCCTAGACGACGGGCCTGACCCTCCTCCCAGGGGGTAGCCACGGAAGGGAAGGCCGAAGGAGCAAGAGAAGCAGCACTTGAGGAATCAGTACCACGCAGAGAGACGGCCGCAGAAGAGCGGCCAGAGGTTTGGACCCGTATGCGTTTCATCTGCATAGCGTCCGCCCTGATACCACCCACTCCGATCAGGGGCTCTCCTCACGGGCGCCACCCAGCCACAGCAAGGGCCGTCTGGCACGGCGGCCATTGCCGGGAGTTCCGATGCTCCAGGATGACGAGCAACCACTCCAAGGCATGCATGAGGAGGTCACAGCTCAGGTATCAGAAGTGTGATCCCTGTGTGTTCAGGGGGCTCAACCAAAAGGGTACATAGCGACCCCACCACACGGGCTGGCTACCGTGCTGGCTATGCACCCTAGCATCAGACAACGACGTAAAAGAAAAGGTGGAATGTACTAGAAGGGCACACGTCGGAGACACTAGGTAAGGTGCTCTTCCCCAAATGGCTCACACTACGGAAGAGAAATTTTGGAATGGAGGTCAAACCCCAGAGGGGGACCAAGGAATGCCAAAAGGAGGAGATGATTACGCAACAAAGCCGGAGTGTAAAACCAACAGAACCAGGAGGATAGCGAGGGCCAACATAAGCAAGGACACCAATAGAGGGAGAGGAGAGGGCGAGGGGAAAGGGGTATGGAGGGGAAAGGAGGGGAAGGGAAAGGAAATGCAGCCCGGGAGAGAAAGAAGGCTGCAATGGCTCGGGGCCCCGTGCTCGCCACACACGTATCCACAAAAGAGTTGTGGACCCCCTGGGGGGAAGAAGTTTCGTGATCATACTATTGTAATAGGGGGAGACTTCAATCTACCAGGTATAGAATGGGACAGTCACACAATCAGAACTGGAGCCAGGGACAGAGACTCTTGTGACATTATCCTGACTGCCTTGTCCGAGAATTACTTCGAGCAGATAGTTAGAGAACCAACTCGTGAAGCTAACGTTTTAGACCTCATAGCAACAAATAGACCGGAACTTTTCGACTCCGTGAATGTAGAAGAGGGTATCAGTGATCATAAGTCAGTGGTTGCATCAATGACTACAAGTGTAATAAGAAATGCCAAGAAAGGAAGGAAAATATATTTGCTTAACAAGAGTGATAGGGGACAAATCGCAGAATATCTGAGTGACCACCATCAAACGTTCATTTCTGAGGAAGAGGATGTGGAACAAAAATGGAAAAAATTCAGAAACATCGTCCAGTACGCCTTAGATAAGTTCGTACCGACTAAGGCCCAAAGCGAAGGGAAAGATCCACCGTGGTATAACAATCATGTACGAAAGGTACGGAAACAAAGAAAGCTTCATCATAGGTTTAAGAGTAGTCGAATCATAGCTGATAAGGAAAAGCTGAACGAAGCGAAAAAGAGCGTAAAGAGAGCAATGAGAGAAGCATTCAACGAATTCGAACATAAAACATTGGCAAACAATGTAAACAAGAACCCTAAAAAGTTTTGGTCATATGTAAAATCGGTAAGCGGATCTAAATCCCCTATTCAGTCACTCGTTGACCACGATGGCACCGAAACAGAGGACGACCGAAGAAAGGCAGAAATACTGAATTCAGTGTTCCGAAACTGTTTCACTGCGGAAAATCTTAACACGGTCCCTGACTTCAGCCGTCGCACGGACGCCAAAATGGAAAATATTGAAATAAACGATATCGGAATTGAAAAACAACTGCTATCACTTAGTAGCGGAAAAGCATCCGGACCAGACGAGATACCCTTAAGATTCTACAGTGATTATGCTAAAGAACTTGCCCCCTTTCTATCAGCAATTTATCGTAGATCGCTGGAAGAACGTAAAGTACCTAGCGACTGGAAGAAAGCGCAGGTCGTTCCCATTTTCAAGAAGGGTCATAAATCAGATGCGAATAATTATAGGCCTATTTCGCTTACGTCAATCTGTTGTAGAATAATGGAACATGTTTTGTGTTCTCGTATTATGACGTTCTTAGATAATACAAATCTCCATCATAACCAACATGGATTCCGCAAACAAAGATCATGTGAAACTCAGCTCGCCCTATTTGCCCAAGAAATTCACAGTGCCGTAGACACTGGCGAGCAGATTGATGCCGTATTCCTGGACTTCAGGAAGGCATTTGATACGGTTCCGCACTTACATTTAGTGAAAAAAATACGAGCTTACGGAATATCGGACCAGGTTTGTGATTGGATTCAGGATTTCCTAGAAGGAAGAACACAACATGTCATTCTTAACGGTTCAAAATCTGCAGATGTAGAGGTAATTTCGGGAGTACCGCAAGGAAGCGTGATAGGACCTTTATTGTTTACAATATACATAAATGACTTAGTTGACAACATCGGTAGCTCCGTGAGGCTATTTGCAGATGACACGGTTGTCTACAAGAAAGTAGCAACATCAGAAGACTCGTACGTACTCCAGGAAGACCTGCAGAGGATTAATGCATGGTGCGACAGCTGGCAGCTTTCCCTAAACGTAGATAAATGTAATATAATGCGCATACATAGGGGCAGAAATCCATTCCAGTACGATTATGCCATAGGTGGTAAATCATTGGAAGCGGTAACGACCGTAAAATACTTAGGAGTTACTATCCGGAGCGATCTGAAGTGGAATGATCACATAAAACAAATAGTGGGAAAAGCAGGCGCCAGGTTGAGATTCATAGGAAGAATTCTAAGAAAATGTGACTCATCGACGAAAGAAGTAGCTTACAAAACGCTTGTTCGTCCGATTCTTGAGTATTGCTCATCAGTATGGGACCCTTACCAGGTTGGATTAATAGAAGAGATAGACATGATCCAGCGAAAAGCAGCACGATTCGTCATGGGGACATTTAGTCAGCGCGAGAGCGTTACGGAGATGCTGAACAAGCTCCAGTGGCGGACACTTCAAGAAAGGCGTTACGCAATACGGAGAGGTTTATTATCGAAATTACGAGAGAGCACATTTCGGGAAGAGATGGGCAACATATTACTACCGCCCACATATATCTCGCGTAATGATCACAACGGAAAGATCCGAGAAATTAGAGCAAATACGGAGACTTACAAGCAGTCGTTCTTCCCACGCACAATTCGTGAATGGAACAGGGAAGGGGGGATCAGATAGTGGTACAATAAGTACCCTCCGCCACACACCGTAAGGTGGCTCGCGGAGTATAGATGTAGATGTAGATGTAGATTAAAACTGAAGAAACTGCAAAAAGGTGTGAATTTAAGGAGATGGGATCTGGATAAACTTATTAAACGAGAGTTTGTACAGAGTTTTAAGGGGAGTAGAAGGGAACGATTGACTAGAATGGGGGATAGAAATACAGTAGAAGATGAATGGGTAGCTTTCAGAGATGAAATAGTGAATGTAGCAGAGGATGAAGTGGGTAAGAAGACGAGGGCTACTAGAAACCCTTGGGTAACAGAAGACATATTGAATTTAACTGATGAAAGGAGAATATAAAAACACAGTAAATGAAGCAGGCAAAAAGGAATACAAACGTCTCAAAAATGAGATTGACAGGAAGTGCAAAATGGCTAAGCACGGATGGCTAGAGGACAAATGTAAGGATGTAGAGGCTTATCTCACTAGGGGTAAGATAGATACAGCCTACAGGAAAATTAAAGAGACCTTTGGAGATAAGAGAACCACTTGTATGAACATAAAGAGCTCAGATGGAAACCCAGTTCTAAGCAAAGAAGGGAAAGCAGAAAGGTTGAAGGAGTATATAGAGGGTCTATACAAGGGCGATGTACTTTAGGACAATATTTTGGAAATTGAAGAGGATGTAGATGAAGATGAAATGGGAGATATGATACTGCGTGAAGAGTTTGACAGAGCACTGAAAGACCTGAGTCGAAACAAGGCCCCCGGAGTAGACAACATTCCATTGGAACTACTGATGGCCTTGGGAGAGTCAGTCCTGACAAAACTCTACCACCTGGTGAGCAAGATGCGTGAGACAGGCGAAACACCGTCAGACATCAAGAAGAATATAATAATTCCACTCCCAAAGAAAGCAAGTGTTGACAGATGTGAAAATTACCAAACTATCAGTTTAATAAGTCACAGCTGCAAAATACGAACACGAATTACTTACAGACGAATGGAAGTACTGGTAGAAGCCGACCTCGGGGAAGATCAGTTTGGATTCCGTAGAAATATAGGAACACGTGAGGCAATACTGACGTTACGACTTATCTTACAAGAAAGATTAAGGGAAGGCAAACCTACATTTCTAGCATTTGTAGAGTTAGAGAAAGCTTGTGACAATGTTGACTGAAATACTCTTTAATTCTACGAACTTTGAGGTTCGCTGATGACATTGTAATTCTGTCAGAGGCAGCAAAGAACTTTGAAGAGCAGTTGAACGGAATGGACAGTGTTTTGAAAGGAGGATATAAGATGAACATCAAGAAAAGCAAAACGAGGATAATGGAATGTGGTCGAATGAAGTCGGGTGATGCTGAGGGAATTAGATTAGGCAGTGAGACGCTTAAAGTGGTGAAGGAGTTTTGCTATTTGGGGAGCAAAATAACTGATGATGGTGGAAGTAGAGAGGGTATAAAATGTAGACTGGCAATGGAAAGGAAGGCGTCTCTAAAGAAAAGAAATTTGTTGACATCGAGTATAGATTTAAGCGTCAGGAAGTCATTTCTGAAAGTATTTGTATGGAGTGTAGTCATGTATGGAAGTGAAACATTGACGATAAATAGTTTGAACAAGAAGAGAATAGAAGCTTTCGAAATGTGGTGCTACAGAATAATGCTGAAGATTAGATGGGTAGATCACATAACTAATGAGGAGGTATTGAATAGAATTGGGGAGAAGTGGAGTTTGTGGCACAACTTGACAAGAAGAAGGGACCAGTTGGTAGGTCATGTTCTGAGGCATAAAGGTATCACAAATTTAGCATTGGAGGGCAACGTGGAGGGTAAAAATTGTAGAGGGAGACCAAGAGATGAATACACTAAGCAGATTCAGAAGGATGTAGATTGCAGTATGCATTGGGAGATGAAGCTTGCACAGGATAGAGTAGCGTGGAGAGCTGCATCAAACCTGTCTCAGGACTGAAGACCACAACATCATCTTTTCCTACTGAAAGAGGGCAACTTAACAAGGCTCATTTACATTAATAAACTAAATTTTCACTATTCCAAAACATTTCAAGAACAGTTTACTCGCTTCAGGCATTAAATCTTGCCTTATTAAACGGTTTCTTTATGTTTTCAAAATTTCAAGCGGAACTATTTGTTCACAAAGGTTCCTTAGATCTCAAGGCTTTACTGCAGTGTATGACCGCTACTTACGGATTATGGCTCAGAGGAACCGTGACAACGTTGAATAATGCTTTTAGTGCAGCCACAGGACGTCATGTTAAGACTCAAACCGTGCACAACTTCACTCCCTATGTCCATGGCGAGGGACATCTTTGCAATCACGACACCATGCAGCGCTGTACAGATTGATCCAACAATGTGCCGAATGTACCCCTCAGGATTGGGATCACGTTCTCTTCACTGTTGAGTGTCTCATATGCCTTCAACCAGACACTAGTCGGTGACATGTTTGGAGGCAACCCGCTCAGGCTGAGCGCCTGAGACACACTGTCCAGCGAGTGCAGCAAGACGCAGATTCCATGCTGTTTTGGGGGTGGTATTGTGAGGGGCCGACTTACGCCACTGGTGTTCATGAAAGACGCCATAAGGGCTGTACGATACGTGACTGCCGTCCTCCGACCGGTAGTGCAACCATATCGGCAGCATACTGGCGAGGCATTAGTTTTCATGGACGACAATTCGCGTCCCTATCGCGCGTATCTTGTGAATGACTTACTTCAGGATAACGACATCGCTCGTCTACAGTGGCCAGCATGTTCTCCAGACATGAACCCTATCGAACATGCCTTGGATGGATTGAAAAGGGCTTTTTATGGACGACGTGACCCACCAACTACTGACGGATCTACGCCTAATCGCCGTTGAGGAGGGGGACAATCTGAACCAACAGTGCCTTGATGAACTTGACAGTATGCCACGACGAATACAGGCATGCATCAATGCAAGAAGACGTGCTACTGGGTATTAGAGGTACCGGTGTTTACAGCAATCTGGAGCACCACCTCTGAAGGTATCTGTGTGATGGTACAACATACAATTTGTGGTTTTCGTTAACAATAAAAAGGGCGGGAATGATGTTTATGTTCTCTATTCCAATTTTCTGTACAAGTTCCGGAACTCTCTGAATCGAGGTGACGCAAAGCTGTTTTTAATGTGTGTAGTAACTAGAACTTGACAAGAATTACAAATGCACAGAACCCATAAAAGAACACAACTGAGCATACAGAACGTATGAAAGAAACGGTAGCACGCATGGTTTGCATGTTTGTTTGACCCACGGCGGAGAGTCGGGGGAATACGAAGAAGTTTAGACTGGCATACGCTAACGACATACAGAATTATCTCGCGAAAGCCTATTTACTAAGTCTCGAGAACAAGCATGGAGCTGTTGTGTACGACTTCGTGGACTCGGCGGTAAGAGTGGTGGGCTACAAAGTTGTGTTGCAACTGTCGTTCTAAGAAAGTTGAATAAGAGAATAAATAATTAGTGAACAGTTGTCACAGCATATACACTGAACTGTTTCTCCAACCGTACGAAGACTCATTATAAACGATGCAACGGGAGAGAATACATTTATTTGTGAGACGAGAAATAAGCAAGAACCAAGGTGTTTCAGCGTAGTGGCTGGAAGTGCAAGTGCGACTGAGGCGCTGCCGCCGATCACCCAGTGTCGTGGCAGCAGAATTTACTCTTAGTCGACAGCTGTTTGAGGCGTGCTCCATTGGGTCAGACGGATCCTGCACGATCGCTGTCTGCATTGTACGGAACTTTCAATTCCGTTGCTAACTGTTAAACGCCGATATTAACATTCACATTTTTTTAGCGTGGTATCGATACGTGATACCAGAGAAGCGAAAAACTTCAATTCTGTATGCAACCCTACCGTATCGACCGCAGAAGCAATGGTGTAACAGCCGGCACGAAGCCGTATTTTGCTTCAGCAGTCATCGATACGTTGCATCATAAGCGAAGAGACCGGAAGAATCCATGGCACCTGTTAAGTACTTGAGACCATGCACTTCGCACGTTGTGGAGGTACGTTGGTGGAAAGCTACGCTGCAAATACATGGGCGGGGGGGGGGGGGTGTCTGAAGTGCCGCTCTGGGTTTACCAGACGAATCCCAGGTCGCAGAACGGTAATGGAATGTGGAGATTTCGCCAGCGGCCCGCCCCGCCGGCCATTAGCATACAGCGCTGGGTGGAGATGGCCCCTATTGTTCGGCGCGCTTGATGTCACCGGCGGTCCGCGGAATCACAGCGCCGCCGCCGGATGCCGACGGTGACTCAGCGGGTGCTGGGCCCGCCTCAGACGGGGCCAATCGGCGAGCTTCCTCTCAGCAGTTCCGCCCCGCAATCGGCTCCCTTTCGCAGTACCCGTCATCTAGCAGTGCAGCGCGTGTTGCCTCATTATACAGGATTGCTACGTGACTTTCGATTGACGCTATTCGTTTATACTTTGCACGAACAACGAGACCAGACGGTACTCTGGCCTTAGATAGCTATGGAAGAAATATTCGTACACCATTGTTCATGTAGGAAAACTTATTTTATTAAACTGAAGATTAGAACCACAGATGTTGCTCGGTAAACTAACAGCATAGCTTTTCAAATTTTTTTTCAAAAATTTCCGCCACTTTATTGTTCACTTATTTTACACAACCATGATTTCGACCTCTGGGCCATTCTGAAGTATATGTTGAAATGTATCTGAATTGCCATAGTCGAAAAAACATTTCTCGTCTTACAGACGAGTCTTATTACACGAGACCAGTATATATTGAAAATATGCAGCGCGTCATCTAGGTCTACTTAGTTTCACGTGAGCTCCCGAGCCGGCCGGTGTGGTCGAGCGGTTCTAGGCTCTTCAGTCTGGAACCGCGCGACCGCTACGGTCGCACGTTCTAATACTGCCTCGGGCATGGATGTGTGTGATGTCCTTAGGTTAGTTAGGTTTAAGTAGTTCTAAGTTCTAGGGGACTGATGACCTCAGAAGCTAAGTCCCATAGTGCTCAGAGCCATATTGAGCTCCCGAGGCCCACCGCACGGCGTCCATGGAGACGAAGTATTGGCCGGAGCTTAAATGTTGGTGGTGACTTCGTACCTATGTATAGCATTTTTAAAATGTGACACCTATTCAGGCGTTTTTAGTTTTATTTCTAGACCATGCCCTCGTAGACATATTTTAGAATCAAGTATATCATCTGAAGAAGGCTCAATTACTTGGGCTGACACCTAGGTACAGGTTGGTTTCATTACCGCAATCGAGGCTGATAGTTTCCTATATATTATATTGAAAATACATAATATGGCTGACATTGTGCACTCAAAAAAATTATTAACATACCGTATGGCGTACTTGGAACCTAATATATTCCTGTGACCTGCATTTATCACTGTTGGTAACCAAAGCGATGAATGCAGGTCATAGGAATATATAGCTGCTAATTGTCCTATACTTTGTGGTTTCTCATTGCACACAATGTGAGCCACGAACTCTGATCCTGTAATATAACTCGTTTGGAAGACCCGACACATGTTTCTTGGACGATGACATGTCAGACATATTTCATCATTTCAACATGCATTTGAGAACGACTCAAAGGCTGGAATCATGATTGTGAAAAGTAAGTGAACAATTAAGTGGAGAAATTTTATTTTAAGACTTCTGTATGATTCTGCTCCCTCATAAAGGAAGGATCATTAACAGTATCGAGTATCTTTCCTATTCTCCACACATGGAAGGCTTAACTAAATTAGCATTCTGCAAAAAGCAGTTAATTATACACCAGCTGGATTCACACAGTGGGGAAGAAAGTATTCCTGCACTAGTAGAAAGGACTAACTAACCTCTTTCAGCACTGAACGCTTTCAGTGGAAAGTTGCACCTCGTGCATCTTTGTTGTGATGTGCAGTGAATGCCATGCAACAGTAAAATGGGTCGCGAAAGTAATGGAGGAAACTGTAGAGGAAACTCAAGTAGTTATCGCCCAATATGACAAGGGAATGTCATTTTCAGAAATAGCTGATACAGGAAGAAGCTGGACAACTGTGCAGACTATAATATCGCGATTAACAGAAACAAAAAATACTCTAACAGCGAAAGAAGGCTACCACAAAAGCTAAACTGAAGAGGAAGAATTATGTTAATAAAGATCGTCAAAGAAAATCCTAAATTGACGGCTTGTGAAGTCTCTGCGCGCCTTAATGATCAGCAGGGGAAGGAAATCTCAGTAAGGGTTGTCTGCTACGTTTTACGTAGTACACGTTATACAACTACAGTATCAAGAAGAAAACCATGTATCAGCAAGATGAACAATAAATTTAGACTTTAATGTGCTCGAGAGCAGCAACTGACATTTCTGGGACAAAGTACTATTCACAAATGGAAGTGAATTTATCATATTTGTAAATGATGGCAGAATTTTGGTATGGAGACGACCGAATATTGAGATCCGGAACACATTCAACCTGCAGTACAACACGGTGGAGGAACAAACTGGTATCGGGAAGTATGGCTGAATCTGGTGTTGGGCAACCAGTTTTTAACTAAGGTAACATGGTTACATTTCATTATTTAAATATTTTGAATGAAAATCTCCAGAAAGATGTTCATAGCTTGGGTATAGGTACAGATTAATACTATCAACAAGACAAGCATATAGCGACTATTGTTCGTCTGTCGTGGTTGTACCGTACTTCCAATGTCCTCAAGTTTCCAACAACAGATCATACCTTAATGCATTGAACATCTTCGGAGTATTCTTGAAAGACCGGTCGGAAGACATTAAACACAAAGTAAGACTGCTCTGAAACAATGTCTGCAACAAGAATGGCAACGTATTACCTCCGATACTAACAAAAAATTGTTCATTTCATGCGAGAGAGGTTAACAGAAGTGCTACATATAAGAGGAATGTCTAGGAAGTATTAACATTTTGAAACGTTCAGTGCAGAAATGCAATTTTAACATCCCACGGCAGTTCAATGCAACTCTCAAAAATTCGAGAAAATTTACGTCGAGCTTTTCTGCGGGTCTTTATTACGGTAAAGGAACGTCTTCTTTCCCAAAGGTAACGTCTCTGTGGCATAACGCTCACCTAACGCGTGCGTGGGCTCTGGCTGAATTCCAGTCACTGGTAAAACTAAAGAGAGATAAATGCTCCATGAGCATTTCAGTGAATCTCGAGATTATATATATATTTTAGGAAGAAGAAATGTGGCTTTTTAATTAAAAGGATCTTTATTAACTATCTTTTATAAAAAGACCGGTAGTTAAAAATTTACATTTGCAACGAAAAGCATGTGCGCAAAAATAACACACACACACACACACACACACACAGAGACACACAGAGAGAGAGAGAGAGAGAGAGAGAGAGAGAGAGAGAGAGAGAGAGACCCTACCCGAACAGACACATACGTGAGGGTGGCTGACGTTATTGCACATACAGTAGCATAATTGCTTAGCATCACTCAAAACTGGACTATTGACTTGTGTACGCAACTGCAGGCAACAGCTAATATTACAAACAGGGCATCCACTTTTCCATATAGAACTATTAAAGGTGTGTCAGGTGGCATACATTTCATGAATTACTTGTTTCAGTAGGTTTCCGAACTGAATACAAAAACGAAAATTATGACGAAGGAGGCTAACCAGCCATTAACAGTCTAGAGCGCTACTACCGTTTCTTGAGAGCGTGGTCTAACGACAGAAGGAGATCGAGGCACGCCGTCTAGATCTTTTACTTACAATCGAGAAAAATCGTAGCGGTTCCTTAGACTTAGTCATCTTAGCCCTTACAATGGATCACTCCCCTCACAGGCGGATGCATACTGAACTTGTCGACGCTGGAGCGCTGCAGTTTCCTGCATTTCCCTGTAAGACCACGAGTGACTCAGTCGTTCATGCGTTGCCGGGAAGACTGCGAGCGCGTGCGCGCCCGCGGTTGCTCCTCTGGCGCAGTGAGCACTGGCTTTCTGGAACCTACGCTATCACGCACAGATATACCCCAATAAAGTATATAAATGCAACCGCTGCCCAGGCGGATATTCCTACTTGAGCAATGATGTTTCATAGACGTCCGTTGCCAGTGACGTATACAGTCACGAATATCCCATTTTGATGCACAGGAATTACATTTTATGACCTTTTATCTTCTGAAGAGTACGAAAGTATTTAATCTGGTGAACAATCATGTTATACTTTTACATTTTAGTTTGATTCCTATGAAATTTCTGTTTGACGAGAGCATTTTTTTCTCAGATGTTTCAAACCATGGTGTGCTTATATATATTCCATGTAACTTTTTATTCTGATGAAGCTTGCCCTAATGCAAACGAAACCGTGGTCAATTGACAATTTTGTGCAACCGAAGCGGCTGTATAAACGTCCTGTAACTAAACAGCGTACGGTTACTGGATCGCAGCCAATCAAATGTTTAAAACAACTGAAGAAGCGCTTTGCTGTCATTTCAGATGAAAAATGAGTAGGGTGCCGAGGGGCGGGGGTGTAGTGTTTTCTGGAGTATTATGGACTTTGTGTTACAGTGTGTAACTTACCTTTGCTAGTTATCACTTATATTTGCAATGTAATATTCAGTAGTTAGAATTCACACGAACTTTGAAGGTCGATACTTTTACAGACTTTTTGTTTTTATTGCAATGTTTTCGTGATTCCGTTCTCCTTCGTTTTGTATATAATTTTTCTAATGAATTCTATATGAAGCAAGTATTTCTTTTTTGCGTTGCCATTATTCACACAAAAGATTCATGAAGTTTTCCACATTTACGTAACATGTTGCATGTTCCTGTTTCGTCAAATGTCAAAATTGGATCGAAATTTACGTATGTTTTGTCTAATACAATACAAATGTACTGAAAGAGAGTGACGTTAACCACTGAAACGAAAAGTGAAAATCCCGTGAATGGATGAGGTATTGGTTTAGCAGTCAGATTCGGGTGTTCCTTGTAATGTCAAGATCTTACACGTTCCCAGGTAAGAGTATTAGGCACTGTTCGTCTGTTTACCGAAAGTATTGCTTTGTTGTGCTGCATTATTGTTATAGTTTTATGACCAATATGCTTCTAGCATCTGTAGTGGGGAACCAGCTTTTATTGGAAAGTACTTACTAAACGAAATCGTTTGCTTCTCGCCAGAATGGCTGTGGTTTCCCCATGTGTCGTGTTCCTGATGTTTCTCGCAGCTAGCCACAGCTCCTCACCCCACCGCCTACTGACAGAGGCTACTTCTGTCAGCGTAGGAACTGGAATCTTACTCCTTCCTATGCGTTCTGCAGTGCTGCCGGAGCTTATTTGATGCTACCGACACCTGCAGAAGCGATATAAAATGTAAATCTGGAAAATAAGGAAGTAAAATGTAATGTGAAAGTAAGAATTGTCTTGCAAGTGCACCATTTACTTACCCCAGAACGCACTTCTTCATTTGACTTCTCTTTACTAGGCCCGACAGTCAAAAATTTTTGTGATCGTAGTCGCCTTTGACTAAAATTGGAAACAACTTCCACTACTGCAACCTTCACCATGTTTAACAGGTAACACTGAACACCCAACATATAGATATGACGACGTGAGTACACACAAGTCAGTTGCTTTTTAAGGTTCTGACATGGACTGAAGTACGATTTTTCAGTATTCCATACAGCCATGCAGCAAAAATTTCAGTAGTGGATCTGATAAATAAAGAATTTTACATACAAAGGCGACAATGGTGAACTTTAAAAAACTTTTACATTTGAGTAAGCTTATATGCCTTTCTGACATGATTAAATGAACTTTGTACGGATGAAAATGTATATAATTAAAACCAGATTTTTTCAGGGTGTTAATGAAACTATTTTATTAGAGAGAACCTAACTGCCACAGTGGTGAAGTGGCCTTTACACAATCTTCATGGTCCACTCCGTCTTTAGGCCACGAGTGGCCTATCGGGACCATCCGACCGCCGTGTCATCCTCAGGATGCGGATAGAAGGGGCGTGGGGTTAGCACACCGCTCTCCCGGTCTTTATGATGGCATTCTTGACCGAAGCCGCTACTATTCGGTCGAGTAGCTCCTCAGTTGGCATCACGAGGCTGAGTGCACCCCGAAAAAAATGGCAACAGCGCATGGCGGCCTGTATGGTCACCCATCCAAGTGCCGACCACGCCTGACAGCGCTTAACTTTGGTGATCTCACAGGAACCGGTGTAGCCACTGCGGCAAGGCTGTTGCCTATCTTCATGGTGCAGAAATAATTTTTTTATTATGCTTCGATGGATGTTATCGTCCTAATAAATGTAAATGTCATGCCCTTTACAGAATAACACGTTAAGTAAGTTTACTTTCCCCCAACACACGCGATGGCGTAAAGCAGGCTTCGTGGAGTGCCAAATCGTCTGTGGCGCCATGGTCTCGTTTGTTCCAAGTTGTAGATACAACAGCGCTACAAGTATTAGTCTATGAATTCACTTATTTCTTCAATCTAGAAACGCAAATATCCAGTTTATACTGTTTCGTTACCTGCTTACCTGATCACTACCAATTCAGTGTTTGAAACCTCATGCAATAGCGCGGACTTATCGTCTATTAAACTCGGTACTCAATGAAAGACTCTGCTGCAGCACTTTCACTTCACTCTTCGTGATCCAATCGTGAAAAGTGTTGTTGCATGGACTAGATCTCCGGCATCTTTAACAACGTTTTTTCAGCAGCAGTTCAGAATCTACAACACAGCAACACAAACTCCCTTCTCACGGGAATGCGCAGAAAAGTAGCATTGTTATTTTCCACAGTCGTCGCATCGAACACCGAAGCCACTAATTTTTCGTACGTTGTTTTCTCAACTTATCCTCCCATTCAGGAGCCGGAAAGTTAATAGCTGACGGCTCATGTCTCACCTGTAGTACAGGCAGCAGGCAATGACAGCAGACGTATTGCCCAATGGAGCCAAGTACGAACCGCTTGCTGGCACTTTGCAGTCACTCTCTAAATACGGTCTCAAGGGGCGTTCGCTGGCATCTAAATCCGCCGACTCGCAGCTGGCCTGAATGGGCCCTAATCCTCCGCGGCGGCGGCAATCCCTTGATGGCGCCCTTTGTCCACACTGGGAGGTCCCTATCTGCACAGCGTACGCCCTATCCCAGGGCAAAGAGAAAATCCCAGATCCGGCGTCTTCGGTAGCGCTGATGTGGCAGTATCCCTCATACTGACACATACGCAACAGAAACGCGGTTAGTTCCGTGTTATGGCATGCAGTGTGTCAGAACTGCTTGATGTGTCGTCATTCTACGCATGTAGAAATGTCGGCAAGTTCAACAGCTTGTATTAGGGATTGTATTTGATATGCACTTTCATGAGAATACATGGGTCATTTGTAAATTGCTTGGAACGCCAAAAATGTCCTGAAGTAATGTAACGGAATTCTATGTTTATGAATTAAGTCTAGATCTTCGTCGGGAAATGAGGTAATGCCTGCGGTATCTGTTCTCTTTTAAAGTCTGTTAACAGAATTCCGTCCAGAAGGAAAAGTTTTTCCTAGGGTGCAGTTATGGGGACCATATTAGTCAGACACTCTCTAAGTGTTGAAAAATATCGGGAGTGTAGTGAAGAGTCAATATCGTAGAGCTAATCTGCTTACTTCAGGGGCGTATATTTACGAGAAAAGTGCTAGATGAATTCCATTGGAGAACAATAACAAACTGACCGCTTATAACGTTCACAAGACCTGGTAGAGTATACTTGCGTTAGAAATCGTCGAAGAGACATTAAGGTTCCACCAACGTTGACGTAACTCAACGACATGATTAATTTGTTACTATCTCCAATTATAGCACTTCAGCTTATTATAATACAGGAACACTTTCCACTGTCTTCCATTTCAGAACAGATGCGAGCAGAATGAACGCTTCCGTTCAGGCAAGCGATCGCTACCGATTCTAGTAACAAAGCATTTATATTGAAGTGACGAACGTCATGGGTTAGTAACCTGCACTTTTACACAGGGTACGAAAGATCATTGGCGATACCGTCATTTGTAGTTTGGGAATTCATGTGGAAAGGTTTCCTACGTCATCATGGTCGAACGCCGGGAATTCAGATTTTGAACGCGGAACGGTAGTTGAAGCTAGACGCACGGTACATTCCATTTCGGAAACCTTTAGGCAATTACATATTCTGGAATCCACAGTGACAAGAGTGTGCCGAGAATACCAAACTTCAGGCATTACCTCTCTCCATGCAGTGGCCGATGGCCTTCCTGAACGACGAAGAGAAGCGGCGTCTGCCTAGAGTTGTCAGAGTTAGTAGACAATCAACACTGCGTAAAACTAACGCAGGTCTCTACGTTTGACGTACGACTAACGTATACGTTAGTATAGTGTTGTAAAATTTGGCGTTAATGAGATGTCAAAGCCGACGACCGACGCGGATGCCTTTGCTAAAAGCCCATCACCTGCAGTGCCTTGGGCAAGGCCCACGAGAGAGACAGGCCGGGGCGCGTACGTCACGAAGGTAGTCCTGCACTCGCAGTGTCAAATCAGCAGACAAACTACGCTTCTACACCTTTTAACTCTGAATTAGGCTTGTCCGTACAAACGAAAACCATCTTCTGCTGGAATCCGCTATTATGGAATCTCACTGTTATTAGTCCTATAATGATATGGAAGTCCATGGGCCTGCTTATAATTTGTTACGGCTGTACTGGCGTACAATAAAATAAAATCATGCATAAATGATTATCAGTTGCAGAAGACACTACTTCCAGCGTGTACTGAGTACTGTGAAGCACAAGAGACTAAATGCTATAAACAAGCCGTTATACCATTTATATCCGGTATTGATTTAAATTAAATTTTGCTGTAGTACTGTTAGTCAGCAAGACTTCATAATAGCAGATTCCAGTGGAAGATGCAATTCTCGTTAGTACTTACACGCCAAGTTGGGTGTTAACAGGTTCAGAAACTCATTTTGTCTGCTGAGCTGAGCGAGCGAGCGAGTTCAGGACAACCTTCGTGACGTACGCGCCGCGGCCTGTCTTTCTCGTGGGCCTCGGCCTTGGGATCATGACCATATCGACTGGACCATAGACGACTGGAAAACAGTCATCTGGTCAGATCAGTCCAGATTTAAGTTGTTAAGAGCTGATGGTAGGGTTCGGGTGTGGTGCAGATCCCACGGAGCCAAGGACCCAAGTTGTCGACAATTGTTCGCGATTGGTTTGAACAACATTCTAGATATTCCGAGCGAATGATCTGGCCACAGAGATCGCCTCACATCAATTTCATCCAACATTTATGGGACATAATCGAGAAGTCAGTTTGCGCACAAAATCCTGGAGCGGCAACAGTTGCAATTATGGACGGCTGCAGAGGCGACATGGGTCAATATTCATGCAGGTGACTTCCAGTGACTTGTTGACTCCATGCCATGTTGAGTTGCTGTACCATGCCGGCCAAAAGGAGGTCGAACACGATATTTCGAGGTATCATACGGCGTGTCACCTCCGTGTGCTACGCTCAACCTTGATTATAGGTTCAAATGGCCCTGAGCACTATGGTACTCAACTGCTGAGGTCGTAAGTCCGCTAGAGCTTAGAAATACTTAAACCTAACTAACCTAAGGACATCACACACATCCATGCCCGAGGCAGGATTCGAACCTGCGACCGTAGCGGTCGCGCGGCTCCAGACTGTAGCGCCTAGAACCGCTCGGCCACTTCGGCCGGCTCAGCCTTGATTATAATTCATGTGTGTATTTACCATATACACAACCTGTTTACGTCTTTTCATTCAACGTCCAATGGTGATTGTTCACATCACGGAGGAATAGCTGTTAGGCACAAAATGTTCGCTAATGCTTCAGGTCGACGCTTTACTTCCTTTTGTGCCATTTGTGCCCCTCAGAGAAGGCAGGGTGTAGGCACACCGCAACATGCGTGTATATCCTACAATCTAGACACCAGCTCCATTCGATAGAGGTGGACCTAGCAACACTGATGTTCCTGAATCGTTTCTCAAATTTCATTCTTTGCTTACACTCATTCTTTCAGTTTCCTTGCTGAAAATCACCACCATTTAGTGGTGTGGGTAGGTATGGAACATCTGGTTAGCAGACGCTGCTAGTTCGGTGAAATCTCCTCTTTCCAGGGCCGGGAACATTAATAGATGCCTAGCGTCGCCTGGAACGTCATCGAACATCGTGTTTGTAACGGAAGTTGTTCTTGTAAGGTGATCCGTCACCCTTAGAAGGGCGATGCAGTTACCTTGAAACATGCTGCATCTCTGATTACGGCAGACTTTATAATGAGCATGTAGTCTAAATTCGCTAACAGTGAAGGATGAACCGCTCATTTAACCGACAACCTTATGACGTCTTTTTAACCGAGGTCTGACCAAAGCGACACATGAATGTGAGAGGCCTGTGCCTGTTACACTGGACAAGCTGCCCCGAGTTGCTTTTAGGCAGCTTTCCTTTCGTTCAGGCCAATGCTGGGCTGGTTCCGATCTCGACTTCAAGCAGTACCATATACAAGCAGTGAAAACGCGGCCTAACAAGATTTCAAGGCAGATGGTGCACACGACACGTGTTTCGTGTTTCTTAAAGCCCTGAATATAGGAAGTAGCGTCAACCGTTTATGTCTCGATTCCTGGGATCTGAGCAGTACCTTTAACTTTTTTAGTAAACTTTCTATTATTAGAATAAAAACTGCGTTTGTGGTCGCGCACACAATTTTTTTCATTTTCAAATACACACAGGCCCAAATTAATGTGTGATCAATTACACACTTTTGATGAATGTTTGACATTTTTTGTGTGTCTATAGCGCACACTGTTACATTAATTTGTTTGGACCAATGCTTTTTTCAAGTCACCATTAGTAACCAACTACGATACTGACTTCAATTTCTTTAATTTATATTTCTTTCAGACATCATCCTCCGACTTGTCGCATCCCCTGCTGCTGCAGCATGGTTACGCTACCTTTTTTTTATTAAGAATCGGTGATCTCGTGGATAACACCACAGATCCTCGTGCGCCCTCATGTACATTGACATATCATAACTCGTCTGCGTGTACAAGTGAGATTTTGGGAATTAGTTCCTATGGTAGTTTTGCTCGTTCGAAGGTACTCAGTAGTCTCTGGTTGGACCCCGAAACTATAAACAATGGCACTGATCTAGACCTGACATCCTGTTCACTCTGAAGCTTCTTGTAGCGTACTAATACTAAACTGCGAGACACACACTGTCACGACCCCATTTAGCAGTTTAACACGTATGCTACACTATGAAAATGTGTCTCACTGTGGATTACTTAACAATGAACGTATGTATACAGGGTGTTTCTAAAAAGAACGCTTGAAATGAGAGGGTTGGCAGAGAGGGTCTGGGCGAGCCACTTTCACAATAGCTGATGACCGCATCCCTCAGCGTTCGGTGCTAGGCGTCGTTAATACTTTCGAAACCGGCCACTTAGGATATCGGGCCAGGGAAAACCTATATCCCTGACGTTATTTAAAGCGGTACTAGCAAAAATTTAGTTTATGCGTCTTCAAAAGTAATACATACAAAGGACCAAGCTTCAAGAGCCGTGGTTCGTATTTTAGTTCCTTGGTAGCTTACGAACCCTCCCTAGGAAAAACAGCGAGGTCACAGAAATTTCTTCCCCTTTAGCGTCGAATTTTCTTGCTCACTCAGCAAACGTGGCGTATTTGTAGCAAAATTCTGGCAAACTTCTGGCAAACTGCAAAACCTACGGAGTACATGCACGAAACGACTTCAATGCAACCATACTGGCTCAGTCATTCGCCGTTACGTTCGCTAGATTTTCTTTGATAATAATTCTAGATGACAACAAAGCAGCAGCAGGAGCAGTCAAGGGACAGGTAGCGAGATATCCGTCAACTGTTGTCATACGAGATGAACCCTGTTCTCGGGACGATAGGTGAATCGCGCGTCGAGAAGATGGCGCTCCGATCTATGCTCTGACGCGATATTCTTAACATAAAGTTGTGAGGATTTCATCTCCAAAGTGTCGCGCGCCACCGGGAAGGTAGACGTACAACCCACATTCAGAGTCGAAATGGTAGCAAGCGGGTGATTTTATCTCTTATCATAGAAGTCATGTCAACTAGTCATGAATTTCTCTGGAAAAAATATATATTAGACGTCTATATCGTAAATGTAAATGGTACAGTCCTTTGAAAAAAGGTGTATTTTGTAAATAACTCTTGAAACAGTAGGGAACAAAAAATAATAAACTAAAAGTACTCGAGACCCAGAAGTTATTTTGTGTTGAAGCTCCTCTTAAGAGTGTTGAAATGTACCTAAGAGACCCAGAAGTTATTTTGTGTTGAAGCTCCTCTTAAGAGTGTTGAAATGTACCTAACAACCCGACTCTTATGGGCTTCCTTTAACTTACAAATATAAAACGAAAATACGAAATTTACATTAATTTTCCCACTGAATTTTTTTTCTTATTTGGAAAGTTACGAAATGCTATCTTTTCTGTTATTAACAGATACTACTGATGTAACTATGAACAGTATCCTCTCTGCTCCAGCTATCTGTATTATGTAAATATTACTAAAAATGTAAGAAAGTATTTTACGAATTATTTACTCGAAAACTTGAGAATTACACAAAATATTGTTTGGTTAACAAGATAATAGTCAGTGCAAACAGTGGGCAACGTATTTAGCAGCATTGAATTTCTAGTGTAAAATATGCATGTTGGCAACATTGTTTCCAGCGTTCTTCTCTTAACAGCAAACTAGTGAGAACTTGCATATAAACCATTCAGCGTCGTGTTTTGTTTGAACTTTGTTAGATATTATGTCAGTAAGGACCTACAATAGTGAAAGAGTGACTTGTGTGGACTGAAGAAAGGACAAGTTGGTGTTCAAGAAAAGTGAAAAAACACTTCACAGTTGTTTGACATGTGTCACAGGTATTGCACAAATATCTTGGTCCTCAAGTGACGGTATTAGCATCACATCCCTTGTGTAAGAATTCCTACACTCACTACAAGAAGAAATTTAGTGACAACCCAGCTGAACTATCAGTGTCACCCGACTAAAACTTAAGAGGACAATGCAATATTCCTGGGTGTGAAGTGTATGCACTTAATTTTAGCATTTCTACTGTAGTCCCTACTGTATCTCCCCTAAAACGTCCAGGAAAGCTATGGAGCACAAGGAGGAAACAGTATGTAAACAAAAAACTGAAAAATTTAAGAAGTTTTACACATGCAACATCTTCAGACCTTTTTAAATTGTGTAATGTAGATGCGGTCTGCTGAAGTGATAAGTGTGCACGAAATGTTGTGTGGTTTCAAACCCTAAATACTATCTCAGCAGCCACCTGTACTGAAGATACAGTTACTGATACTGATAGGAAGTAGGTACTCTGAACAGACGTTAAGTCTGGTTAAAAATGGAAAGTGACGCGGACCTTGATCAAGCGTCACTTCCTTTTAACTGTACAGTATATGTTATATTGCATTTAGGAACTTTCGGGTGATTGAACATGTATCAATAATTACGGATTTCTGTAGTTGTATATATAAGTTTGGATGTAGCTGTATTGCATTGATGTACTGGTGGATATTGTGTGGTATGACTCCTGTTGTTGATAGTGTAATTGGTATAATGTCAACTTTATCTTGATGCCACATGTCCTTGACTTCCTCAGCCAGTTGGATGTATTTTTCAATTTTTTCTCCTGTTTTCTTTTGTATATTTGTTGTATTGGGTATGGATATTTCGATTAGTTGTGTTAATTTCTTCTTTTTATTGGTGAGTATGATGTCAGGTTTGTTATGTGGTGGTGGTTTATCTGTTATAATGGTTTTGTTCCAGTATAATTTGTATTCATCACTCTCCAGTACATTTTGTGGTGCATACTTGTATGTGGGAACGTGTTGTTTTATTAGTTTATATTGTAAGGCAAGCTGTTGGTGTATTATTTTTGCTAAAGAATTCTGTATTTGCTAGTATTGTACATCCGCTTGTGATGTGATCTACTGTTTCTATTTGTTGTTTGCAAAGTCTGCATTTATCTGTTGTGGTATTGGGATCTTTCATAATATGCTTGCTGTAATATCTGGTGTTTATTGTTTGATCCTGTATTGCAATCATGAATCCTTCCGTCTCACTGTATATATTGCCTTTTCTTAGCCATGTGTTGGATGCGTCTTTATCTATGTGTGGCTGTGTTAGATGATACGGGTGCTTGCCATGTAGTGTTTTCTTTTTCCAATTTACTTTCTTTGTATCTGTTGATGTTATGTGATCTAAAGGGTTGTAGAAGTGGTTATGAAATTGCAGTGGTGTAGCCGATGTATTTATATGAGTGATTGCTTTGTGTATTTTGCTAGTTTCTGCTCGTTCTAGAAAGAATTTTCTTAAATTATCTACCTGTCCATAATGTAGGTTTTTTATGTCGATAAATCCCCTTCCTCCTTCCTTTCTGTTTAATGTGAATCTTTATGTTGCTGAATGTATGAGCTGTATTCTATATTTGTGGCATTGTGATCGTGTAAGTGTATTGAGTGCTTCTAGGTGTTACGCCATTTCACTACTCCAAATGATTAGGTCAATATTGGTATAGCATAAGTATTTATAGCTTTTGTCTTGTTTCTTGCTGTCAATTCTGTTTTCAGTATTTTTGTTAGTATTTGTCTATATTTTTCTTTTAGTTCTTTAATATTTGTATTATCTATTCCTATTTTTTGTCTGTATCCTAGATAGTTATAGGCATCTGTTTTTCCCATCGCTTCTATGCAGTCGCTGTGGTAATCCAATATGTAATCTTCCTGTTTAGTGTGTTTTCCCTTGACAATGCTATTTTTCTTACATTTGTCTGTTCCAAAAGCCATATTTATATAACTGCTGAATACTTCTGTTATCTTTAGTAATTGGTTGAGTTTTTGATTTGTTGCTGCCAGTAGTTTTAGATCATCCATGTATAGCAAATGTGTGATTTTGTGTGGATATGTTCCAGTAATATTGTATCTATAATTTGTATTATTTAGCATGTTGGATAGTGGGTTCAGAACAAGGCAGAACCAGAAAGGACTTAATGAGTCTCCTTGGTATATTCCACACTTAATCTGTATTGGCTGTGATGTGATATTATTAGAATTTGTTTGGATATTAAATGTGGTTTTCCAGTTTTTCATTACTATGTTTAGAAACTGTATCAATTTAGGATCTACTTTGTATATTTCCAATATTTGTAGTAACCATGAGTGGGGTACACTATCAAAAGCTTTTTGGTGATCAATGTATGCATAGTGTAGCAACCTTTGTTAGTTTTAGCTTGATATGTCACCTCTGCATCTATTATCAGTTGCTCTTTACACCCTCATGCTCCTTTGCAACAGCCTTTTTGTTCTTCATTTATAATTTTGTTCTGTGTTGTATGTGTCATTAATTTCTGTGTAATGACTGAAGTTAATATTTTGTATATTGTTGGTAGGCACGTTATGGGGCGATATTTAGCTGGGTTTGCTGTGTCTGCTTGATCTTTAGGTTTCAGATAAGTTATTCCATGTGTAAGTGTATCAGATAATGTGTATGGGTCTGCAATGTAACTGTTAAATAATTTAGTTAGATGTGAATGTGTTGAGGTGAACTACTTTAGCCAGAAATTTGCTATTTTATCTTTTCCAGGGACTTTCCAACTGCGAGTAGAATTAATTGCTTGGGTGACTTCATGTTACAAAATTATCACTTCAGGCATTTGTGTTATCATCTTGTATGCGTCTGTTTCTGCTTCTATGCACCGTGCATGCCTGTTATGTTGTACCGGGTTTGACCATATGTTGCTCCAGAAGTGTTCCATGTCTGTTATGTTTGGTGGATTGTCTATTTTAATGTGTGTGTTATCTATTGTCTGGTAAAATTTCTTTTGGTTTGTGTTGAATGTTTGGTTTTGTTTCCTTCTATTTTCACTTTTTTCTATCTTCTAAGTCGTTTGGCCAATGCTTGTAATTTCTGCTTCTTTCCATCTAATTGCTCTATCGCTTCTTGTTGCGAGATTTTACCCAACCTTTTTCGTTTTTTTTTCCGACATTTCATTTCTTATAAATTGTGTTAACTGTCCGATGTCTTTTCTCAGTTTTTCTATTCTGAGCTGTAGCCTGTGTTGCCATGCTGGTTTTGTGGGTTTCTTGTGTGTGTTGGTTGGTTCTGATCTGTGCCTAGTGTGTATATTTAGTGTAGTGAGTGCTCCTATATAAACCAGTATTGTTAACTCTTCCATAGTTGTTTTTTCATTTATTTTGTTGTGTATGATTGTGTTGATAGTTTTCATTGTTGTTTCGACTTGTGGGTTATTTGGCGGTCTATGCAAGAATGGTCTAATGTCTGTATTTGTGTCTGTTTTCTATATGTGTCAGCTGAAATTTCTCTTCTGTATCTAACATGTGTGTGTCTTCGTGTTCTATTTGTGCTTGTTCTGGTGGCTGTCTTAAGATTTTGTTTTCCTCTGATTGTTTAATTGATGCGTGTTGTTCTTTGTTTGTTTGCTCTGGGATGTTTGAGTCCATTACTGTATTTTCTTCTTCTTCTGATTGCACATTATTTTGTTCAGTATTTGTTGTTGTTTGTTGTTTTCTAATTCTGACTGGGGTATCCTGTTATTTTTTATTATTACACGGATCTGATCAGCTAGTCGTTGTTCTGTTAAAAATTTTAATTCCGGGTATCTGGTAATAAATGTCGTGTATACTTGTGATCTGTATCCAGTTGTGTTGGTTCCTAGGTTTGTTGCTTGGTAATAACAGAACGTGAGGTGTCGATTAACTTCATCTGACCATCTCATCCTCTGTCTCTGTTTTCCTTCTAGGGTGGTTGCAGGAAGCATATCCTGCAAAACACCTTTATTTGGGTTTTAATCATTTTCCCGTTGGCTAGCAGTGTCGTTACCATTGTGGGCGGGCATAGGGTTCAAGCGTCGTCCCCGACCATGACGGCGCTTGTCCGAGGCTTCTTTAGTTCTGTCCTGAACCAACTAATCACACTGAAAGGGGGGTTAGCCCTATTAGTGGTTTGTTCTTTTCGTCGCCTTTTACGACTGGCAGAACATACCGGAGGCCAATTTTTTTATCTCCATTTCTCTTTTTACTATTACTATTTCTATTTCTCTTTTTACTATTACTATTTCTATTTCTCTTTTTACTATTACTATTTCTATTTCTCTTTTTACTTTTTCTATTTCTATTTCTCTTTTTACTTTTTCTATTTCTATTTCTCTTTTTACTTTTTCTATTTCTATTTCTCTTTTTACTTTTTCTATTTCTATTTCTCTTTTTACTTTTTCTATTTCTATTTCTCTTTTTACTTTTTCTATTTCTATTTCTCTTTTTACTTTTTCTATTTCTATTTCTCTTTTTACTTTTTCTATTTCTATTTCTCTTTTTACTTTTTCTATTTCTATTTCTCTTTTTACTTTTTCTATTTCTATTTCTCTTTTTACTTTTTCTATTTCTATTTCTCTTTTTACTTTTTCTATTTCTATTTCTCTTTTTACTTTTTCTATTTCTATTTCTCTTTTTACTTTTTCTATTTCTATTTCTCTTTTTACTTTTTCTATTTCTATTTCTCTTTTTACTTTTTCTATTTCTATTTCTATTTCTCTTTTTACTTTTTCTATTTCTATTTCTATTTCTCTTTTTACTTTTTCTATTTCTATTTCTATTTCTCTTTTTACTTTTTCTATTTCTATTTCTATTTCTCTTTTTACTTTTTCTATTTCTATTTCTATTTCTCTTTTTACTTTTTCTATTTCTATTTCTATTTCTCTTTTTACTTTTTCTATTTCTATTTCTATTTCTCTTTTTACTTTTTCTATTTCTATTTCTATTTCTCTTTTTACTTTTTCTATTTCTATTTCTATTTCTCTTTTTACTTTTTCTATTTCTATTTCTATTTCTCTTTTTACTTTTTCTATTTCTATTTCTATTTCTCTTTTTACTTTTTCTATTTCTATTTCTATTTCTCTTTTTACTTTTTCTATTTCTATTTCTATTTCTCTTTTTACTTTTTCTATTTCTATTTCTATTTCTCTTTTTACTTTTTCTATTTCTATTTCTATTTCTCTTTTTACTTTTTCTATTTCTATTTCTATTTCTCTTTTTACTTTTTCTATTTCTATTTCTATTTCTCTTTTTACTTTTTCTATTTCTATTTCTATTTCTCTTTTTACTTTTTCTATTTCTATTTCTATTTCTCTTTTTACTTTTTCTATTTCTATTTCTATTTCTCTTTTTACTTTTTCTATTTCTATTTCTATTTCTCTTTTTACTTTTTCTATTTCTATTTCTATTTCTCTTTTTACTTTTTCTATTTCTATTTCTATTTCTCTTTTTACTTTTTCTATTTCTATTTCTATTTCTCTTTTTACTTTTTCTATTTCTATTTCTATTTCTCTTTTTACTTTTTCTATTTCTATTTCTATTTCTCTTTTTACTTTTTCTATTTCTATTTCTATTTCTCTTTTTACTTTTTCTATTTCTATTTCTATTTCTCTTTTTACTTTTTCTATTTCTATTTCTATTTCTCTTTTTACTTTTTCTATTTCTATTTCTATTTCTCTTTTTACTTTTTCTATTTCTATTTCTATTTCTCTTTTTACTTTTTCTATTTCTATTTCTATTTCTCTTTTTACTTTTTCTATTTCTATTTCTATTTCTCTTTTTACTTTTTCTATTTCTATTTCTATTTCTCTTTTTACTTTTTCTATTTCTATTTCTATTTCTCTTTTTACTTTTTCTATTTCTATTTCTATTTCTCTTTTTACTTTTTCTATTTCTATTTCTATTTCTCTTTTTACTTTTTCTATTTCTATTTCTATTTCTCTTTTTACTTTTTCTATTTCTATTTCTATTTCTCTTTTTACTTTTTCTATTTCTATTTCTATTTCTCTTTTTACTTTTTCTATTTCTATTTCTATTTCTCTTTTTACTTTTTCTATTTCTATTTCTATTTCTCTTTTTACTTTTTCTATTTCTATTTCTATTTCTCTTTTTACTTTTTCTATTTCTATTTCTATTTCTCTTTTTACTTTTTCTATTTCTATTTCTATTTCTCTTTTTACTTTTTCTATTTCTATTTCTATTTCTCTTTTTACTTTTTCTATTTCTATTTCTATTTCTCTTTTTACTTTTTCTATTTCTATTTCTATTTCTCTTTTTACTTTTTCTATTTCTATTTCTATTTCTCTTTTTACTTTTTCTATTTCTATTTCTATTTCTCTTTTTACTTTTTCTATTTCTATTTCTATTTCTCTTTTTACTTTTTCTATTTCTATTTCTATTTCTCTTTTTACTTTTTCTATTTCTATTTCTATTTCTCTTTTTACTTTTTCTATTTCTATTTCTATTTCTCTTTTTACTTTTTCTATTTCTATTTCTATTTCTCTTTTTACTTTTTCTATTTCTATTTCTATTTCTCTTTTTACTTTTTCTATTTCTATTTCTATTTCTCTTTTTACTTTTTCTATTTCTATTTCTATTTCTCTTTTTACTTTTTCTATTTCTATTTCTATTTCTCTTTTTACTTTTTCTATTTCTATTTCTATTTCTCTTTTTACTTTTTCTATTTCTATTTCTATTTCTCTTTTTACTTTTTCTATTTCTATTTCTATTTCTCTTTTTACTTTTTCTATTTCTATTTCTATTTCTCTTTTTACTTTTTCTATTTCTATTTCTATTTCTCTTTTTACTTTTTCTATTTCTATTTCTATTTCTCTTTTTACTTTTTCTATTTCTATTTCTATTTCTCTTTTTACTTTTTCTATTTCTATTTCTATTTCTCTTTTTACTTTTTCTATTTCTATTTCTATTTCTCTTTTTACTTTTTCTATTTCTATTTCTATTTCTCTTTTTACTTTTTCTATTTCTATTTCTATTTCTCTTTTTACTTTTTCTATTTCTATTTCTATTTCTCTTTTTACTTTTTCTATTTCTATTTCTATTTCTCTTTTTACTTTTTCTATTTCTATTTCTATTTCTCTTTTTACTTTTTCTATTTCTATTTCTATTTCTCTTTTTACTTTTTCTATTTCTATTTCTATTTCTCTTTTTACTTTTTCTATTTCTATTTCTATTTCTCTTTTTACTTTTTCTATTTCTATTTCTATTTCTCTTTTTACTTTTTCTATTTCTATTTCTATTTCTCTTTTTACTTTTTCTATTTCTATTTCTATTTCTCTTTTTACTTTTTCTATTTCTATTTCTATTTCTCTTTTTACTTTTTCTATTTCTATTTCTATTTCTCTTTTTACTTTTTCTATTTCTATTTCTATTTCTCTTTTTACTTTTTCTATTTCTATTTCTATTTCTCTTTTTACTTTTTCTATTTCTATTTCTATTTCTCTTTTTACTTTTTCTATTTCTATTTCTATTTCTCTTTTTACTTTTTCTATTTCTATTTCTATTTCTCTTTTTACTTTTTCTATTTCTATTTCTATTTCTCTTTTTACTTTTTCTATTTCTATTTCTATTTCTCTTTTTACTTTTTCTATTTCTATTTCTATTTCTCTTTTTACTTTTTCTATTTCTATTTCTATTTCTCTTTTTACTTTTTCTATTTCTATTTCTATTTCTCTTTTTACTTTTTCTATTTCTATTTCTATTTCTCTTTTTACTTTTTCTATTTCTATTTCTATTTCTCTTTTTACTTTTTCTATTTCTATTTCTATTTCTCTTTTTACTTTTTCTATTTCTATTTCTATTTCTCTTTTTACTTTTTCTATTTCTATTTCTATTTCTCTTTTTACTTTTTCTATTTCTATTTCTATTTCTCTTTTTACTTTTTCTATTTCTATTTCTATTTCTCTTTTTACTTTTTCTATTTCTATTTCTCTTTTTACTTTTTCTATTTCTATTTCTCTTTTTACTTTTTCTATTTCTATTTCTCTTTTTACTTTTTCTATTTCTATTTCTCTTTTTACTTTTTCTATTTCTATTTCTCTTTTTCTATTTCTATTTCTCTTTTTCTATTTCTATTTCTCTTTTTCTATTTCTATTTCTCTTTTTCTATTTCTATTTCTCTTTTTCTATTTCTATTTCTCTTTTTCTATTTCTATTTCTCTTTTTCTATTTCTATTTCTCTTTTTCTATTTCTATTTCTCTTTTTCTATTTCTATTTCTCTTTTTCTATTTCTATTTCTCTTTTTCTATTTCTATTTCTCTTTTTCTATTTCTATTTCTCTTTTTCTATTTCTATTTCTCTTTTTCTATTTCTATTTCTCTTTTTCTATTTCTATTTCTCTTTTTCTATTTCTATTTCTCTTTTTCTATTTCTATTTCTCTTTTTCTATTTCTATTTCTCTTTTTCTATTTCTATTTCTCTTTTACTATTTCTATTTCTCTTTTACTATTTCTATTTCTCTTTTACTATTTCTATTTCTCTTTTACTATTTCTATTTCTCTTTTACTATTTCTATTTCTCTTTTACTATTTCTATTTCTCTTTTACTATTTCTATTTCTCTTTTACTATTTCTATTTCTCTTTTACTATTTCTATTTCTCTTTTACTATTTCTATTTCTCTTTTACTATTTCTATTTCTCTTTTACTATTTCTATTTCTCTTTTACTATTTCTATTTCTCTTTTACTATTTCTATTTCTCTTTTACTATTTCTATTTCTCTTTTACTATTTCTATTTCTCTTTTACTATTTCTATTTCTCTTTTACTATTTCTATTTCTCTTTTACTATTTCTATTTCTCTTTTACTATTTCTATTTCTCTTTTACTATTTCTATTTCTCTTTTACTATTTCTATTTCTCTTTTACTATTTCTATTTCTCTTTTACTATTTCTATTTCTCTTTTACTATTTCTATTTCTCTTTTACTATTTCTATTTCTCTTTTACTATTTCTATTTCTCTTTTACTATTTCTATTTCTCTTTTACTATTTCTATTTCTCTTTTACTATTTCTATTTCTCTTTTACTATTTCTATTTCTCTTTTACTATTTCTATTTCTCTTTTACTATTTCTATTTCTCTTTTACTATTTCTATTTCTCTTTTACTATTTCTATTTCTCTTTTACTATTTCTATTTCTCTTTTACTATTTCTATTTCTCTTTTACTATTTCTATTTCTCTTTTACTATTTCTATTTCTCTTTTACTATTTCTATTTCTCTTTTACTATTTCTATTTCTCTTTTACTATTTCTATTTCTCTTTTACTATTTCTATTTCTCTTTTACTATTTCTATTTCTCTTTTACTATTTCTATTTCTCTTTTACTATTTCTATTTCTCTTTTACTATTTCTATTTCTCTTTTACTATTTCTATTTCTCTTTTACTATTTCTATTTCTCTTTTACTATTTCTATTTCTCTTTTACTATTTCTATTTCTCTTTTACTATTTCTATTTCTCTTTTACTATTTCTATTTCTCTTTTACTATTTCTATTTCTCTTTTACTATTTCTATTTCTCTTTTACTATTTCTATTTCTCTTTTACTATTTCTATTTCTCTTTTACTATTTCTATTTCTCTTTTACTATTTCTATTTCTCTTTTACTATTTCTATTTTTTTTATTACTATTTCTATTTTTTTTATTACTATTTCTATTTTTTTTATTACTATTTCTATTTTTTTTATTACTATTTCTATTTTTTTTATTACTATTTCTATTTTTTTTATTACTATTTCTATTTTTTTATTACTATTTCTATTTTTTTATTACTATTACTACTATTATTATTAGTATTATCAGTATTATTACTATTTTTATTGTCATTACGTCATCAGCGAATCCGGTATGGTGCATCTTCCCACCATTGAAATAGATGTGCATTGTTCGATTCAGTATTTCCATCACATAAATATGGGTTATAATTACGTTACATTGCTGCTTGTAGACACATTTCTTACTTTTTATTAGGCAGTTGCTACCTGTTACTTCATCATACTAATTTATGTGCACAGCATTGTTTCAATACAGACGTTCAAATTATCCGATTTCTGTAATTTCATTTCGATACCAGATCGTTCTAATCGGATTCAGCAAGTCAGACTTAATGTGGATATACGAATACGACTCACATCATTTGATAGACTGGGTAAACCACATTCTTAATCGGACGGTTGAATCTACAACATTTATGACAGGGCCCGAATTCTTAAACACTGTGGAAAATAATACGATGTGATTACTAACATCTTATTTAAATATAAATATATGAACGAACGAGATAACAGTTTATTTACAGGAGCAGACCCCATCCTTCATAGCAGAGCAGTGCGAGATTGGTTTCAGGGCCAAGAGAGGTAAAGCTGTTGCCGTTTGTTCCACGATCACCGAACATCAACCAGATGGAGAATATGTGGGCAGATGTAACAAGGTCATTGCCATGTGGACCTACAAATGCAAGCGACCTTTGGACGAATATAGAAAACGTATGGTGGGAAGTAAACCATCAGGCTACACTGTCGACGACGTAATGAAATCAATGCCCCTACGCCTTCGAGAAATCTTACGTAATTATCGTGGGTGGGTTGGTTTCTAAACGTATACTAGCCCACAAAATCCATATGGACAATTATCTGATAGTCGGTCAAGCTTTGCTTTGTCGCAGCTCTTTAGATACAAGTCCATTTACTTTCAGTCTGCTCCTTAGAATTCTTTCAATGCAAGGTAATTGAAAAATCTCATCCACTCGACGCCAGCTGAGGAATAGACTGGTGCATGTGTTGTTCAACACACAGTAGTTGTCACCCTCACTGGAATCAATGACTGTGTGTGTGTGTGTGTGTGTGTGTGTGTGTGTGTGTGTGTGTGGTGTGTTTTCGTGTTCGCGCACAATCTGAATCAACACTATTAACATTAGAGAGAGAACCAACAATAAATATTGCATCAAATGTGACTGTAAAGTATTTTAATGCGATGGGAAGTTACAAACTTAATTTTTACCCAACCCAGGACCTGCATATTACGTTAAGTAAGATGTATTAATTCCATAGTATTGTTAGCAGAGAGAGTGCGCTCTTGTTGTCGAGGCTCGCGACAAGTGCAGCGATTAGCAGTGCCCAATGCCGCCGCGATTTGTTTATGTTGGCTGAGCGTGCACACTGCAGCAGATGCTTCGCCATAAACAGAAAGAAATCACCTTGGCTCTGACTGCAGTGAGCGGATATCACTGCCTGCGTGGTTCAAATGGCTGAGCACTATGCGACATAGCTTCTGAGGTCATCAGTCCACTAGAACTTAGAACTACTTAAACCTAACTAACCGAATGACAGACACATCCATACCGAATGACGGACACATCCATGCCCGAGACATGATTGGAACCTGCGACCGTAGCGGTCGCGCGGTTCCAGCCTGTAGCGCCTACAACCCGCTCGGCCACCCCGGCCGGCATACTTGTATCCCGACCATTCGCTATTTGACTAAATATGAATCTGATTCTCATATATATGACATGGGTTAGCGCCGGCACAAAGCAATGACTAAGGGTTGGATGCCGTTGAAGTCCCGTTACACTGATGGCAAGACAAATGTTCGCAAATCACCTCTATTTCCTCAAAAACAATTACATCTTAAATATCGAAGGACCGCCGTCCACACTGTCACAGCGCGTTGAAATACAGCTAAGACGGCAGATTAATATTTGTGACCGACTGGGTTTCGAACCTGGACCTCCTGCTTACTGGACAGACATGCTGATCACTGCACTATTATTTTTTTGACATTCAGCAACAGGTAGGCAGAGGCAAAGAGGGCAGGGATCGGAGATCCGAGGCCTGGCCTCAATGCCTCCCCCAGACCTGTCACTAAGCAGCTGCATTATTCCCATGTATTTCATGTTTGCACCCATATATACCTTTAAATTGTGGAACAAAACTGTATTAATAAAGGTAAAATAAATTACAGATTGCTGCTTCCAAAAGCGTGCGTTCCTTGTAGAACGCAACTTATAACAGTGAAAAGTGTGGCGCAAAAATACATAAACATCCATTCAGAAATATATTCACAGTTTAAGTTATTTTGCACTGGATGCATATGAGGTGTGTAAGGAAGCCATTTATTTTTCAACAAACGAAAAAAAAATTCGGAGCCGCAGAGTCTTTGCCAAATTAGAACAGTTATTTTAGAACCAACGTAAAAGAGTATTCCAGGAATAAAAAAGGAGAAATAGTATTCTGCTTCTAATCACGAAAACTCTCTCTTCATAGCCCACATAAAGCAATAGATAAAAAAATTTGAAACCATTCCTTATTTGTTTTTCTTTTTCAAAGTAAAGTGTTCTTATGCAACATATACATGGTGCAAGCATCATGGTAGATACAGCTGTCGAAATAGCAATACATCGACAGGGTGCCACTAGTGCCATGACTGGGATCACATGAAGGCCGATGGCCTCAACGCCAGATAGCGCAAGAAATCGCGCCAACCTACACATGTACATCATTTATTCTTAACCATAGGATACCTTCGCATCAGCTGCCAGTGTTTTTTGCATTACTTTTATATACATTCCCGTTTACTTATGTACGTAGGCAATGGTGCAAGCATCATGGTAGATACAGCTTTCGAATTAGCAATACCTCGACAGGGTGCTACTAGTGCCATGACTGGGATCACATGAAGAAGGCCGATGGCCTCAACGCCAGATAGCGCAAGAAATCGCGCCAACCTACACATGTACATCATTTATTGTTAACCATAGGGTATCTTCCCTTCAGCTGCCGGTGTTGTTTTACATTAGGTGAACTGTCTTACTGAGCTGCCGTGAACGTGATATTTTGATTATCAAATACGTCGGGAGAAACTCAAGAATCACATCATACACCTTTATGGGGAGGAGATGTATCGCAGCATGAAGAAATTTGAATAGTTGTGCCACCGTAGATGTCGTTTGCTAAGTACTCTTGCCTTTCGAAAGAGATTTCGTTCTGATAATGTTGTTCCAAATTTTGGTGAGGTTATTCATCACATCGATTCTGCAGCAGCTAAGAGAATCAAGAAACGAGCCAGCCTCGCATTGGTACGTGAGAGTGCAATACACTCGCCGGAGCCTTGCGTTTATCTCACAGTAATTATTCAAACTACATTTGCAACTGGCTAGTAATTTCACTTCTGTTTCCTGGGATTGGATTGATGGTGTCACCTGGGTTGAAGCTGATTCGGCCCATAAGAAGGCAACGGGACGTCAAACAGCTAAGTTGTTACGTCGCCTTGACAAACCATCTGTGCAGGTTCCTTGCAAGACTGTCATCAATTTGAGTGGCATGGTGTTGACTGATGATGCGGTCTCGGTTTTGCAGAATGGTCTGAACTTCGCTCCCACCCCCTAAGTTCACTCCGGTCGCAGAAATTGTTATTGCTGTTTAACATGTTGCAGCTCGACTTCCGCCTGAATCAGCTGAGGCAATACGTCGTTAAACTTGTCATGAGTTGACGAAATTCGAGCCGATGAATTCAAATATTACCGGTAAGGAGAGGGCTGCCAGTCGTTGAGGGAGCGCTCTGAAATTGTCTTACCGGCTGACAAAGGCAATGCTACAGTTGTTGTTTCCCGTAAGTACTACACTGATAAGATGCAAAGCCTGCTAAATGACGATTCCTACCGGAAGATCAGCGTTGACCCTACAAAGAAGGTGGAGAACAAGATGAGTTCGCTTCTTAAGGACGCAGATTTAGCGGAGGGTGACTAAGAAATTGTTACCCCAAGGTCCGGTACCGCCTAGACTATATGGACTCCCGTAGGTTCACATAGAGGGGGTACCATTTCGCCCCATTGTCAGCAACATCAGGGCACCTACATATTTGTTGGCCAAATACCTGACGGGAATATTAAGTCCTTATGTGGGTAAATGCCCTCATCATATCCGTAATTCCGTGGATTGTGTTAAACGCCTTTGTAGTTTCAGGTTGGATGAGTCAGATATATTAGTGACTTTTGACGTCGTTTCCTTGTTTACGAGGGTACCCCTGCGAGAGTCGCTAGAATTGATTAGTCAGAAGTTTGACGAGAAGACCACTTAACTTTTTAGGCATGTCTTGACTTCCACGTATTTTCTTTTTAATGGAGAATACTACGAACAAACTGAGAAAGTAGCCATGGGTAGCCCACCCTCACCGGTGGTAGCGAATTTGTATGGAGAACTTCGAGGAGGAAGCCCTGTCTTCATCCGAATGGAAACCTACTTGCTTTTTCCGTTACGTGGACGACACGTTTTTCATCTGGCCACAAGGTATGGATGAACTCCTTGACTTCCTTACACATCTGAACTCCATACACCCCAACATCAAATTCACTATGGAGACTGAAGCTGAGGGTAAATTACCTTTCCTTGACATCTTGGTCAACAGAAGGGCTGACGGCACCCTAGCTCATGGGGTGTATCGGAAGACAACGCACACTGATCTGTATTTGCATGTAGGCAGCTGCGACCACCCTTCACAGAGGAATGGGGTACTTAAGACTCTAGTACACAGAGCGCGCATTATCTCTGACGCTGAGAGTCTACCCCAGGAATTGGAACATCTGAGAACTGTATTTCGAAAAAATGGGTACTCGAGTTGCAGATACAACGTGCTCTCCGCCCAACCACTACAACACAACCTGTGGAGATGGATGAAATCACGAGGGAGGAGGTAGGCACTGCGTTTATTCCATATACAGGCGCACACTCGGGGAAAATCGCAAGCATTTTGAAGAAACACTGGGTCGGAACTGTGTTTTGTCCTCCGACTAAAACTGGTGCACTGGTGGGGAGCGCCGAAGATGACCTCGGTTTACTCTTGATTCCGTACCAGATTCCGTGTCAATGTGGCAAGTCATATATTGGTCAGACGATGCGTACCGTCGAGGATCGATGCAGTGAACAACAGAGGCACTGTCGACTGATGTATCCGAGAAAGTCGGCGCTCGCTGAACATTGTCGAAAAATCACGCTATGCAGTATGAACGCACGAGGATTCTGGTACAGACGTTGAGATACCGGGACAGCGTTGTTAGAGAGGCCATCGAAATTCGCACCAACGACGACCTCATGAACCGTGACTGGCTATAATCTTAGGAAGGCTTGGGAATCAGCGATTGGGTTCATCAAGAGTAAATCGAGCAAACATAGTTGTGACGACCACGGCGGACAGAGCTATCACACCGACGTCATCTCGTACGCCGTCGCAATCTGTTCCACCGCGCGACCGTGGCGCGGACGGCGGAAGGAGCGCGCTGCGGCGGAGGGTATTTAAATCGGCCGCCGCCCCCGCGACCGAACCCCGATCCCTTTGAGCAGCCATAGCGTACCGATCTCCGTGCCGGCACGTTCACAGGAGCTCAGTCCGTCAGTTCACCTGATGATGGCGACATGTATGATCGCCGAAATATTGTACCCATTGGACACTGTAGACCGGCAGTACACCCGTGGATATTTTGATTGTCAAATACGCCAGGAGAAACTCAAGAATCACAAGTGTTGTCATATCTCTTTAACAATAGCATTTAATGTAATAGGCGATACTTCTCTTTTGTAGCACGTAATGAATTTGACCTCTGTAGGTCGATACAGTGAATGAATGCCCTTTCATGGTCCTTACACTCTTTTTTTAGTAATAAGATAAAAATTAATCTTGATAATCTTCGGTCAGTGCATGTCAGCAATAAGAAGCATATGTACGTCAGCTGACTAACACCTACTCAACCATCTGTGTACAGGTTATCCGAAATTATTGCGTTTTGGCGTTTTCATACTACAGTTTCGCTGTTTTATGTCATCTTTCATTAATAACGATGGTTGCGTTATGCAGCGTTCGTTGTGAAAGGGCCGATATATTGTAGTAGTGTTAGTCGGGGTAGTGCGTTCGCACTCATAAATCCATGCATGGTTTGTTACATTTAAGTCAAAAACTGGTGCAGAGGCTTTATGTTTCAGAGTTTCAACCGTTCTACAAGTTGTTTTAAGATAACGGCGTTGGTCTTATCTTTGACAGTCATAGTCTCAGACATGCGCAATGTTCCCCGCCATATCGATTTGCAGCGCATTATCTAGTCCTACTTAGTTTCACGTGAGCTCCCGAGGCCCACCGCACGGCGTCCATGGAGACGAGGCGCACGCCGGAGCTTAAGTCTGTGTTGACTTAATACTTATGTACCGCATTTTTAAAGTGTGACTATGCCTATTCAGGCTGTTTTAGTTTTATTTCTAGACCATGCCCTCGTGGACATACTGTAGAAACAGGCTTATCTTCTGAAGAAGGCGCAATTACTTGGGCTGAAACCTAGGTAAAGGTTTGTTTCATCACCGCAATCCAAGCTGATAATTTCTTATATATGAGACTATCACGATTGCTGAAATGTTGTAAGTACTTAAATGTGTGTACTGTTTCCAATATTGCATGTTATGAAAGATTTTACAGTAGTGATTACTTAGCAGAAACACTTGAAAATGATGTAAGTGCCGAAATTGCGATCTCACATTTAAAATGTAACTTCAAGGACAGGTAGACTATCTTTCAGAAACTTATTTGCACTGTGGTGTGACTTCTTATTCAGCAGCGCATAGAATATGAATTACGTTTTGCTTTGACCCAGTTGACGCATTTTTAAAATGTTTCATATTGATTCCCTTAAAGTACGAAAAGAGGAAACTTCCATTTTGGTATGAATCAATTAACAACATTGATGAAGTTCCCAATTACTACCAGGAAGACGTGGCGAAGGTAATACGCTGCGAACTATGAAAAATACTTTTTACTTCCGGAATATCAAAACCCTTCATTTTATTCGGAGGTGCTACTTAACGGGGAGTTCAGACACTGGCTTTTAAAACCAACAAAAATATTTTGAATTGCGGTCAACCGCAGCCAAATACCCACATTTTCTACACGAAGGCTGAAACAGCCGTCTGTCTGTAGAAAGTTCATAAAAAATATGACAGAAGTACAATAAGACCGAAAGACGTTAGTTCAGTGTTCATTATGACCGTGCGTTCATTGCCTCTAGCCGGTAACATGGAACACTTTTTATCAATTTGACAAACGATTCCAGTAGGTTTCAATTTACCAGGGACGGGGAGAGGCTTCAGAACAGCCAAATATAACGTTGAAGAAACGATCTGTAAGACCTGAGGATGCGCCTTAACTTGCGTGGAACCGGCCATGAAGTGAAGTGACTACAGCCAGCGGTGTTTTTCCATCACAATGGAAGTCTAAATAACATTGTTAATTTATTGGTGCCAATATGTAAAGCCTACAAATTTCACTATTTTTTGCATCGCAATAGGTCCGCACGTGAAATGTGGTTAAGTATGAAACATTTTTTCACATGAAAACCACGTAGTATGAGAATCAACAAACATCTTAGTTTGAAAATACAGTTTACGACTAACTGCATGAAGAATGTACGAAGTGCTTTCGCTTCGTTTTATTTATCCCAACTTCAAAATGTAAATACTGGGAAGTGTAGCATCTGACTAGAATCCTTATCTTTAGAACTGCATCTGAATAATACACAGTTTACTATATTGTTGACTATTGTGGATTTGGTGTTACGCGGAAAAACGTGCAGTGAAAACGTGTTCGGCCAAATAAAATTGACTGGATTTTGGAAAAGCTAGTAGTCTCAAACCAAAAGGTGCTACTAAGCTTTTCTAAAATCTAATTTCATTAGTAGTCTCATACCTCTACCGGCAGTTCCAGGCCGACATGCGTCGAATACCTAAGTCGGCAACAACGGAGGAACCGCATAGCAGCGACCGACCTGTGTTTGCAACAGGCTATGGGAGAACAGAAAATATATTGTACCAACATCCCAAATACACCATCCTTTAACAAAGCGTTCAGTCAATTAGTCAATTATACCGTCCTCTAGAGTAATTTTTGGTCAACCATCTAGACTAGAAACAAATGAGAAAACATCGTCTGGGTCATACTTCTGCGTCTTGCGGCGCCATACCTGAAGATGGTATGTCGTTAACGGAAGAAACTGTCATTCAGACGGTTTTCTATGTATTGGAACAACTAAGCTCACGAATCGTAAGACATGGCATCAATGAATCAAGACGCTCCCTAACACCTGGCACAACTGCATACATTTGAGGAACTAATTGTTTTATTAGGTAACATGTTGCATAGGAACGTGAAGAACTTATTTAGAGTTCACGATTTTCTAGCGTTACTTTGTGACCGATAGAGTCATTTCAATCGTTCTGTTTATCATTAGTGTCCAATATGTTTTCTGTTATTGCATACTCAATTTTATGTAAAATTTCCTAGTGATACTATCGAATGGAAATCTAATGCTCAGTACCCCGAATCTTACCAGTTCACTCTCTGAGATGGAAGGCAGGACAGTCTAGGACACCAGCTACAACACCTACCTGTAAAAGAAAGAGCAACTTAAGTGTCTTTTAAAAAAAAAAGACACACACACACACACACACACACACACACACACACACACACACACACACACACAGTAGATAACAGCGGAGTAGACCGTTTATCTGCAGCGTAACCGGGGCTCAAATGCCCCATAAACCGGAGAGCTCCGTTGACATTCTTGCTGACACTTTCCATGTGGCGAAGGGAGCTGATAAGCTCCCCCCTCGAATATATTGCCCTGGCTCTTGTGCAACTCCTTTCAGTTCATTCTATGCATCTCATTAGCTTCCGAGATGCAAACCTTTTTCAGAACCACTTCGTAGCTGGAAGAATTTGTCAAAGCCGCGTCTGCATCAGGTCATTAAACGTAGGTAGCTGTCCTCCACCCCGCCTACATCTACATTTACATGCGTACTCTGCCAATCACATTTAAGTGCCTGGCAGAGGGTTTATCGAACCACCTTCACAATTCTCTATTATTCCAATCTCGTATAGCGCGCGGAAAGAATTAACACCTATATCTTTCCGTACGAGCTCTGATTTCCCTTCTTTTATCGTGGTGATCGTTCCTCCCCATGTAGGTCGGTGTCAACAAAACGTTTTCGCATTCGGAGGAGAAAGCTGGTGATTGGAATTTCGTGATAAGATTCCGTAGCAACGAAAAACGCCTTTCTTTTAATGATGTCCAGCCCAAATCCTGTATTATTTGTGACACTCTCTCCCATATTTCGCAATAATACAAAACGTGCTGCCTGTCTTTGAACTTTTTTTGATGTATTCCATCAGTCCTATCTGGTAAGCATCCCACACCGCGCAGCAATATTCTAAAAGACGGACAAGCTTAATGTAGGCAGTCTCCTTAGTAGACGTTACATTTTCTAAGTGTCCTGTCAATAAAACGTAGTCTTTGGTTAGCCTTCCCCACAACATTTTCTGTGTGTTCCTTCCAATTGAAGTTATTCGTAATTGTGATACCTAGGTATTTAGTTTAATTTACTGCTTTTAGTTTAGACCGATTTATCGTGCAACAGAAGTTTAACGAGTTCCTTTTAGCACTCATGTGGAAGACCTACTTTTCGTTATTTAGGGCGAACTGCCAATTTTCGCACTATTCTGATATCTTTTCTAAATCTTTTACAATTTGTTTTTATCTTGAGATGACTATTAGTCGATAAACGACAGCGTCATCTACAAGCAACCTAAGATGGCTGCTCAGATTGTCTCCCAATAGAGAACGAACAGCAAAGGGTCTATAATACTACCTTGGGGAACGCCAGAAAGCGCTTCTGTTTTACTCTATGCCTTTCTGTCAATTACTACGAACTGTGGCCTCTGACAGGAAATCACAAATCCAGTCACATAACAGACAATATTCCGAAAGCACAGAATTTCACTACAAGTTGCTTGTGTGGTAGTGTCAAAAGCCTTCCGGAAATACAGGAATACGTAATCGATCTGAAATCCCTTACAAATAGCACTCAGCACTTCATGTGAATAAAGAGCTAGTTGTGTTTCACAGGAACGATATTTTCTAAACCCATGTTGACTGTGTCAATAGACGTGTGTCTAACAACGTGTGTTCTAAAATCCTGCTGCATATCGACGTTAAAGATATGAGCCTGTAATTTAGTGGATTACTCCTACCACCTTTCTTGAATATTGGTGCGACCTGTGGGAGTTTCCAGTCTCTGGGTACGGATCCTTCGTCGAGCGAACTGTCGTATATGATTATTAAGTATGAAGCTAATAAATCAGCATACTCCGAAAGGAGCCTAATTGGTATAGTGTATGGACCAGACGACTTGCTTTTATTAAGTGATGTGAGTTGCTTCACTACTCCGAGGATATTTACTTCTACGCTACTCACGTTGGCAACTGTTCTCGATTAGAATTCTGGAATAATTACTTCGTCTTCTTTCGTGAAGGCATTTCGGACGACTGTTCAGAAACTCTGCTTTGGAAGCACTGTCTTCGATAGTATCTCCATCGCGAACGCGCAGAGAAGACATTGATTGTTTCTTGCGGCTAACGTACTTCACATACGACCAGAATCTCTTTGGATTTTCCGCCAGGTCTCGAGACAGTTTAGTTGTGGAAACATTAGCATCTAACGTTTAAGTCCGCGCTAAATTTCGAGCTTCTGTAAAAGGTCGCCAATCTTGGGGATTTTGCGTCTGTTTAAATTTGGCCCGTTTGTTTCGTTGTTTCTGCAACGGTGTTCTAACCCATTTTGTGTACCAAGGAGGATCAGCTCCATCCTTTATTACTTTATTTGGTATGAATAAATTGCTGGCGATACTATGCCTTTGAATTCAAGCCGCATCTGGTCTACACTTATATTATTAATTTGGAATGAGTGGGAATTCTCTCAAGAAGGCGTCAAGTGAATTTTCATCTGCTTTCTTGAATAGGTACATTTTTCGCTTATTTTTCGGGGATTTGGGGATTATAATATTGAACGTCGCTACGACAACCGTGTGTTCACTAATCTTTGTATCGGTTTTGATGCTCTTTATAAAGTCAGGATCATTTGTTGCTAAGAGATGAAGTGTGTTTTCACAACCGGTTACTATTCACGTGGGCTCATTAACTAACTGCTCGAAGTAATTTTCAGAGAATGCGTTTCTCTCAATTTCGGATGATATTTTATGCGTACTTCCGGAATTAAACATGTATTTTCGGCAACATAACTAAGGTAATTTAAAGTCACCACCACTTATTATCTTATCAGTCGGGTACGTGTTTGAAATCAAACTCAAGTTTTCTTTTGAACCTTTCAGCAAATATCATCTGAATTGGGAGGACGGTAAAAGGATCCTATTATTTTATTCCGGTTACTAATTATGACCTCTGCCCATACTAACTCACAGGAAGTATCTACCCTAATTTCGCGACAAGTTAAACTACTTCTAACAACCACCAACACGCCACCGGCAATTGTGTTTAGCCTATCGTTTCACAACACCTTTAGGTTCTTCGCAAAAATTTCGGCTGAGCTTACATCCGGCTTTAGCCAGCTTTCAGTGCCTTTAAGGATTTGAGCATTAATCCTTTCTATTAACGCTTGTAGCTCTGGTACTTTCCGAACACAGCTACGACAATTTAGAGCTGTTATACCAATCGTTTCCGTATCTACGTTCTTTGTTCAGCCTGCACACTTTGTGACTGAGGCCTTTCTTGTGTTTTCCCGAGACCCTCTAACCTAAAGAAACCGCCCAGTCCACGCCACACAGCCCCTGCTACCCGTGTAGGCACTTCCTGCGTATAGTGGGCACCTGACCTATTCAGCGAAACCCGAAACCCAACCACACTTTGGCCCCATTCGAGGAGTCTGCAACCTACACGGTCGCAGAACCGTCTGAACCTCTGATTCAGACCCTCCACTCGGCTCTGTACCATAGGTCCGCAATCGGTCCTGTCGACTATGCTGCAGATGGTCAGTTCTGCTTTCATCTTGCAAGGAAGCCTGGCAGCCTTTACCACTTCTGTTAGCCACTCTAAGTCAGATGGAATCTCTTCTGATCCAAAGTGACACACATCATTGGTACCGACGTCAGCAACCACCTGCTACATCCTGTGCTCTTCATGGCATCCGGGAGCACCCTTTCCACATCTGGAACGATTCCACCCAGTATGCACATTGGTTTTCTTCCCCTTCTTGTCAGCAAAGTCCGAGGGGCCCCATAACGCGACTAACGTTGGAGCTCCCAGCTACCAATAATCCCACACTCTGATTGCCCCAATCTTGCAGGCTGAGAGGTTTCCTCTGAAACATTACAGGCGACAGCATCTGGCTCAGCGACAGTGTCAGCCACAGACAGCACCTGGAACCTGTTTGTCAGACGAACCGTGGAGGCATTACGTGCGGCCGTCTGGGATGTCTTCCGCCGCCTGCTTCGCCCCGGGGCGACCTCCCACTCGACCACAGGTGAGGGGTCAGCCTCAGTATGAGCAGTAACCGGGTTGGCCACCGGTGAGGACCGATTGCAGGACTGACACGCTGGACGTCCGTTGGATCCCTACGGCCGGCCCACAACAGTGGTGCCTATCCACTGCAGCCTCAAGCTGTGTAACCGAAGCCATCACAGCCTGAAGCTGAGAGCGAAATGTCACTAACTCAGCTCGCAACCGCTCACCACAATCGCAGTCCCTGTCCATACCACAGACCGTGGAAAACTAAACTACGCAGATAAACGGACTGTCGGCACGTGCTGCACAACTCTAGACCCTGACGGAAACGCACGAACTGTGTCTAGTAATACGCAGATATTCTAAAACCTAAGTACCGAAGCAGTCTGGTGAAACTAAACAATTTGCCCCTGATTAGGAACTTTTAATATGCCACAAAATCTGTTTACTTTCCGACGCGAACGAAAAATGCGAGAACTGTGGCTATTAGATATTAAATTTACACGCAGAAACTCAAGAAACCAAACGATAAAGGCACACACAGATGATATAATAAAATTCGCACCTGGTTAGGAACTCAGAAATGTCACAAAAGCGGTTACTTCCCTGTCTCGATCGGCTGCTACTGCTTGACTGAAGAATAGAACGAAAAAACGTAACTAAATTGAAATGCCAGTCTTCGTATGCAACTGCAAAGCATTATTCTGTGTCTGAAATTCATTTATTGCAGTTAACAGGAACGATAATCGTAACGCAAACCAACTATGTTAAGGAACTTCCATGCTTTCAGAAGACTGTTAAAACTAGAATTAAGTACATATGCAGTATGTATTGTTATATTTACTTATCTGTTTTCGATATGAATGTAAGTTTTGTAACTATATTCATATACTGTTTAACGTCACTTTATTTTACCGTTTATAGTACATTACTTTCTATTCTAGTTTGTGTCAAAATGATTCTTAGAGGCACACACTGACCGAGTTTAGTTCAGTTGTACCATGGTTTGCTTCACTTCTTTAATGACTTCAAGACAATCTACGTTGAAACTCAGAATAGTATATGGCACGAATTAGTATGAGCGTTTTGCCGAAGCGTTTCTCACCTAGGTCAGTCGTATCAGTATTTGGACTTTTTCCTTTCTACAGCAAAAGCGGCAAATCGACGCTTCGATAGAGAGAACGCAGATTGTGTGTGTGTGTGTGTGTGTGTGTGTGTGTGTGTGTGTGTGTGTGTGTGTGTTTTGGTTTTAGGGCGCAAAACTTCTATGGCCATTAGCGCCCGGTCCGTGACTTAGGGAACAATAAAAAACCTAAAATGGAAACCAGCAGCAATGGGAACCAAAGTCATAAAATTGGAGAAACTAAAAGCAGAAGGAAGGCTTAAAAATCCACTACAGAAAGGGGTTGGTTGTCCCCAAAAAAAAGCTTCAAATGACTGACGTCATTTCACTGGCACTAATAAACTCAAGAACGCGATCGGCTGAGCGCGTGTCATCTGCTAAAATAGACGATATATCAGGCGACAGCTGTAGACAGGAGCGTAACGGATTAAAATAGGGGCACTCAATTAAATGCTGTCTTACCGTCCACAGCTGAGAGCAGTGGGGACAGAGTGGGGGAGGATCGCCGCTTAAAAGATGTCGATGGCTAAAAAGACAATGCCCTATCCGGAGTCTAGTTAAAATTACCTCCTCCCGACGACGCATTCGGGAGGAAGAGGTCCAAGCACAAGGAAGAGTTTTTACGTCGCGCAATTTATTTTGGGGATGTGTCGACCAATGTGCGTGCCATAAAAGAACAACACGACGACATAAAACGCTCCGTAGATCAGCGAAGGGAATCGATTGAATAGCTGGCCGAAGAAGAGAGACTGCGGCCTTGGACGCAATATCAGCCGCCTCATTTCCACAGATACCAACGTGTCCCGGGAGCCAGAGGAACGCCACCGAAACGCCCCCCAGGTGGAGCAAGCGCGGACAGTCCTGGACCAGAGGGTGCACAGGGTGCAGAGCTTGGAGACTGAGGAGAGAGCTGAGAGAATCTGAGCAGATAACATACTGTATCCGCTGATGGCGGCGGATGTAGTGGACAGCCTGGAGAACAGCGTAAAGCTCCGCAGTATAAACCGAACACTGGTCGGGAAGCCGAAAGCGATTTGGGGTGTCGCCAACAACATAGGCACTCCCTACACCTAACGATGTTTTCGAGCCATCGGTGTAAATAAATGTGGCTTCCGTCATTTGTGCACATGGAGCAGCAAATGCCCGACGATAAACAAGTGAAGGGGTACCATCCTTGGGAAATCGACAACGGTCACGTAGCAGGCAGATCCGGGGACGGAGCCAAGGCGGTGCTGTACCCCAAGTTGTCAAGAAGGTTGTAGGAAAGCGGAAGGAAAGAGAATGGAGCAGTTGACGGAAGCGGACTCCCGGTGGTAGTAGGGAGGAGGGGCGGCCTGCATACCCTACATCAAAGGAGGCGTCGAAAAAATGTCATGGGCTGGATTAGCAGGCATGGAAGACATAACGACTCAGAAGGACTGCTCGCCGATTGGACAGCGGAGGTTCAGCAGTCTCAGTATTAAGGCTTTCCACAGGGCTGGTGTAAAAAGCTCCAGACACTAAACGTAATCCACGGTGGTGGAGAGAGTCGAGACGCCGAAGAATAGACGGCCGAGCAGAGGAGTAGACTATGCTTCCATAATCCAATTTCGAGCGCACTAAGGCGCGATATAGGCGGAGAAGGACCACTCGGTCCGCTCCCCTAGGAGGTACCATTCAGGACACGGAGGGTGTTGAGGGATCGCAGACAGCGACAGCCGAAAGATAGGAAACGTGGGACGGCCAGCACAGTTTTCTGTCAAACATAAGACCCAATAATTTAGCGACGTCTGAAAACGGAAGGTTGACAGGTCCTAGATGTAAGGAGGGTGGAAGAAACTCCTTACGTCGCCAAAAATTAACACAAACGGTCTTACTGGGAGGAAAACGGAAGCCGGTTTCGATGCTCCAAGATCGAGACATCCTTGAAGACGTCGTTCAAGAAGGCTGGTCCGTAGATCGCAAAATCGTCCACAAAGAGGGAGCCCGAGACATCAGGAAGGAGACAATCCATAATTGGATTGATGGCAATGGCAAACAGTACAACACTCAGCACGGAGCCCTGGGGTACCCCGTTTTCTTGGGAGAAAGTACGGGAGAGAGTAGTGTTCACCCGCACCCTAAATGTGCGCTCTGCCATAAATTCGCGAAGAAAAAGGGGCAGCCGACCTCGAAAGCCCCAAGAGAACAGTGTGCGGAGGACGCCTGTCCTCCAACAGGTATCGTATGCTCTCTCCAGATCAAAAAAATTTCTACTGTTTGGCGTTTGCGGATAAAATTGTTCATGATGTAAGTGGAGAGAGGAACAAGATGGTCAACTGCAGAACGATGCTTTCGGAATCCGCATTGGGCAGGTGTTAAAAGACTGCGGGATTCCAGCCACCAAGCTAAACGGTAATTCACCATACGCGCCAAAACCTTACAGACACTACTCGTGAGAGAAATGGGGCGATAGCTAGAGGGGAGATGTTTGTCCTTTCCAGGTTTCGGAACAGCAACGACGATAGCTTCCCGCCATCGTCTGGGAAAAGTAGCGTCGGTCCAAATTCGATTATAAAGGCGAAGGAGGTAACGCAGACTGTGGGTTGATAAATGCAGTAACATTTGGACGTGGATACCATCCGGTCCTGGGGCGGAGGAGCGAGAAGAAGAGAGGGCATGTTGGAGTTCCCGCATGGAGAAAACAGTATTGTAGCTTTCGTGATTTGGAGAGGAGAAAGCAAGATGTCGCACTTCTGCTGCACGTTTCTTCGGGAGAAACGCTGGCGGGTAATTTGAAGAGCTCGATATCTCAGCAAAGTGCTGACCCAATGAGTTAGAAATTGCGACGGGGTCCACTAATGTATCATGCGCGACAGTGAGCCCAGAGACCGGGGAGAAACTAGGCGCGCCTGAGAACCGTCGAAGCCGCTTCCAAACTTCCGAGGAGGGAGTGAAGGTGTTCAATGAGCTAATAAAGAATTTCCAGCTTGCCTTCTTGCTATCGCGGATGACACGACGGCATCGCGCACGTAACTGCTTATAGCGGATACAGTTGGCCAAAGTAGGATGGTGGCGGAAAACGCGAAGAGCACGCCGCCGCTCACGTATTGTGTCACGGCATGCCTCGTTCCACCAAGGAACTGGGGGGCGCCGTGGCAATTCGGAGGTGCGTGGTATTTAACGTTCCGCAGCTGTAAGAATAACGTCGGTAATACGTGTGACCTCATCGTCGACGCTGGGAAAGCGACGGTCATCGAATGTCGCTAGAGACGAAAAAAGTGTCCAATCGGCTTGGGCAAATTTCCAGCGTCGCGAGCGCATATATGGCAGTGGAGGCTGCAGTCTGAGGACACATGGAAAGTGGTCACTCGAGTGTGTATCATCAAGGGCGAACCATTCGAAGCGCCGAGCTAGCGGAACAGTACCGACCGCAAGGTCCAAATGAGAGAAATTTGTCGAGGAGGCAGACGAAAACGTAGGGACCCCAGTGTTGAGGCAAACTAGATCTGCTTGGTGGAAGACTTGTAGCAATAGTGAGCCACGTGGACAAGGATGTGGAGATCCCCAAAGCGGGTGGTGGGCATTGAAGTCCCCAACCAGCAAACAGGGGGGTGGAAGCTGACCAAGAAGATGAAGGAGATCAGCTCGTGCCATTGGTGTGGACGATGGAATGTATACATTACAAAGAGAGAATGTGTATCCAGAAAGGGAAAGACGGATGGCGACAGCTTGGAAGGAAGTGTTTAAGGGGATTGGGTGATAATGGAGAGTATCATGGAGAAGAATCATGAGTCCTCCATGGGCTGGAGTGCCTTCAACAGAGGGGAGATCATATCGGGCGGACTGAAAATGAGGGAGAACAAAGCGGTCATGGGGACGCAGCTTTGTTTCCTGAAGACAGAAATGACCGGCGAGTAGGATCGTAAGAGGACCGACAATTCATCCCGATTGGCTCGAATGCCGCGGATATTCCAGTGCATAATGGACATGGGGTGAACAGAAAATGGAGGAATGTGACCAAAGTTGCTGTCAACTCAACGACTGCTCAGAGCTTGCGACCGACAGCATGGAATGGCATTCAGCCGAAGGCGGAAGATCCTGATCCATAGGTTGGTCAGGAGCAGCCCCTACCACCAGCGATCGGCCGGTTGACCGGCCACCAGCAGTGCGCCTCGGCGACACAGAAGACGGCCGAGGGCGATTTCCGCCAGGTGGTGCTGTAGATGGGACACGCCTTGGCGGAGAAGGAGAGGAACTGGGTTTCTTTGTAGCCTTCTTGGAAATATGATGTTTAGATGACGGAGGAACCGATGGTTGTGAAGTTGCGGTACGTAAAAACTCTTCACGAGTATGCTCTTTTTTTCGAAGACTTGGCGTCTGACTTTTGGGCTCGAGATTTAGCAGAACCCGACGAAGGGTGAGCCATAGAGTGGGCAGGCGAAAGTGGTGAGGTGGAACGAGCGATCTTTGCGCTGGCCGATCTGACGACCGTGGCACTAAAGGTGAGGTCGCAAGTCTGCGTGGCCACCTCCTTTGTTGACCGAGGAGAAGCAAGGACAGTGCTGTATTTTCCTGTCTGAGGCACGGTGGGTTGTCGACTGGCGAATAATTTTCGACCAGCAAAGGTCGACACCTTTTCCTTCACTCTGATATACTGGATGAGCTTTTCATCCTTAAAAACGGGGCAATCTCGAGAGGAAGCAGGGTGGTCACCCATACAGTTGATGCAGCGAGGGGATGGAGGTGGACAAGCACCCTCATGGGCATCCTTGCCACACGTAACACATTTGGCCGGATTGGAACAGGACTGGCTGGTGTGATTGAACTGCTGACATCGATAGCAACGCGTAGGGTTTGGGACGTAAGGGCGGACGGAAATTATCTCATAGCCTGCTTTGATTTTCGATGGGAGTTGAACTTTATCAAATGTCAAGAAGACAGTGCGGGTTGGGATGATGTTCGTGTCAACCCTTTTCATTACTCTATGAACTGCCGTTACGCCCCGGTCAGACAGATAGTGCTGAATTTCTTCGTCAGACAATCCATCGAGGGAGCGTGTATAAACGACTCCACGCGAGGAATTTAAGGTACGGTGCAGTTCCACCCGGACAGGGATGGTGTGGAGCAGAGAAGTACGCAGCAATTTTTGTGCCTGGAGGGCACTGTGTGTTTCTAACAACAGGGTGCCATTCCGTAATCTGGAACAAGACTTTACAGGACCTGCAATTGCGTCGACACCTTTCTGAATAATGAAAGGGTTGACCGTGGAGAAGTCGTGACCTTCGTCAGACCGAGAAACAACAAGGAACTGTGGCAACGATGGAAGAATCGTCTGTGGCTGAGACTCAGTATACTTACGTTTGTGAGCAGACATAGTGGAAGGTGAGGAAACCATTGCGGAAGAATCCCCCATGATTACCGGCGTCTCCGATGGCGCGCTCCTCCCTTGTGGGGGCCCTCTCTGAGGGCACTCCCGCCTTAGGTGATTGTTCCCACCTCAGGTCACACCTCCCGACAAACGGACGGAGGGACCAATCGGCACTTTCGGAAGGTATCAGCTCGGATAATCACCCCTCCCTGGGCGTGGCCGTTACCAGGGGGTACGTACGTGTTCTACCTGTCTACCCGGGGCGGGGAATTACGCGTTACCCCGTCACCGGCTACGCACAAAAGGCGTGGGTCGGCCTTCAGACACGCACAGGGAGGAAGAAAGGGAAAGGGAAAAACAAAGAAAGGGAAGGGAAAGAGGAGAGGTCTCAAACGCCGCAGCGGAGAAAAGGGTAAAGAGAAGAGGTAAGGAAAAGGGAAGGAAAAGGGAAGGACAAAGGAAGGACAAAGGAAGGACAAAGGAAGGATGAAGACATACAAGCAGAGAAAGCGAAGATTGCGTTACATTTACGAGCGTCCGTCTCCGTACGTAGGCATACTCCCAGAGGGGGAGAAAGGGAAGGAAAGAGCCAGTGGTGAGGGGAGGAGGGGCGAAGATGGGGGAGAGGGAAGGATGCGGAAAAGGAAGGTATGCAGCCCGGAAAGGAAGGAGGGCCACATTGGCTCGGGGTCCCGTGCTCACTACGCACGTATCCACAAAAGATTTGTGGACCCCCTGGGGGGAGTGCTGACGTTAACTAACTGTCTGAAGAATGACTCCGCATGCAGTGCGATACAGTAATATGCTACCCAATGTTAACACTCCTCGTAGATTTGAAGGTGGTGTTATTAGAACACAGGAAAGTTCTCTGCTAGTATTACAAAAACCAGAGTCCAATTTTAAGGGCAAAGAGAGAAGCGAATATCTACCCAATCCACGATGTCCGTATATTGGGCAAGCTGTGAAGATAACCGTTGCGAAATTTAGGAAGACAAGAGAGAAACAAATACAAATTTAAATAATTGAGGATGCAATGGGGGTGTCTCAGTAGGTGAATGGAATGCTTAGTGCATTGAAACTTGTTATGAATGTCAACGAAAGTAGAACAAGGGTATTGGAATGTAATCAAAATAAATCCGGTGATGCTGAGGAATTGGACTAGAAAGTGACTAAGTAGGCGAGTTTTCACTATTTAGTCAGTGAAACAATTGCATTTTATAGCCTCTCTAGTATGGTAATCAGACAGGCAACATCAAGAAAAGCCTTTCTGAAAGACATGTTACTACCGAATGTGGATGTTTCGGTTGGAAAGTATGCAATGAGTAGCCTTGTTCCGAAGTGGAACCGACGATAAGCAGTTCGAACAAGAGAAGCTTTTGAAATTGAATTGTTCGGAAGTATGCTGGAGATTGCATGGGTGGAGTAATCTGATACTGAATCGAATGGGAAGAAACTAACTTATGGAATCTTTTCTTAGATTCTATCTAGTCTCAAATACGGGCTCAGCTGTACTAAAATTTCGGCAGTTTTAGTTTCATTCACCTTTGCAGCGGGATGTCCTTCCTATGGCCACGGACTTAGTTACCTGTGGGAGGGAAAGCACTTGCTCGTCCTATTTGCATGGAGTGTAAACTTCATATGTGATCGTGTTTTTGACTCTGAAGTGTTTTCGGCGCGAGAAGTGGGGGATCAGCCCAGTATTTGTTTTAGACCGCGGTAGTCTGAGCGTGGATTTTGGACGATATCTAACCAGGGGAAGGCGACTCCCTTTAGGCAGATCCTCAATTTGCTGATTCTTTGATACGGCTTATATTCATCATGGAAACTCCACGGTAGAAAAGGGTAACCAAATACGATGTTTAACGTCATACAATAGGGCGGCGTCCATGTTTCGCTGATGACTTAAATGAATGTTGCATCTCATTGGCCATGTTCCTCTCCACGAGGCAATAGCGGACATAACGGATTCTTTCATTACAACTCGGGAGTTAGTGGTACCTGGAATTCCACTCTGTACCGTCACCAGCTTACAAGGAAAAGGCCTCAGACGGCCAAGCGATTCGGCTCAGATTTGGCAGGTCGCTTGTGTATAACCTAAAACGAAGGAACATAGGATATTTTGTGTCAACACCCCCCGCGCTTTTGAGAAAATCACCCCTAAAGGTTATGACGAGCGATCGACTCCAAATTGGCGGGATCAATATACAATTGTAAATAGAGCATTTTTCATCACAGGTATGGGGTCCGAGAAACGCATACTTTTCCAGAAATCGAGTTAAGCATCTTTTATAACTGCCGCGTCTCTACCCACATGGTTAACGCCTATCGCCGACAGCGCCGATAGCGTAACGGCCAAGTTAACTGGCTGCGAATCTCTAAGAAAGGTAGTGGATGTTATGGTTTTGGTTTGTATTTTTCCATATCTCAATTGATAGCGATAGGAGGTTTAATAAGGTCAGTAAATCAACAAGGAATGATAAGGTAGGCAAATAAAATTCTCAAACCTCTTGGGATAGTAAACAACTAAAATGTTACTCCAGGTCACTTTACAATGGCTCCCCAGTGATTGTGACGTGTCCTCTTTTCTTGGAACAACTAGACTGATAGTACTTGTCCTATAAACATTCGAAACAAATATACTCACGGCACCAAGAGCATCTAATGAGTGCAATCGTTCGTCAGCTACACTGTTCCTTCCCTATGATGAAGAGGCAACCGGGTTAACGTAACTTCTTGCAGCGGTGTACCGTAGGTCTCTAGAAGAGCGTAGCGTTCCAAAGGATTGGAAAAGGGCACAGGTCATCCCCGTTTTCAAGAAGGGACGTCGAACAGATGTGCCGAACTATAGACCTATATCTCTAACGTCGATCAGTTTTAGAATTTTGGAACACGTATGTTCGAGTATAATGACTTTCCTGGAGACTAGAAATCTACTCTGTAGGAATCAGCATGGGTTTCGAAAAAGACGGTCGTGTGAAACCCAGCTCGCGCTATTCGTCCACAAGACTCAGAGGGCCATAGACACGGGTTCACAGGTAGATGCGTGTTTGACTTCCGCAAGGCTTTCGATACAGTTCCCCACAGTCGTTTAATGAACAAAGTAAAAGCATATGGACTATCAGACCAATTGTGTGATTGGATTGAAGAGTTCCTAGATAACAGAACGCAGCTGTCATTCTCAATGGAGAGAAGTCTTCCGAAGTAAGAGTAATTTCAGGTGTGCCGCAGGGGAGTGTCGTAGGACCGTTGCTATTCACAATATACATAAATGACCTGGTGGATGACATCGGAAGTTCACTGAGACTTTTTGCAGATGATGCTGTGGTGTATCGAAAGGTTTGTAATAATGGAAAATTGTACTGAAATGCAGGAGGATCTGCAGCGAATTGACGCATGGTGCAGGGAATGGCAATTGAATCTCAATGTAGACAAGTGTAATGTGCTGCGAATACACAGAAAGAAAGATCCCTTATCATTTAGCTACAAAACAGGTCAGCAATTGGAAGCAGTTAATACCATAAATTATCTGGGAGTACGCATTAGGAGTGATTTAAAATGGAATGGTCATATAATGTTGATCGTCGGTAAAGCAGATGCCAGACAGATTCATTGGAAGAATCCTAAGGAAATGCAATCCGAAAACAAAAGAAGTAGGTTACAGTACGCTTGTTCGCTCACTGCTTGAATACTGCTCAGCAGTGTGGGATCCGTACCGGATAGGGTTGATAGAAGATATAGAGAAGATCCAACGGAGAGCAGCGCGCTTCGTTACAGGATCATTTAGTAATCGCGAAAGCGTTACGGAGATGATAAACTCCAGTGGAAGACTGCAGGAGAGACGCTCAGTAGCTCGGTACGGGCTTTTGTCAAAGTTTCGAGAACATACCTTCACCGAAGAGTGGTGGTGGTGGTTAGTGTTTAACGTCCCGTCGACAACGAGGTCATTAGAGACGGAGCGCAAGCTCGGGTTAGGGAAGGATCGGGAAGGAAATCGGCCGTGCCCTTTCAAAGGAACCATCCCGGCATTTGCCTGAAACGATTTAGGGAAATCACGGAAAACCTAAATCAGGATGGTTGGAGACGGGATTGAACCGTCGTCCTCCCGAATGCGAGTCCAGTGTGCTAACCACTGCGCCACCTCGCTCGGTCACCGAAGAGTCAAGCAGTATATTGCTCCCTCCTACGTACATCTCGCGAAGAGACCATGAGGATAAAATCAGAGTGATTAGAGCCCACACAGAGGCATGCCGACAATCCTTCTTTCCACGAACAATACGGGACTGGAATAGAAGGGAGAACCGATAGAGGTACTCAAGGTACCCTCCGCCACACACCGTCAGGTGGCTTGCGGAGTATGGATGTAGATGTAAATGTAGAACTTTCCCCGCGTGAATTCTATCCCGTGCGTCGCTGTAAACAAGCGTCGCACGGTTGGCTATCTGTGATTCCTCGTGAGGAAGTCGCAGCCCTTTTACTCTGAGTTGTTTTCATGTAACAAGGCTTAAAAGTTTAGTACTTTACCAACTCACAGCGTTCGGGAAATTAGTTTGCCCACCCTGTTATCATTCTTTGATGATTTACTTACCTTATTAACCCTCATATCCCCATCAACTGAGATACGGAATAATACGAACGAGAAGAATAACATTCGCTGAATTTTTCGAGATTCGAACCCGGGTTTTCAGATTCCCAGCCAGTTTGTAACGCCGGAAATGCATATCCTCCTATTTCCATCTATTGTACTATTTTTTTCCTTGCTTTGTTACCTCAAGATATGACATTTCTGTCTCTTTGTATATTGTAATTGTTTTACTATTTGTATATTTATGCATTTATGTCGATGTATAATTGGTTTGTTTCGTAAATATTATTTGTATTTTTACGCTGGGTCTTGCCTAGGGAAAACTGCTATCGAACGATTACGTCGATAGGTCGTGTGAAGAATCAAAGTGTGTAGGATCTTTGGTAGTGTTAACTCTGCCGCGTGGAGCGCGGGCTGAGAGAAGGAGTGTGGCGGGAGTAGCGAGTGGAGCAGGTGTGTTGTGTGACGCTCCCGCGAGTTGCCGCGCTTTCGGGGTTTGGCAGCATGTAATTGCGCTCGACTGGCGATGATAGTTTCTGACATGGTGTCGCGGACGGGAAACATTAACTAGCGCACATCAAGAGCCCGTTTCGTCTGGTGACCGTGTCGAGAAGAAGGCGCGCCAACATCCAGCTTCTGCAACGACGACGGCCGACAATGAGTGACTGACGCCGCCTCCTCGACCGACGGCTTCAAACCTTCAATGAACCGACAAGGAAGACTGGACGCACGTAAAGTTTTAGAACTGTATGGCAGACCTCAGCTTTTAATCTTGTTCCATTTGCTTCGCAAAATTACAGCAACTTAGCATGAACCTTTGTTGCTCATTGTCCCAATTGCATTACCAAGCAGGGTCCCTTCCTTTTCCGAAATGAACCCGAGTGTCGTTGAAATTTAAATGCCAGCACTAAAGTAATATAGCTAATTCTATTTCACTGCTTTAATTTCGAAGTTCAGTTGGCTGGCTACAATATTCAGATTACACAAGCACAAATTAAGAGTGCGAGTTTTGTTACCATATTTTAGCTTACCTGTGACTGCAGCTCAGCTTGGTACGTACTAAATTTTACTATTGTTAATTGTTCAGAATCATTTAATTCAAGTTCAAAGTTAAATCTCTTCTTTCTAAATTGCGTAGATTCAAGTAGCTTTTGAAATGATTGTTGAGGTAGTCAAAGACTAACCGTATTTTACTGAATTTCGATGTGCTTCAGAAAGAAAGCTCACTATTAACTTCAGTCACTAAATTAACTTTCGATTTTCCGGTTTTATTAATTCTTTTGCTAGATTAGGTCAGAGTGTAGGGAAACTTATTGCTTCTGACAAACTTTCAGTTTTCACACTACACGTGTCAACCTTCAGTTGCCACGATTCTAGTGCTAAATATATGTGTAATAACCTTTCTTTTTCAGTTGCTATAGTAATTGTCCTTAGGACTGGCGACCGTGATTTCCCCCAAATCTCAAATACCTAATTACCGCTAGTTAATTGTTAACGTAACGGCTGCACATTTACTTTCTTTATTAACTTTACCCCTTTTCAAAATTAATTTCCACCAGTTTCATTAGCACATTTCCTTTCATTTAGATGTAACCCTTTCCTCCCTCTTTACCGACAGGTTAACTTCGGTGACGATTGCTTTTCCAAAACTCCCATTAGGTACACGCGGTTTCATTTTTCACTGTCATTAAGGTCGGTAAGTGAGGGGGAGGTTACAAGTTACCTTGGCCGTTGCGCTATCGGCGCTGTCGGCGAGAGGCGTTAACCATGTGGGTAGAGACGCGGCAGTTGTAAAAGTTTCTTACCTCGATTTCTGGAAAAGTATGCGGACCCCATACCTGATCATGAAAAATGCTCTATTTACAATTATCTATCGATCCCGCCAATTTTGAGTCGATAGCTCGTCATAACCTTTAGGGGTGATTTTCTCAAAAACGTGGGGGTGTTGACCCAAAATATCCTATATTCCTTGGTTTTAGGTTGTACATAAGCGACCTGCCAAATCTGAGCCGAATCGCTTGGCCGTCTGAGGCCTTTTCCTTGTAAGCTGGTGACGGTACAGAGTGGAATTCCAGGTACCACTAACTCCCGAGTTGTAATGAAAGAATCCGTTATGTCCGCTATTGCCTCGTGGAGAGGAACATGGCCAATGAGATGCAACATTCATTTAAGTCATCAGCGAAACATGGACGCCGCCCTATTGTATGACGTTAAACATCGTATTTGGTTACCCTTTTCTACCGTGGAGTTTCCAAGATGAATATAAGCCGTATCAAAGAATCAGCAAATTGAGGATCTGCCTAAAGGGAGTCGCTTTGGCTACTATTTATTATAATGAAATGAAAGGAAATTTCATGTGAATAGGTAAAAGCTACCAGTATTTTATGGTTTTAGTGTAATAACTTGCGTGCTAAGGATGCAAACCGAAGCCATGGTAAGACGACATGATCAAAAGCATGACTTTTGGCATTATTTTCATATTAACTGTCGAATGACTCCTTTTGCAGATGCAGTCTTTGGACATTGTACAATGAGGTGACAAAAGACTTTGTATACCTCTTAACACCGTGTCGGACCTCCTTTTGCCTGTCCCAGTGCACCAACTCAACATGGCATGGACTCTGGTAGTTTGAAGTCCCCTGCACAAACATTGAGCTATGCTGCCTCTATAGCTGTCAGTAATAGCTGAAGTGTTGCCGGTGCAGGATTTTGTGCACGAACTGACCTCTCGATTATGTTCCACAAATATTCGATGCGGTTTATATTCAGAATGATTTTGAAACCAATCGCAAATAACTGTGGCCTAGTGGCATGGCGCACCGTCATCTGTGAACATTCCACTGTTTGCGAACGTGAAGTTCGTTCATGGCTGCAAATGGTCTGGAAGCAGCGAAACACTACCAGGATTCAGTCCATTCCATGTAAACACAGCCCGCACCGTTACAGCCACCAGCAGCCTGCACAGTGCGTTGTTGACAACTTGGGTCCACGGCTTGGTGGGGTCTGTGCCACACTAACGATACCACCAGCGCTTACCAACTGAGATCTGGATTCATCTGACCAGGCCACGCTTTTTCCAGTCGTCTATGATCTAACAGATAGATATGGTCACCACCCCAGGAGAGGCGCTGCAACGTTTATTTATTTATAGTTTCGTGGGACCAAATTAAGGATAAGTCCCCATGGTCATGGAACGAGTCAATTCATGAAGTTATAACACGATAGTAGAAACATAAAATGAAATATAAAAAACATATTCCGGCGACAAGTCCTAAGTTTAAATAAAGAAAATCAACAATGTAACACTGGAATTTGCTTAATTTTTTAGCTCTTCCAGGAGCTCCTCGACAGAATAGGAGTGAGCCATGAGGAAACTCTTCAGTTTAGACTTAAAAGAGTTTGGGCTACTGCTAAGATTTTTGAGTTCTTGTGGTAGCTTATTGAAAATGGATGCAGCAGAATCCTGCGCTCTTTTCTGCACAAGAGTCAAGGAAGTGCATTCCACACGCAGATTTGATTTCTGCCTAGTATTAACTGAGTGAAAGCTGCTATCTCTTGGGAATAGGCTAATATTGCTAACAAACGACATTAAAGAAAATATATACTATGAGGGCAACGTCCGAATTCCCAGACTATTGAATAGGGGTCGACAAGAGATTCTCGAACGTGCACCACATATAGCTCGAACAGCCCGTTTTTGAGCCAAAAAATACCCTTTTTGAATCCGAATTACCACAAAAAATATACGACATAAGCGTATGAAAATATGCTGAGTAGACTACTTTTCGTGTTGAGCTGTCACTTATTTCAGATACTGTTCTAATGGTAAATAAAGCAGCATTTAGTTTATGAACAAGATCCTGAACATGGGCTTTGCACAACAGCTTATTATCTATCCGAACGCCTAGGAACTTTAACTGTTCCCTCTCGCTTATAATATGCCCATTCTGTCTGACCAAATTATCAGTTCTTTTTGAATTGTGAGTTAAAAACTGTAAAAACTGAGTCTTACTGTGATTTAGCATCAATTTTTTTCCAAAAGCCACGAACTTATTTCATGAACTAAATTATTTGATACTGTTTCAATATTACACACAAGATCCTTTACTACCTAGCTGGTGTCAGCAAATATTTTTCAATCACCTGTAATACTAGAAGGCATATCATTTATATAAAATGATAAACAGCCGTGGCCCCAGCACCGACCCTTGGGGAACGCCCCCCTTAACAGTGCCCCATTGGGACTGAACATCACTACCACTCTCAATATTGCGGAGAAGTACCTTCTGCTTTCTGTTCGTAAAGTAAGAGGCGAACCAATTGTAAGCTACTCCCCTTACTCCATAATGGTCCAACTTCTGCAGTAATATTTTGTGGTCAACATAGTCGTGCTGCAGAGGCACTCGCGGAGGTCGCCTTCTCCCATAACCCACTGACGCCACATTTCGCCGCACTGTCCTGATGTACACGTTTGTCGTACGTCACACATTGATTTCTGCAGTTATTTCACGCAGTGTTACTTGTCTGTTAGCACTGACGCTCTCAGTGGTTGATCAAAGGCCATCGGCCACTGCGTTGTCCATAGTCAGAGGTAATGCCTGAATCTGGTATTGTGGGCACAGTCTCGATGCTGTGGGTCTCCGAATACTTTCTTGCCTGATTTACAAAATGGAACGTCCCATGCCTCTAGCTCCAATTACGATTTCGCGTTCGAAGTCTTAATTCCCGTCTTGCGGTCATAGTCGCGTCGGAAAACTTTTTATACGAAAAACCGTAATACAAATGGTAGCTTCACCTTTTACACGGTGTATAGGCGATATACCGCCTTCTATAGATGTACATATCGCTATCCCTGAGTTCTGTCACTTCAGCGTATCATATACTGAGCAGCGGTTCGTATGTCGAATCTGTAGCGCAATTGGTAGCGTCGTTAATTGTTGATAGGTGGAGAGAGGTTCTCATCCATGTCGTTCCAATTTTTTTGCCGTTTGTTTTTTTAAGATAGTGATTTTTATCTCAAAAATCGCCGTTATTTATAATTAGTAATGTATTTGCTACAATTCTTGTTGCAAAGGTCGAAGACTAGAACGTTTCCCAGTGGCCAGAAATCTTAATATGATTGCCCGTCTATGTCTGAATGTAAGGAAGTTATGCAATATAAATTTCTTTTTACTATTATGAAACTTTTTGTTGAAGTTTGGGTTTATGGAATAACCGTGTTTGTGTCTTTACGGTGAATATCTATTTGAATGATTGTTAGTTTCGAAAAAATTTCTTCCATTCGAATGGAATTAAAAGAGTATCTATTTTGAAATTTGTATGAAGAAGTAAGTAATTTCGGAATGTGTGTAGTCAGTGCAACATCGATAATATGAATATTATGCACCTGCAAACTGATGTTTGACACTATACCTAAAATATACTCAACACCAAAGATGTGAATAAAGTTGCATAGTGTTAACGAATTGCTTCTACTGGTATTCGTCTTTGATCGTTGTGCAGCATTGTGTCGTGTCCCCTAACGGCAATTCGCTGTTTAAGCCATCGACGAGTCAAGGCTCTTAGTCTCTATTTTCTCCGCTTTCCTTCGACAAGCGCTGACCGAGCTGACGCAGCTGTTTCACGCGCATCCATTTTCGTAAAAGAACTGTTTGCGAGCCAAATAAAGCCGCCAACGGCCGCTGGGAAGGCTGAGAGCACAAATCATATTAGCAGTTCGTCCCGTGTGCCGACCTCTCTCTCTCTCTCTCTCTCTCTCTCTCTCTCTCTCTCTCTCTCTCTCTCTCTCTCTCTCATTTCTCGTCCGTGTCCACGTTCACATCAACGTTAGCTGCCTCTTATTGCGCAGGGCAGCTTAACGCTACACGGACGGGTCATTGCAAAGGATGACAGTGTTACCGAAGGAAGACCCGCCAGGGTAGCCGAAAGTGCTAATGCGCTGCTTCCTGAAGTCTGGTAGGCGCACACCCGTCCCCGGATAAAAACCTCCGAGCGGAATTAAGACTAGGTCCGGTATGCCAGCCAGCCTGGATCTGGTTTTTAGGTGGTTTCCACATCCCGCTTGGTGAATACCGGCTGGTCCCACTTTCCGCTTCAGTGACACGACTCTCAGACATTTGTAACACGTTCGAACTTTTCCGTGGCTTACACTAGACGCAGACAGCTGGGGTACACTAACCCAGTCCCAGGGGGTTCGGGTTGGCGGCAGGAGCAGCATCCGGCCACCCTCAAACTAACACTGCCAAATCAATAGTGACAAGGCCGGCCCCGCATTGCTGCAGGAATAAGGCCTCAAGCAAAGAGCAAAAGTTACTAAAAGAAGGTTTCAGTTGTTAGACCTCATCAAGAGGCGTTAACTGTTAGTTAAACTGGTACCGGAAATTTTTTGCGGGGTCAAAATAGTGAAGGTACCCTAGTCTAAATTATGGCACAGGTGGAAACCGATGGAGGTTTCATTACTTGTTAGTGATGAACATACTTTGGCAGCTGTCCACGTTACACGACCAATAGTAATGGCATAGTTATGTGCCAATGGCTGTACTGTACCAGATATGATTACAGTTTTCAAGCCCGATAATGGACACACTATGGAAAATGAGTGACCCAAAACTTATGTAGTTAAAGGGTTTAACACTTAACCTGAAAATGACTACACATTTGAAACGATGTTGTACAAAGTAAAAATACGGAAATCGCCGTTGCAGCAAACCATTTAGTTCGTCACTATCACGGCTGTTGACCCTGTTGCAACTAACTCGTCCCTTTTATTTCCTTCGTTGGTTACGTTAATTATCAATCTTGCCCGTCAGAAGCTTGTGTTACAGTCTATTCTTTTGAATGAAGTTATTTATCAGGGTTTTACCTGGTAAATTTCATGTTACGAGGTTGATCTCTACCCTTTCCACAATGAATAAAACGGTGCTGCGATGTTTACCAAGCTGTGCAGATACTAGTCCTGTAATCAGAATATACTAAGTTCTGTACGTGCAGAAAAAGGCGCTGTCTACGGCACTCAAAATCTGTTGTTCGCCAGAGAGAAGAAATTTAAACATACCGTTTTAAGGGCGAAAAATTGTTTCTACTACACAAATGCGTAGGGAACGACACCTTTGGTAGTTCAAATGAATTTGTAAGCTGCTGTTGTCTTAAGTGATAGTGATAGGGTAGGGCGGGGGTGCTTAATACGTGTGAAATCTGCTTCAATCACAAAAGGGAGGTTGCCCAGGGTGCAAATGGGGGGACGGTAATGTGCATCCCTAACAGGGTATATGTGGATCAATGGGCTTGCATCGTAAGTAGATAAGCGAAATGTCTGAATGCAACGGATTTTGATTTGGCCACTGATTATGTTCAAATGTATGTGAATTCCTAAGGGACCAAACTGCTGAGGTCATCGGTCTCTAAACTTTCGCACTAACTTATGCAAAGAACACTAACTCCCATGACCGAGGGAGGACTAACTTCCGGCGGGAGGGGCCGCGCAATCCGTGACATGGCGTCTCAACACTGATATTAACACGGAGCTTAATATTGTGAGGTAGTGCTTGGAGGAATTTTATATGCCTCTGAATTTCGTCTGCGTTTCTAGCACTCGTCACGTCGAAGTAAGAGTTTGCTGTGAGAAGTTAAGTCAATCTATGCGATTGATTGATAAAGTATATCGAGCCAATGATCACAAATAATGAATATTTATTCTCTGAACATGTATCACAGATCTTTAGAATGTTGGGCCGGTGGAAACACTTTCAGCCGAGGAAACCTGACAAAGGACACTGATTGCATTCTATGGTCTCATTAAATAATAATCTTCAGTATTTTGGCGGTGCAACCGCCGAAGTAACTGTTTTATCTCAACGGCGGGTAGGGTGAGCGGTATGGAGCCGTGGCAACGGGAACAATTTAAACTCTTAAGTACCGTACTAAGATTCAGAGATAGGGACTACTAAGGAGCAACAGGTGCTGAATTATAACAGAGACTAGCGACGTCCCTGTATTCGCTCTGCTTTCACGCTAGTCTTATACAGATCCGGTGAAAACTTCTGTGAATGCCAAATGAGGTTCTCTCCACGTACTCGTGCGGTTAGTAGTTTTACACAGAATATCAGGCATAACATTGCTTGCCTGATGCCAACTACAAAACATCTAGCATACTTTGCTGATGACTATGTGCCCCTTACCACAAGTAAAAAATATTTCCAAAATGACAGCTGCGAAGTACACGTATCACTTAAAGCGGTGATACATATCCAATTAAATACATCAGGATTAGCTTGCATACTCTCGATCCTTAGTTGATGACCACGTCCCATTACGTGGTAGCCTAACGAACGATATGGAACCACACTAATTTTGGCAGAGAGTTTTGATGTTTCCTGAAGAAACATGTATTAGAACTTTAGAAAAACTCAAGGAAGGAAGACTAAGCTCACTGCTTTGTAAGTACGCATGGGAGCATTTCCTCAGTGGCTATCTTACCAAAGCGTCGTCCGCACACTAACAGTGATTAAATATAACCGGAATTATGACTACAGAAGTAACCACTGCAATTAAGCACTGAAGCGATAAACCGTCTTGAGTTAGGCATCGATTCATTTCGTTATGTAGAACTCGAGCAAAGTACCGTTACATACCGACCACCAAAAGGAGTGTGTTGTCATGCCCTTTCTTGCCAACGGCAGTGGTAAGTACAGATCGTTCAAAATTACTTGGTATCTGGTGTCTGTCACTTGCCCCTAGGGTGTTGCCAAATCGGCCAATGGCTACCGCTCAGTTACAGGTAAAACAAACAGCAGGTTACTTCTCAAAAGCTGTAAATATGTAACGCGGAGCAATGTTGGAAGTGGTCGCCACAAGGTACGTCGGAAATGCGAGATGGCTGTAGACAGCTGCTTTTAAGTGACCCATGGCTGAACTGCAGCAGACGACCTGTTTTGTAGCCATGAATGTGAACTCATGTCCTAAGCAAACCGCAACCTCGACAAGTATGGTGCAGCCGAGAAAGTGTAGTCAACTATCTGCAGCAGAACTAAAATTATAGCTGACGATTAAAGCTAACTTCTAGGAGCAAACTCAGGACAGAAAAAAATTAAGTTTCGGCGTTAAAAGCATACAAGTTTCTATCATTGGCTACCTGGAACTACCCCCACACCGACAACAGAAATTAAAAAATTACATGTGAACGTACTAATTGAATAAAACCGATAAATTTTTGATTTAGAAGTAAAAAATTCACGGCTTCTGACGAGAGTCGAACCTACGACTTTCAGCATAAGATAATATGCTTATTCCGCTACTTTTTTGATGATCTTGTTTTGTTCGTTGCATTTGTTCTTGTCTTGTGCCGAAGTACCCAATAGGGTCTAGTTAGGTCTGTGTATGAAACTTGTGTATTTCGTTAAGACAGGCCAAATAATGTGAACAGTTGTAGTAATGGGATGGTTGTGTTTGAGAGTCAACAAAGCGGGTAAGACACTGTCACACTGGACTGTGCGTGTTAAGCACGGACTAGGCATCAGTGCAAGTTGTTTACAAGTAGTGGACACTTCGTATTTGCACTCAGAGGCCGAGATCGACGTGAAATGAAAGACGTAACAGAGTTCCAAAGAGGGCAGTTTGTGGGGGGGGGGGGGGGGGGGGCGATTAGCTGGATCGTCAGTAACCTTGACAGCCAAATTACTGAATTTCCAAAACAAACTCAGTCAACAGTCATGACAGCCTACACAAAACTTAGTAAGGCACCATCGTGTAAACGTAATATTGGGCACAAATCGAAACTAATGATATATCGTCATACGCTAATACGAATGTGTCAAAACACAGAACTACGCCGGCTAAATTCACTGTATATCTCAACAGCCACCTTGAAGACCCCTTACCTATCGACACTGTCCGCCGAAAACTCTAGAAAGCGAACTTTCATGGACTAGCTGCTATACCGAAACCATTACTGACAACCAACGCAAAAAAAAGCGGAGAACATGGTGTCGGGAGCATAAATTATGGACGGCTGCTTAGCGGATGCACGTCATATGGTCTGGCGTGTCAACGATTTCAGTATTTCCAACATCGGGCCGGGTTTACGTTTGGATAACGCCAAAAGAAGCCTACAATCATGATTATTTGATACCAACGGTGAGGAATGGAGGTGTAAGTGTAGTGGTGTGAGCAACCATATCATGGTATTCTGCTGGTCCCATCAATCTGTAAGGCCATGTTACAGCCAACAATTATGTGAACATTTGGCGATCAGGTGAACAACATGATTCAAATATTGCTCAGAACAATGATGCTGTATTTCAGGACGATAATGCACCCATTCACACAGCCAAGACAGTACAATCGTGGTATGAGGAGCATGCAACTGAACTGCATCGTCTTCCCTGGCCAGCACAGTCCCTGACTAACATTATCGAACTCTTGTCGGCGGTATTGGAGCGCAGACTCCGGAGCACATTTCCGCCTACTTTGTTACTACAGGAGTTAGAAGAGGTTATGATCGTAATTCAGGATCCAACCATCAAGAAATAATACCGGAGAAGGAATTGTAAGTCAGTTATCTAACTATTGTGGCAGTTTGGCAATGGCGAACAACTTTGTATGGGTGCTGATGAGCGCTGAACGACATGCCAAAGTCCCAATTTTTACACAGTCCATTTTCTTTTCACGATCCAATCTAGTCACTGTCTCAAATGATGACGGTGACAACACAAACACCCAGTCCCCACTCTTGAGGAAACCAGCCCCAATGCTTAGATTGTCAACTATCAAGAAATTTCAATCGGACTCTAGTACCGTTACGTATATATTATGAACTGCTGGACAGCGTGGTTCCGAGCAACGGAACACTGTCTCTAACCGTGGAGCTAATGTAGAGTGCAGGGCGTTTTCAGCATACTATAAGGATGGCATTGCTTATGCCGACTGGGTTTGAGTATCGTCCCCGATTAACGTTTGGAACAGGCCGATTCCCTCACTCAGTCATTTATGATTTACAGGATAGGTGGATTATCGGTGTTTGTGGGTGATGAACTCATTATCGCGGCTCTCCTCCCACCAGTTGCTGCTCGTAACAGCAAGTGAGATTCAGTGTTACTTATTTGGAGATACCGAGTGACCAATCGTCTTTGGCTCAACTGAAACTGCCGTTTCGGGAGGAAAGAGGACCTCTGCATAGCAGACCAGACCGAATGGCGCGCATTTCTGCGACGGGCAGCAGCTTGTACGCAAATAACGTTCGAATTAACGACCGGCTGACACGGAATTGGCTAACAGCGCGGGTACACGCTACGAGCTGGCGCCACGTCACATCAAGTCACGCTGCGTCACCGTAACTCACGTCAACTTGCTAGCCGTTTGAGCTTCGCCATAGCAGCAGGGTAATTCTCTGGCCCGCACAGGCTCAACAATCCTGCCACACGCGGCCTTAATGTTTTTCCGATGGCCATTGCCAGAACGGCGGCCATAAAAGACAAAGAGAGAACCCGATCGCGAACTGTTAGCAGGGGGCCCAGTAGCGGCGGCCATCACGTGCGAAATTTAGCACGCGCGTAGCGCAGCTCTAGAAACGAAAATGGATTCACATTTAAGCGGAAGCCATCAATCCAGCTATAAAGGCGCCGCGCTTTGTGTACACAATTACCTCCGTTTGAAACTTGTTCCTTCCCATCAGTTATCTTAACGTGCGCGCATATTTTAAAACTTCTGTTGTTAAGAGAGGTGAAGGTACGGACAGCGTAAGGCTCCACATTGGAAATATTACTTGTGTAACGGTCTCATGGACTGGGATACAAAACCTGCTGAAAGAGCCATTTTCCTCCCTCCACGTTTGCACTTCTATTTTTGCTATTTTACTATACGAAATATCCGTTTGGTAATTAATTTTATTTCGGAAGTGTGTTGAAAGCCCATTCCAAAGTTGGTTAGTGCTTTGCAGCGACGTGAACAATTTATCGTGTAATTTGTCACAATGAGCTGGAGCAAAGATTAAAGAAATTCCTGACTTTCGTTAGAAGTACGAATGTAACACAAACTGGTAGCCAAGATCGCAGGAATTCTTTTTATTCCAAGATTACCGGTTTCGGTATTGGTATTTTTGTATATGACCAGACGGGTATGCACTGTGTAACCCTGTAATGTTCTTAAAATTTGTATATACTTTCGGTAGATTTTATGTTTCACCAGACTGATGTGCTGTGTATAACCCTACAGACCCCATAAAGTATCTGTGTATGATCGTATCTTATTACGTATAGGACTAGACAGATGTACATTTTTGTAATTCTGCAGTTCTCGTGAAATTTGCAATTGCGCAATTGTGTAGGTCTGCAACTTTCATGTTTTGTATATGTTTACGTGACACAGTAATCTCTAGAATTATTTATAAGCCCTAATGACTTGATATTACCACACGCAGAGCCTGTTATGGCGCGAGCTGTGACATTCATTGGCGCCTCTTCTTCTAGCGCCATCTCGCGACGCGGCCTGTACAGAAAGAACTGAGCCGGAGTTGCGGTACTACCTAGCGTGCGCTTGTATGTGATGGAGACACTTAACATTTATAATGTTATCTCTTGGACGCCTATGTGCTACTCAACAATTTTGTAAGGCCTGCGTGTTACAGGCAACTATTAACACCATTGTGTACCTTGATGTTGTAACCTGTGTGTCCTAAGGTATGTAACTAAATTTATATGTATACATGTTATATAAGTGGAGTCCAAGCCCACTTTTATAGTGTTTTCTGTCCTTCCTGGATCCGATGATGGATTTAGTTTCGCCGAAACCGGTAATCATGAAATAAAAAGAATTCCTGGGATTTTGGCTAACAGTTTGTGTTACAAGCATCTACATTGCTCCCACATGAGCATCATGTGCTCCCTACAAAACAAATACGAATGATATTTTTAATGAAGGTGGCTCATATCTTTGGATTCTGATGCACCGAATCCGATTAACACAGCAGCCGAGGGACTACGTTTGTATTTCTCATATACTGAGCTGGATTAATATGAAGCTATTACGATGGCAATGGTTGATATGTATTTTCAGAAGCGAAATTGAAATAGTGCATATTCACTAAACGTGACAAAGATACTTTATTCCGACTTTGAATAAGACATGACCGAGTAGGAAACTAACTCACTGAAGTATGGTACCAAGCTCTTACGCAAGAAGAACGAGCCACATTGCGTTTTTGGTAAAATGGTCAAAAACTTCAAGAAATTAGACTATTTGATGAGCCTGATGATTCTATTTTTGGGCTGGCACCTTTGTTTTCCCTGAAAATTTGGATGTCAGATCCGAAACGAGCGATTTCATTCTCAGAAAATCAAAATGATGGAAACAGCATCTGGGTCGCGAACATCGATACGATAGACTAGTAGTCATTTTCGCGAAACGAACCATACTTTAATTCCAAAATTTTGTACATGGCTGCACGTTCAGAGACCGTGAATAGTTACAATGGAAAGAATAAAGTCCGTTTGTAACCTGTGACTGCGCAAGTAACGAGCAGCCCTTAGTGGCTCGCCATCACAACTTGTTATCTTTAATATCTTTGCGACTAATGCCCTTTTGGCATATTTATTATTTTATAAGTGACGTAAGTACTGCCAGTCTTTCACGATTTTTCTCTACTTATACCCTGTATGATACGTTTTTAGTCATAATTCTGTGACCATGTTATAGACCATTCTTTGATTTAAATTCTGAGGAAGACACTTCTAGCAGTGTTGAAACCCGGTTAATTACTTAAAAATAGTGACCGAATGCTGTTTTCTTTCAATCATACTTAATTCATCGGAGGAGATGCTGCATTACGTGGTTTAAAAAGAGAAAAAATCAGCTTATATTGCCGTCAAAGTAAGAATATAATGAAGACAATTTCATTTTTGTACTACAATGAAACCCTCTACCACACTGACGAAACTGAACACTTGATTCGAATTACCAGTGAATCGCTACTCCTAGTAGTCACAGTACATGACAAAATGTAGTCTTATGGATTCAGTCGAAGAAAGTACGTTTAATCTATTACACTAAAAAAATACTAATATAGAATATTACATGGAAATAATTAAGCAGGACAAGGACAACACTAAATGTAAAAGTAGATTATGTTAAGTTCAGATAATGGAAATGATATCGTATATGATTTCGCATAATACAGGTGGTTACAATTAAACTTTCTCAACTTGGGCCGATGTTGACGGAAAACCATATACTGGAATGATGGTCACGCTGTACGCTGAAGGATTCGCGATGCTATTAGTGTTATGACTTCCTATTAGGCGCGACACTGGTAGGCGACATACGATTTAAGCACAAGCAGTAGTGTGCATTACAGTTGCCGACAGTCATCGTCATGGGTCTGGACAAGAAGAGGGCTTTACTAATATAGCTATTACATAGAAACAGCTGCAGTGCTACAGCTCTTCGGGAGTATTGACGCCTCAAAGGAAAATGGAGGGGGTCCACTTTCCCCGCCGGGCTTCACGAGCATAATTCTTGAAGTTCGAATTAACTGGCGATTTCGTAACTGCTCCTGGGAGAGGCCGACAGCCAACTGCGCAGCAATTTGCTTTAAGCTAATGCTGGCATGGGTGAGGACGCTGTGCGATCTTCAAGCAGTGCGCAAGGTATTTCCCAACACCTGACATTCTATCTTCCACCGTTGTCACGGGCAACAGCAGGGCCGTCTAGTGCGGTTCCAGGCTGTCTAGAATGCTTGGTATGCAATTAACAAAAGTGATGTGGAAATTAAAGTGTTTCTTTCCACGGTTTATTCGCTATTTTTGCGTGTCCTTACGAAGGTTTCCAATAAGTATAACTCCTTGGATTATTTTCATGGGTGCCTTCTTAAGTAGCGGGAAATATAACCACCCTGTATATATCACACCTCTGATGAAGTATCTGCCACCGCCGACTCCGTACCACGAAACTAAGAGCATCGTGGCTCATTCGGTAAGAACTGGCATGAACCATGCTGTTCACTTACATTCTTTCAGTACTTTTAGTGGGAAGGCTGAACACAGTAACTGCCACTTTTATGCCCAATATCTTCAACTTCGTCTTAACAACTGAAAGCGCGGTCTGCGTGTGTGGCCTCTTGTTTACTGCTGGCATGAACGCCCCTTCGTCCGTTGTTAACCTACATTCACTGTTTATTCCTTAAGGGGAGACGATGGCAGTAACCACGAACTTCAAATTTTTATTTGCTTATTTGAAAGTAAATATAATTGAGATTATCCCAAATTTTTTCTTTGAAATTCGAACTACTAATTCCCAAATGTCAACCAACAGTTTTGTATTGTTTCAGAATGAATACTTTGTTTCCATGTTTTGCTTCTCTATTACACTGGATAATCGCTATGGGGAGTGTTCGTAAGGAAACGATGGTAAAGTAAAATTTCAAAACATACAGTGAAACAATTAGAGACCTCTATCAGTTTCGTATATTATTTCGAAAAATTGCGAGACAATTTTATTTTCACTAATTTTACTACTTGCATTTGTAACAGGTATTTGCACTATACATTTTCCGTTATCTAGCTGACAGAAGAAACATTAGAGAACAGTGCGTCAGCATTAAAGCTTAGGAAGAAAATGTGCAGAAAACATGCTCTGCAAGGCCAATAAATTGGAGAGCCTCTGAAATACTGGACGAGATTATACAACGAGAGAAGGGAAACTTACTGAAGGAGAACATTTTACGCATAGAATCTGCTAGTAAAATTCTCTTCACTTCAGAAATTTCCTCCCATACAGCCTGGTCAACCGGCTGGTACCAAAGCTACCAGAGTTCTGTTAAGCGTGAGTAATATTAGGTTTGCGCTTAAGTTCGTACCGTTCTTATTTTGCATGTTGTTTGGGTTGCTATGGGTTTGTTTATCGATCGTTATTTGTAGTTTTCGTTCACTGTTGCTATTTGAGTTTACTTGTTATTTTGTGAGTGGAGCTGTGGACGCTAGAGAATGGAGTGGCAGGTGGGGAAGTCTGAACATTTGCGACGTTGTTCTGTTCGAATTCAGTGGAAGGGTGACAATAGCGGTGGCAGCCAGAAATATTTTATTGCGTCCCTCGGGTAGTTAATTCAATACATCGAACATATAACGTACCGGTATAGAAAAACTGACATTAAGAATTAACGAACAATATTTTCAACGTTTAAAAATTAACAATCTTTGATCCTCCGACTTTTTAGTTGTATCACATTAATTATATGAAAGACGAAGATGTAAGGCAAGCAGGCTTTACAATCGCTGCCATTGTAAACCGTGTATAAATAGCAACTCACAATTAGAATCTCAATGTATGTTTGTTGCTCGTATGTCGTATCTAACTACTGTTTCGTCTGTTAGAAGAGCGGTTGTTCTTATCTTGACTTTTAGATCGGGGCTGTGGTACATTTATCATGACTATTTCTTAATATATTGTTAAGCAACAGTGAGCGTACTTGTATTCATCTTTTGGTTAATAACTTCCATTTGCCGCTTATTTAATATTTTCCAATAATTTAACACAGCTGCTGCGGAGGCGAGAAGGATTATCGCTGACAACCATTTAATTCGCCATTACGTTCACTTTTAAATTTGAATATACAGGGTGTTAAAGTGTGGCCAAATTTTCAGGAAATATGTCCATTATAATTATCTGGGCTGTTATGCCGTGGTCGGTTGATGAATTCTGTGTCGATTCCCAACGTTTTGTCTCCGACTGCGGGAGACATCTTCAAGGGGGTCCGTAGCTCAATGGAAGGTCCAACACACCCACTGGCTCGCTACTGACAGTCAGTCGGAGACGAAACGTTGGGAATCGACACAGAATTCATCAACCGACCACGGCATAACAGCCCGGATAATTATAATGGACATATTTCCGGCCGTGAAAGTCTACATTTTAGTTTCAGGAAACATTCCTCACACACAAATAAAGAAAAGATGTTATGTGGATATGCATCCGGTAACGCTTAATTTCCATGTTAGAGCTCATTTTAGTTTCGTCAATATGTACTGTAGTTCCCCGATACACCGCCAGTTGGCCCAATTGAAGGAAGGTAATGTTGACTTCGGTGCTTGTGTTGACATGCGACTCATTGCTCTACAGTACTAGCATCATGCACATCAGTACGTAGCATCAACAGGTTAGTGTACATCACGAACGTGGTTTTGCAGTCAGTGCAGTGTTTACAAATGCGGAGTTGGCAGATGCCCATTTGATGTATGGATTAGCACGGGCAATTGCCGTGGCGCGGTACGTTTGTATCGAGACAGTTTTCCAGAACGAAGGTGTCCCGACAGGAAGACGTTCGAAGCAATTGATCGGCGTCTTAGGGATCACGGAACATTCCAGCCTATGACTCGCGACTGGGGAAGACCTAGAACGACGGGGACACCTGCAATGGACGAGGCAATTCTTCGTGTAGTTGACGATAACCCTAATGTCAGCATCAGAGAAGTTGCTGCTGTACAAGGTAACGTTGACCACGTCACTGTATGGAGAGTGCTACGGGAAAACCAGTTGTTTCCGTACTATGTACAGCATGTGCAGGCACTATCAGCAGCTGATTGGCCTCCACGGGTACACTTCTGCGAATGGTTCATCCAACAATGTGTCAATCCTCATTTCAGTGCAAATGTTCTCTTTACGGATGAGGCTTCATTCCAACATGTGCAATCACGTAATCAACAGAGATTTTCTGTGAACGTTTGGGCAGCCATTTTTGGTGATGTCTTGATTGGGCACTATGTTCTTCCACCTACGCTAAATGGAGCACGTTATTTTTTTTTTTTGTGGTTTTAGGGCGCACAACTTCAATGGTCATTAGCGCCCTGACTACTCTAAAAATGCACCGCGAGGCACAAGTTGACAACAACAACTAAAAGGGAAAACACAAAAGACAGACGGACAGGCAGAGGATTAAAAAACATCAAATGTCCTTAGCGAGGTTTGTCAAATTGATAAAACAAAGAACACGAGCAGCTGCTCGTGGGTCATCCGCTAAAATGGCATCGAAAGTATTAGGCAGGTTAAGATCGAGGCGCAGTGTGGTAAGATCTGGACAGGACATTAAAATGTGCCTAACCGTCAGCAAGTGCCCACATGGGCAGAACGGCGCCGGCGCAGCCGTCAGCAGATGGCGATGGCTGAACCGGCAGTGTCCAATTCTTAACCTTACTAAAACGACCTCCTCCCGCCGAGAAGGGCGTGAGGAGGACGTCCAAGCCACGGGAAGAGGTTTTAAGGCCCGAAGCTTGTTGTCGGTAACTGCAGCCCAATCGGCATGCCACAGCGACACGACGCGCCGCGCCGACAAATGACCCTGCTAAAATCGGACGAAGGGACACAACAAGAAGCTGTCCGAGGCTGGAGGACCGCAGCCTTGGCCGCGGCATCTGCAGCTTCGTTCCCAGGGATACCGACATGGCCAGGAACCCACATAAAGCTAACCGGCGTACCGACGTCCACCAGCTGCTGGAGAGAGCGTTGGATCCGGTGTACGAAAGGGTGAACCGGGTACGGATCACTGAGGCTCTGGATGGCGCTCAGGGAATCTGAGCATATGACATAAGCAGAATGTCGGTGGCGGCAGATGTAAAGAACAGCCTGGTAGAGGGCAAAGAGCTCAGCTGTGAAGACCGAACAATGGCCATGGAGCCGGTATTGGAAACTTTGTGCCCCGACAATAAAGGAACACCCGACCCCGTCATTGGTCTTAGAGCCATCTGTATAAATGAAAGTCATGTTGATGAACTTCGAACGAAGTTCCAAAAAACGGGAGTGGTAGACCGAACCGGGGGTGACCTCTTTTGGGAGCGAGCTGAGGTCGAGGTGAACGCGGACCTGAGCCTGGAGCCAAGGTGGCGTGCGGCTCTCGCCCACTCGAAAGGTTGCAGGGAGTGAAAAATTAAGGTGTTGAAGGAGGCGACGGAAGCGAACTCCAGGGGGTAGCAAGGCAGAGACATACAACCCGTATTGAAGGTCAAGAGAGTCGTCAAAAAAGGAACGATAAGACGGATGGTCGGGCATTGACAGTAGCCGACAGGCATACCGACAAAGCAGTATATCGCGCCGGTAGGTGAGTGGCAATTCGCCAGCGTCAGCATGAAGACTCTCTACGGGACTGGTATAAAATGCTCCGATCGCAAGTCGTAAACCCCGATGTTGTATGGAGTTGAGGCGGCGTAAGATGGATGGCCGTGCAGAGGAGTATACGAAGCTCCCATAATCCAGCTTGGAGCGGACGATCGACCGATATAGACGAAGTAGGACGGTTCGATCCGCTCCCCACGACATACCACTGAGAACACGGAGGACATTTAAAGAACGGGTACAACGGGCGGCCAAATATGACACATGTGGAGACCAGCTAAGTTTCCTGTCAAAGGTAAGGCCTAAAAATTTGGTTGTCTCCACGATTGGGAGAGCAACGGGACCGAGTCGTAAGGACGGTGGGAGAAACTCTTTGTAGCGCCAGAAGTTAATACAGACCGTCTTCTCGGCAGAAAAACGGAAGCCATTGGCGACACTCCAGGAGTAAAGACGGTCAAGAGAACGCTGAAGACAGCGCTCCAGGACACGTGTACACTGCGCGCTGCAATAGATGGTAAAATCGTCCACGAAAAGGGAGCCTGATACATCAGCTGGGAGGCAATCCATTATTGGATTGATCGCGATGGCGAAGAGAGCGACGCTCAAAACTGAGCCCTGTGGCACCCCATTCTCCTGGCGAAAGGTGTCGGACAGGACAGAACCCACACGTACCCTGAACTGTCGATCCAATAAAAAGGAACAAATAAAAAGAGGGAGGCGACCGCGAAAGCCCCATGTATGCATGGTGCGGAGAATGCCCGCCCTCCAACAGCTGTCTTAAGCCTTCTCCAAATCAAAGAACACAGCCGCGGTCGGGCGCTTCCGCAAGAAGTTATTCATAATGAAGGTCGACAAGGTAACCAGATGGTCAACAGCAGAGCGGCGCCTACGAAATCCACATTGTACATTGGTAACTAGGCGTCGAGACTCAAGCAGCCAAACCAATCGAGAGTTAACCATTCGCTCCATCACTTTACAGACACAGCTGGTAAGCGAGATAGGTCGATAACTGGAAGACAAGTGCTTGTTCTTCAGCATCTGAATATGAATAGAATCAGGCCCTGGAGCGGAGGACCGTGATCGGCCAAGTGCGGTTTCCAGTTCCCGCATGGTGAATGGTGCATTATAACTTTCACAATTCGAGGAGCGGAAGTCAGGTGGCCTAGCCTCCTCTGCCTGTTTGCGGGGGAGGAAGGCAGGGTGGTAATGAGCGGAGCTCGAAACCTCGGCGAAAAAGCGGCCGAAGGCATTGGAGACAGCCTCAGGGGCCACAAGGACTTCATTCGCGACCTTCAAGCCAGAAACTGGGGAGTGGACCTTAGTGCCAGATAGCCGGCGCAGGCTACCCCAAACAGAAGGAGTAAAACTGTTGAAGGTGCTTGTGAAAGCAGCCCAGCTGGCTTTCTTGCTTTCTTTAATAATACGACGACACTGAGCACGTAATCGTTTATAATTAATACAATTCGCCACTGTAGGGTGGCGTTTAAAGGTGCGTAAAGCACGTCGACGAGCACGTAAAGCGTCTCTACATGCTGCGGTCCACCAGGGGACCGGTACGCGACGTGGAGAAGAAGTAGGGTGAGGGATGGAATATTCATCAGCAGCGAGAATGACTTCCGTGAGGTGTGCGACCTGACGATCGCAGCTTGTGAAGGTTTGATCCTGAAAGGTCGCCCTGGAAGAGAAGAGCCCCCAGTCTGCCTTGGAGATGGTCCAACTAGAGGAGCACGGAGAGGGAGTATGCTGCAGGAGATGGATAACACACGGGAAGTGGTCGCTCGAATATGTATCAGCAAGTGCATACCACTCAAACCGGCGTGCAAGTTGGGGAGTACAGATAGAGAGGTCTAAATGGGAATAGGTATGAGATGTGTCCGAAAGAAAAGTAGGGGCGCCAGTATTGAGGCAGACAAGATTGAGCTGGTTGAAAAGGTCTGCTAACAAGGAGCCCCTCGGGCAGGATGCTGGAGAGCCCCAAAGGGGATGGTGGGCATTGAAGTCTCCAGTTAACAAAAATGGTGCAGGTAGCTGAGCAATAAGTTGCATCATGTCTGCCCTGGTAACGGCAGATGACGATGGAGTGTAAACGGTACAAAAGGAAAACGTAAAGGTGGGGAGAGTAATGCGGATGGCAACTGCCTGCAGGCCGGTGTGCAACGTGATGGGATCGTAGTAAATATCATCCCGGACCAGCAACATAACCCCTCCATGAGCTGGGATACCTACCACAGGGGGTAGGTCAAAACCCATAGAGGTGTAGTGTGCCAAGGCAATTTGATCGCATGGGCGTAGCTTCGTTTCCTGGAGGGCTACGACGAGCGGACGATGCAAGCGGAGCAGCAACTTCAAGTCCTCTCGGTTGGAGCGAATGCTGCGAATATTCCAGTGAATAAGTGCCATCGTAAGAAAAGGAAGATGAGAGAAGAGGTCACCTCGAAGGCCGCTTAGGGCCTGGCTTCGAGCGAGCACTGCCGCCGCTATCAGTAGGCGGACAGTCATCGTCCATGGGGTCTATAGGGTCATCGGCCATCTCGGGAGGATGGCCGGGAGGGGGAGCTTCCTCCGCCGGTGAACGGCCAGATGTTCGGCTACCAGCGGTGCGGCCAGGCGAAACGGATGACGGCCCTGGGGCGGCAACCGCTGGGTGGCGCAGGAGAAGAAAGGCGCCGTGGCGGAGAAGGAGAACTGCGCTTCCTATGCGCCTTTTTAGAAGGACGTTTGGTGGAAGTACCGGTCGAAGGCTGGGAGGTCGAGGGACGGACGAAGTCTGCACGGGATGGTTCCTTCTTGAAGGACCGTGCATCTCACTTCGGGGTCTTCGTCTTAGCAGAAGCTGATGAAGGGGCTGGTGTCTGTGGGGTGATGGGAGGAAGAGGAAACGTCGACCGCGCGATCTTAGCACTGGCCGAACGGACGACCGTGGTGCTGAAGGTCAGATCGCATGTCTGGGTTGCTACCTCCCGGGTAGTCCGAGGAGAGGCGAGGACAGTGCTGTATTTCCCCGCTGGGAGCAGCGTGGGCTTCCTACTAGCCAATAGCTTGCGAGCAGCCGAGGTGGACACTTTCTCTTTGACCCGAATTTCTTGGATACAGCGTTCTTCCTTATAGACAGGACAGTCGCGGGAGGATGCGGCATGGTCACCCTGACAGTTCACACAACGAGGAGACGGAGGTGGACAGTCACCCTCATGGGCATCCCTGCCACAAGTGACACATTTAGCCGCATTGGAGCAAGACTGTCGAGTGTGATTGAAACGCTGACACTGGTAGCAGCGCGTAGGTGTCCGGACATAGGGGCGAACAGAAATAACCTCGTAGCCCGCCTTGATGCGCGATGGCAGCGTAACACTATCGAAGGTCAAGAAAAGTGTCCGGGTCGGTACAAGGTTATTGTTGACCTTTTTCATGACCCTATGGACAGCCGTCACGCCCTGCTCAGCGAGGAAAGATTGAAGCTCCTCGTCAGTCAATCCGTCGAGGGAGCTACTATAGACTACACCACGAGACGAATTCAAAGTTCGGTGGGCCTCCACCCGGACAGGGAACGTGTACAAGAGTGTGGCCCGAAGCAGTTTTTGTGCCTGAAAGGCACTCTCAGTTTCTAGTAATAAGGTACCGTTACGCAACCTGGTACAAGATTTGACAGATCCGGCTATGGCATCTACGCCCTTTTGAATAACGAAAGGGTTGACAGAGGAAAAATCCTTTCCGTCCTCAGATCGAGAAACTACGAGGAACTGTGGGGCAGGCGGTAGTACTTTTGTCACTGTTGGCTGGTCACGTTTCCGTTTTTGGGTCGAAGTCGAAAGCGATGGAGTAGAATCCATTGCGGAGGAATCCCCCATGATTGCCAGCGTCTCCGATGGCGCGCTCCTTCCTTGTGGGGACCCTCTCAGAGGGCACTCCCGCCTTAGGTGAATGTTTACACCTCAGGTCACACCTCCCGAGAAACAGACGGAGGGACCAATCGGCATGGTCAGAAGGTATCAGCTCAGGCAATCACCCCTCCCCGGGCCTGGCCTTTACCAGGGGGTACGCGCGTGCCTTACATGTCTACCCAGGGCGGGGACTTACGCGTTACCCCGTCACCGGCTACGCGTGCGAACGCGTGGGTCGGCCTTCAGACACGCACAGGGAGGAAGGAAGTAGAGGAAAAAGAAGAGAGAGAGGGAGAAAGAGGACGGACTGTCTCAAACGCCGAGGCGGAGACCAGAGAAGGCAAGGAGAAGAAGGCAATGAGAAGGCAAGGAGAAAAAGGCAATGAGAAGGCAAGGAGAAAAAGGCAATGAGAAGGCAAGGAGAAAAAGGCAATGAGAAGGCAAGGAGAAAAAGGCAATGAGAAGGCAAGGAGAAAAAGGCAATGAGAAGGCAAGGAGAAAAAGGCAATGAGAAGGCAAGGAGAAAAAGGCAATGAGAAGGCAAGGAGAAAAAGGCAATGAGAAGGCAAGGAGAAAAAGGCAATGAGAAGGCAAGGAGAAAAAGGCAATGAGAAGGCAAGGAGAAAAAGGCAATGAGAAGGCAAGGAGAAAAAGGCAATGAGAAGGCAAGGAGAAAAAGGCAATGAGAAGGCAAGGAGAAAAAGGCAATGAGAAGGCAAGGAGAAAAAGGCAATGAGAAGGCAAGGAGAAAAAGGCAATGAGAAGGCAAGGAGAAAAAGGCAATGAGAAGGCAAGGAGAAAAAGGCAATGAGAAGGCAAGGAGAAAAAGGCAATGAGAAGGCAAGGAGAAAAAGGCAATGAGAAGGCAAGGAGAAAAAGGCAATGAGAAGGCAAGGAGAAAAAGGCAATGAGAAGGCAAGGAGAAAAAGGCAATGAGAAGGCAAGGAGAAAAAGGCAATGAGAAGGCAAGGAGAAAAAGGCAATGAGAAGGCAAGGAGAAAAAGGCAATGAGAAGGCAAGGAGAAAAAGGCAATGAGAAGGCAAGGAGAAAAAGGCAATGAGAAGGCAAGGAGAAAAAGGCAATGAGAAGGCAAGGAGAAAAAGGCAATGAGAAGGCAAGGAGAAAAAGGCAATGAGAAGGCAAGGAGAAAAAGGCAATGAGAAGGCAAGGAGAAAAAGGCAATGAGAAGGCAAGGAGAAAAAGGCAATGAGAAGGCAAGGAGAAAAAGGCAATGAGAAGGCAAGGAGAAAAAGGCAATGAGAAGGCAAGGAGAAAAAGGCAATGAGAAGGCAAGGAGAAAAAGGCAATGAGAAGGCAAGGAGAAAAAGGCAATGAGAAGGCAAGGACAAAAAGGCAATGAGAAGGCAAGGACAAAAAGGCAATGAGAAGGCAAGGAGAAAAAGGCAATGAGAAGGCAAGGAGAAAAAGGCAATGAGAAGGCAAGGAGAAAAAGGCAATGAGAAGGCAAGGAGAAAAAGGCAATGAGAAGGCAAGGAGAAAAAGGCAATGAGAAGGCAAGGAGAAAAAGGCAATGAGAAGGCAAGGAGAAAAAGGCAATGAGAAGGCAAGGAGAAAAAGGCAATGAGAAGGCAAGGAGAAGTCAAGGGAAAGAGTAAGGAAGACAGTGAGGTGGAGAAGAGCAAAGAAAGAAACCAACCAAAGGAAGGAAGAAACGAGAAGTGAAAAACCAAAAAGACCACAATTATAGGTCGTGGAACCGTCCGTCTCCGGACGCAGGCGCTAACTACCCCCGTGAGGGGGATGGACTCCTTTTAGTCGCCTCTTACGACAGGCAGGAATACCTCGGGCCTATTCTAATCCTCGGACCCGCAGGGGGTACACGTTATCATGATTTCGTACGGGATACTCTACCTGTGCTGCTGGAACATGTGCCTTTACAAGTACGACACAACATGTGGTTCATGCACGATGGAGCTCCTGCACATTTCAGTCGAAGTGTTCGTACGCTTCTCAACAACAGATTCGGTGACCGATGGATTGGTAGAGGCAGACCAATTCCATGGCCTCCACGCTCTCCTGACCTCAACCCTCTTGACTTTCATTTATGGGGCCATTTGAAAGCTCTTGTCTACGCAAGCCCGGTACCAAATGTAGAGACTCTTCGTGCTCGTATTGCGGACGGCTGTGATACAATACGCCATTCTCCAGGGCTGCATTAGCGCATCAGGGATTCCATGCGATGGAGGGTGGATGCATGTATCCTCGCTAACGGAGGACATTTTGAACATTTCCTGTAACAAAGTGTTTGAAGTCACGCTGGTACGTTCTGTTGCTGTGTGTTTCCATTCCATGATTAATGTGATTTGAAGAGAAGTAATAAAATGAGCTATAACATGGAAAGTAAGCGTTTCCGAACACATGTCCACGTAACATTTTCTTTCTGTGTGTGGGAGGACTGTTTCCTGAAAGTTTGGCCGTACCTTTTTGTAACACCCTGTATGTAAAACCAACAGCGCATCCTAAGAGCGTCAAATGCTTGAAATATGGAATAAATCGTTCTGGCGAGTATGTATACATAAAAACTGGTTTAAATACCAGAAGTTGACGTCAGTAGAAGAAGGTAAAACATACGATTCTGGGGTAATGAGGGGTTTCACTGGGGGGTGGGTGTTACACTAGGGTGGCGGGGGGGTGGGTGTTACACTAGGGGGGGGTGGGTGTTACACTAGGGGGGGTGGGTGTTACACTAGGGGGTGGGTGGGTGTTACACTAGGGGGGGTGGGTGTTACACTAGGGGGGGTGGGTGTTACACTAGGGGGGGTGGGTGTTACACTAGGGGGGGTGGGTGTTACACTAGGGTGGGTGGGTGTTACACTAGGGGGGGTGGGTGTTACACTAGGGGGGGTGGGTGTTACACTAGGGGGGGTGGGTGTTACACTAGGGGGGGTGGGTGTTACACTAGGGGGGGTGGGTGTTACACTAGGGGGGGTGGGTGTTACACTAGGGGGGGTGGGTGTTACACTAGGGGGGGTGGGTGTTACACTAGGGGGGGTGGGTGTTACACTAGGGGGGGTGGGTGTTACACTAGGGGGGGTGGGTGTTACACTAGGGGGGGTGGGTGTTACACTAGGGGGGGGTGGGTGTTACACTAGGGGGGATTACACAAGGGGGGGGTTACACTAGGGGGGTAATATATTAGTAGTGACTTTACGACGTATCTTGCGAATAATTTAACTGCCTCATAAGGAGGTGTGTAAATTTCCACCACTTGGCAGGTGACATTAATACGAACAACGCACACCGCATCAACTCAAACATCTTTAAAACTTTTTATACCTCAAACCACAATTTTTGCCATGTATGGGGATAACGCCACTGGACAGAGCACGGCGAGGAAACACTTTTTCCTATTTTTAGGAGCGCCTATTTTAAGGAGCGCCTATTTTAAGGAGCGCCTATTTTAAGGAGCGCCTATTTTAAGGAGCGCCTATTTTAAGGAGCGCCTATTTTAAGGAGCGCCTATTTTAAGGAGCGCCTATTTTAAGGAGCGCCTATTTTAAGGAGCGCCTATTTTAAGGAGCGCCTATTTTAAGGAGCGCCTATTTTAAGGAGCGCCTATTTTAAGGAGCGCCTATTTTAAGGAGCGCCTATTTTAAGGAGCGCCTATTTTAAGGAGCGCCTATTTTAAGGAGCGCCTATTTTAAGGAGCGCCTATTTTAAGGAGCGCCTATTTTAAGGAGCGCCTATTTTAAGGAGCGCCTATTTTAAGGAGCGCCTATTTTAAGGAGCGCCTATTTTAAGGAGCGCCTATTTTAAGGAGCGCCTATTTTAAGGAGCGCCTATTTTAAGGAGCGCCTATTTTAAGGAGCGCCTATTTTAAGGAGCGCCTATTTTAAGGAGCGCCTATTTTAAGGAGCGCCTATTTTAAGGAGCGCCTATTTTAAGGAGCGCCTATTTTAAGGAGCGCCTATTTTAAGGAGCGCCTATTTTAAGGAGCGCCTATTTTAAGGAGCGCCTATTTTAAGGAGCGCCTATTTTAAGGAGCGCCTATTTTAAGGAGCGTCGTTTTGACAATAACACTACGTTCAAGAAGACGTTCAGCGTTTGATGAAGATAGTTTGAACGGATTAATCCAGTACGATGCACCTCAGTGTACAGGAGAACTGGCAAATGCGATAGATTGATCGTTCCACCATCTTGCACGCATTGAGGAAGGTTCAAAAATAGAGTGTGCGGGTACCGCATCCTCTAAGTCAAACCCACAAAAATCCGCCAGTGCCCATATGTGCACCTCTGCTTGCTCGTTATCAGCTGGCTCACGAAGAACACCGACCATTCCTATCTTGTATCGGTACTGGTGACGAGAAAGGATATCCTGATAATGTAAGGAAAGCAGTAACTCCACGTACAAACAGTTGTCCGCATCCACAGAAGATAATGTTATGCATCTGGTGGAACAGCGCGGTGTGGTGTATTACGAATTGCTTCCCCGAGGTGTCACCATTATTGCTCGTATTTACTGTCATTAATTGAGGCGTCTTGCAGAGGCAATCCAAAAACTACCAGAAAGACTGTGTATACTGACACTACTTCATGATACCGCCCGTCGCATTCAGCTAGATCGATGGAAGTATACTAGTTGCGTTGGAAGTCATTACGCACCAACCTTTTTCATCTCTTACGCAACCTTTAAGATACCTCCTTTCCACATGGAAACGCTCTACGACCATGCCTCTTAGTTCTTCGCCTCAAAACCATGTGATTTCTATAGTTGCAGAATCTAGAAGTTACCCTAGCGGTGGCGGACGTGCCTAGTGAAGGAGAATCTACTGTTGATGCGTGAAGCCCTGTGTATGTTGTGATCATTAAACTTGTGGTAAAACGCTACGACCTGATGTGCCAGCCTACTACTTTTTCCATTGAGTTGATATTTTGCTGGTTCGTTAGATATGCGTAAGGGCGCAGCAGTTTCGTTTTTGTCTTTTGTCGCCTATAGGTAGCCCTGCAGTACTGTGCTGGCAGCAGCTAATGGTCCGCCTCGGTCGCGCCGTATTAACTGCACAGCAGGGCAGAGAGATGTCAGTCTTAATGTCAGTCTTAATGTCCTCCAGCATCAGCACGCAACCCCTACCGACATTTCGCGCCTTCATCCTCCATAATCTCTTGAGAAAATTCAGTGTAGAACACTAACGTTCTCACCTATTATTTGTTTATTTTACAGTGTCCGAAAGTTATGAGCTAGATCCACTTACAAATTTCTGCGTATTTCGACATTGTAATGGAGTTCCAAGTAGGTCGTCCAACAGAGGAAAAAAAAAATAACAGGCCACACTTGACGCAACTTTATCTCCCGAAACTGATAGTCGTTAATGCGTCGTGCGCGCGAAACTGCCAGTTGGTGCCAGTTCCAGAATGGTACTTCCCGCACGTGGTGTCTAAGACGTGTGGAAGACATGGCTGGGTGGGTCCTAGGAGAGGGCAGTGATGGCCGGTGGGAAGAGTAGTTGGAGAGGCATGCCGTGCTGGGTCTGGAGGAAGTCAACCCCCAGGGAAAAGTTCGCGTGGCTCATGGGTGTTGTGTGTTGCAGTATAGTGTACTCACCTGACAGACCGGATTTGGCGAGGAAAGAGACGGCGCTGATGTAAAGGCGCGTAAACATAGCCAACTAAGGCTATGACCGAGATTTACTTATTGTGAACGGGCGACAAATCTGAGCGAACGAAGAGGTTGGCTTGGGTACAGTTCGGCCTGCTGGCGGTAATGTCTAAGCGTTGGTGTTTGGACACCTCTCCTAATGTGGCCGCCGGGCCGAATACATGTTCGTTCAGCAGCGATCTTGTGTGGGTCTAGAATGGTGTGTATTTCAGTTTGTTAGGACAACAACAGTTTGCACTTAGGATGTGTTATTGACCTTTCGTTCTTTAGTTTTCGAGAGCGTCATCAGAAACACTAATTTACATTTGAAGTACAGTAGTTGACTTGAAAGAGTGAAAGCAGTCGATGAAACGTGCCGGAAGGACTTAACTGTCCAGAAATGCTTAATTTCAACAGTAGCTGTTTCTCCTGCAGGGAACGCCTTCTCTCGATATGGGTGTGTGTGTATTGTGCTTAACAATATTTGACTAAAGTAGAATATGGAAGGGAATTAAAGCTGTTTTAGTGAACGGGGAAGTTTATGGCCCCTTCGAACTGCGATTATAAGAAATTGAAAAGAGAAACTTTGAGGGAAATAACCCGGCTATCAGTAAATTATTGGTAAGGTAAGAAAAAGAAATGGTTTTTATTGCCACCTTTTCGCCGTGAACAAAGAAACAAAACTGTGAGTGACTTTCTGCTGGAGACACAGCTCTCCTAAACGAGCCGTTATGTTTGGGAATTTTAGGGCTTTTAGGATTCACAAATTCGAGATCTGCAGCACTCATTCCGTGAAAAATTATGAAGTAGCCCATTTCCAATTCACCTTTGAGACAGACTAGTTTTGTCCCACCACACTGCTCCTTACTGTTTAGAAGAGAGGTCTTCTGTCGGCCTTGTTCCTACTCCTCCTCATCATCATCATCATCATCATCATCATCATCATCATCATCATCATCATCATCATCATCATCATCATCATCATCATCATCATCATCATCATCATCATCATCATCATCATCATCATCATCATCATCATCATCATCATCCAGGCTCAGCTTCTTGCCGTAAAATACATGCTGCACACGCGACTGTTACTAAATCCTCTTCACCTCATAATAGCGGCCGCTGAAATTTTAGTTAAAGCACTGCTTTATAACAATAACGAACAGGGAGCAACTTCGGCAGGTTATCAGAGCCAACTGCGATTCCACATGGCTGAATCCCTTGGCACGGAGTCCTTGGTTTGGTGTGGGCGGCAACCCGAACGCCAATGCGCTGGCGACCAACGTTCGGCCGAATCCAGTCTGTCGCTCGTTAGCCTCGCCCCTAGTGGGTGCGCGCCTGAAGATGTCTCTGCCGCCGGATCCACTGGGCAGTTGCCTTTCATACGCGAGGCCGTAAGGCCGTTGGATAAGCTGCCCTCTGTTCACTGCCGGAAACACCGACAATACTGAGAATTCAAGATAAATTTGTTCGTATAGGAGCATCCCTGGTGCTCTGTGAGATTGTGCGCTAGTGTGCCGCTCAATTACTTTACGGCTTTAATAGTGAGGGCTGAGGTCATTTGAGTAACTCTATGGGATTGTGTGTGTTTTAAGTGAACTGCTGCTGGTAAATCAGGTCGGACTGCTTACCCAGCTGGTGGTGTTAAGCTTTGTTGTTCTTGAAAAGGCTGGCAGTTTTCAATATTAAACTCCCAGTTACAAGCATTGCACAATGGGGCTGAAGAAGGGTTCATGGCCGCTTTAGTTTAAGGGTGTTGTGCCTTGCACCCTCGGTATCATTTCTTAAGTTACACGAACTTTAACGGCGCACGTTTCGAACCTTAGGTTCAGTTTCAAGGATACTAATCGTGCACTTGTTGCTTGCTATTTTGCATATGCAGCTACCAACTTCCTTATTGGAAACTACGTCGTATTTGTGAAGTGCTTCTGAATTACAATCTGTCACGCCGTTGGGTTAAGTAAATATTTCGAGCGACATTAATGACTGTACAAACTCACTTTAACTGCCTGTTGTGTGAATTACATGTTTAAGGTAGTTGCACAGACAGAGTTATCGTAATTACGAGTGTGCTTTCACTTCTGTTTAGATACCGTGCCGATGTCTGCATTGTGATGTTTCTCACGTGTTTGGTTAAGTCCGTTTTTAAGATAATCTATTGCCCGCAACAGGCAAAGCACTTTCGAGTCACAATTGGGCACGCAGTATTAAGTTTCCAGGAATTTGCATGATTAGCATATCCATTTGATGCCTTTCTGTCGTGCTTCATTCATTTCACTGAAGCTATATTCGGATTTCGATTAATAGCGTACTGAAGTCAAACAATTCAGTCGAGACGGTGTAAGGGAATCCGTAACAGCTCGCAGCGCTGTTGCGAGCTTTCGACTGTTGAACGCTAGCGATTGCAAGCCAAACAGCAGCTGTCTGGAGGGCTGTGACAATGCTGATGCGTTGCCATGGTGACGTTTACAATATCGCGTTACGCTATTGGTTCAGGTACAGCCCACAGCAGCAGTCAGGGATCAACTTTTACCACCTGAACTATAGCTTGCATTAATAATGGATTCAATATAGTCACGAAAGGTTTAATAACTAAGATCTTCATTGCAAGTGTCACAAGGGAACCATCGAGCCTGTTTATCACCTATTTTCATGAGTTTTAGCTATGTTGTGGAATGTACACATATCCGTTTTGAACATCTGGCTAGTGGCTTTTAAACCGACGACCCCCACAGTTTCTGGGAAAACGTGTAGAAATCTTATGCATACCTCTTGTATCTGAAGTTAATCTCGTTCCGACCTAGTGTGGTTACGCAGCTAAACGACGAATACTCCGGGCTGCCCGTGAATTTTTTTCCTTGAATTTTGTATTCAAAAATGTCATTAAGTTGTGTACGTGTTACAAAATAATCCACGACTATCATTTCAACCCTGTGATTTCATTAAAAAATAGCACACTTTCGTTAAACTTTATTCCGTTCGTAGTAAACCAGTTAAAACTGCCAATATTTTGACGGACCCAAAGAGTTCGCAACGATGGACGATGCGGAAGGATACCAGATGCAGGCGAAAGCACTCGTCTCTAATTCTGACCACGATCAGGTTATTAATAACGATCAAACCGGCTGGCAGTACCAACAGATGTACATAAGTTCGCTTGCGAAACTTAGTAAAGACCGAGCTGAACGAGATTTTTCACTCTTTTGCAGTAGACTAGGAGTGCATCAAGAAACGCATTCCCTTACGTTTTCTATAAAAATATCCGGAAAATTCGGTCAGCTTGTTAAGAAAGTTGCGATTTGATCAAATAATTGTAACTGTGGTCTACACATCAGTCTGAAGTCACGTATATGCTTCACGAAACGTTTCTTAAATCTGTCATTGTTCCGAACGTAGGACAGATAGATTTGGTTATATTACTGATTAGTGGAGGGCGCAGACTGACAGATATTTTACAGTAAAATCTTTGTAGGGAAGATGACTATTCACTTGCGTCGTAAAAGTTATTCCACCCCACTGTACTTTTCTTTGCCGAAAGTAATTATCTTTACTGAAAGGTGACAATTTCAACGGAAAAATGCAAAATGCTACTAAGTCATTAAAGGATAACAAAGAAAGCAATTCAACGGAAGTTTCCATAAAAATATATTCCTTAATTACCCATCAATTCAGTACACCTGCTTTGACAGTAATGATCAAATATGCGTGTTTCGCATCGAAGTTGACGGAAGAACCATCCGTTTTAACTTGAATGAACTGCGTTTCCCGGTATCTCCTGGAAAACCCGCGTGCATGCAAGGCCGTAGCTTTCATCAAATGTGCGTGGTACTCTACGAATGTGTGTTTCGGTATGACAAATACCATCCGGAAATCTGTTCTCGCACAGCGAGCAACAACGGCTTTGACGTTACTGTTATCTATCCTGTAAGAAACGGTATAGATTTTTTGGAGAAATTTTGCTGTAATGAACTTAATGAAATTACTATGGCGACAAAGGCTATGCTTTAATAATTTTGCTTGCATGACATACTATTTGTGGATTCTGTACGATGAAATTGGAAAACATTGCATTGGTGGCATCTGAATTCTTTCTGCTAGCATGGCGTCCGAGTCTTTTTATTTTTTTTTTTTTTGTGGTTTTAGGGCGCACAACTTCAATGGTCATTAGCGCCCTGACTACTCTAAAAATGCACCGCGAGCCACAAGTTGACAACAACAACTAAAAGGGAAAACACAAAAGACAGACGGACAGGCAGAGGATTAAAAAACATCAAATGTCCTTAGCGAGGTTTGTCAAATTGATAAAACAAAGAACACGAGCAGCTGCTCGTGGGTCATCCGCTAAAATGGCATCGAAAGTATTAGGCAGGTTAAGATCGAGGCGCAGTGTGGTAAGATCTGGACAGGACATTAAAATGTGCCTAACCGTCAGCAAGTGCCCACATGGGCAGAACGGCGCCGGCGCAGCCGTCAGCAGATGGCGATGGCTGAACCGGCAGTGTCCAATTCTTAACCTTACTAAAACGACCTCCTCCCGCCGAGAAGGGCGTGAGGAGGACGTCCAAGCCACGGGAAGAGGTTTTAAGGCCCGAAGCTTGTTGTCGGTAACTGCAGCCCAATCGGCATGCCACAGCGACACGACGCGCCGACAAATGACCCTGCTAAAATCGGACGAAGGGACACAACAAGAAGCTGTCCGAGGCTGGAGGACCGCAGCCTTGGCCGCGGCATCTGCAGCTTCGTTCCCAGGGATACCGACATGGCCAGGAACCCACATAAAGCTAACCGGCGGACCGACGTCCACCAGCTGCTGGAGAGAGCGTTGGATCCGGTGTACGAAAGGGTGAACCGGGTACGGATCACTGAGGCTCTGGATGGCGCTCAGGGAATCTGAGCATATGACATAAGCAGAATGTCGGTGGCGGCAGATGTAAAGAACAGCCTGGTAGAGGGCAAAGAGCTCAGCTGTGAAGACCGAACAATGGCCATGGAGCCGGTATTGGAAACTTTGTGCCCCGACAATAAAGGAACACCCGACCCAATCATTGGTCTTAGAGCCATCTGTATAAATGAAAGTCATGGTGATGAACTTCGAACGAAGTTCCAAAAAACGGGAGTGGTAGACCGAACTGGGGGTGACCTCTTTTGGGAGCGAGCTGAGGTCAAGGTGAACGCGGACCTGAGCCTGGAGCCAAGGTGGCGTGCGGCTCTCGCCCACTCGAAAGGTTGCAGGGAGTGAAAAATTAAGGTGTTGAAGGAGGCGACGAAAGCGAACTCCAGGGGGTAGCAGGGCAGAGACATACAACCTATATTGACGGTCAAGAGAGTCGTCAAAAAAGGAACGATAAGACGGATGGTCGGGCATTGACAGTAGCCGACAGGCATACCGACAAAGCAGTATATCGCGCCGGTAAGTGAGTGGCAATTCGCCAGCGTCAGCATGAAGACTCTCTACGGGACTGGTATAAAATGCTCCGATCGCAAGTCGTAAACCCCGATGTTGTATGGAGTTGAGGCGGCGTAAGATGGATGGCCGTGCAGAGGAGTATACGAAGCTCCCATAATCCAGCTTGGAGCGGACGATCGACCGATATAGACGAAGTAGGACGGTTCGATCCGCTCCCCACGACATACCACTGAGAACACGGAGGACATTTAAAGAACGGGTACAACGGGCGGCCAAATATGACACATGTGGAGACCAGCTAAGTTTCCTGTCAAAGGTAAGCCCTAAAAATTTGGTTGTCTCCACGATTGGGAGAGCAACGGGACCAAGTCGTAAGGACGGTGGGAGAAACTCTTTGTAGCGCCAGAAGTTAATACAGACCGTCTTCTCGGCAGAAAAACGGAAGCCATTGGCGACACTCCAGGAGTAAAGACGGTCAAGAGAACGCTGAAGACAGCGCTCCAGGACACGTGGACGCTGCGCGCTGCAATAGATGGTAAAATCGTCCACAAAAAGAGAGCCTGATACATCAGCTGGGAGGCAATCCATTATTGGATTGATCGCGATGGCGAACAGAGCGACGCTCAAAACTGAGCCCTGTGGCACCCCATTCTCCTGGCGAAAGGTGTCGGACAGGACAGAACCCACACGTACCCTGAACTGTCGATCCATTAAAAAGGAACGAATAAAAAGAGGGAGGCGACCGCGAAGGCCCCATGTATGCATGGTGCGGAGAATGCCCGCCCTCCAACAGGTGTCGTAAGCCTTCTCCAAATCAAAGAACACAGCCGCGGTCGGGCGCTTCCGCAAGAAGTTATTCATAATGAAGGTCGACAAGGTAACCAGATGGTCAACAGCAGAGCGGCGCCTACGAAATCCACATTGGACATTGGTAAGTAGGCGTCGAGACTCAAGCAGCCAAACCAATCGAGAGTTAACCATTCGCTCCATCACTTTACAGACACAGCTGGTAAGTGAGATAGGTCGATAACTGGAAGGCAAGTGCTTGTCCTTCCCCGGCTTAGGAATCGGGACAACAATAGACTCGCGCCAGCATGCGGGAACATGTCCCTCAATCCAGATACGATTGTATGTACGGAGAAGAAAACCTTTACCCGCAGGAGAAAGGTTCTTCAGCATCTGAATATGAATAGAATCAGGCCCTGGAGCGGAGGACCGTGATCGGCCAAGTGCGTTTTCGAGTTCCCGCATGGTGAATGGGGCATTATAACTTTCACAATTCGAGGAGCAAAAGTCAGGTGGCCTAGCCTCCTCTGCCTGTTTGCGGGGGAGGAAGGCAGGGTGGTAATGAGCGGAGCTCGAAACCTCGGCGAAAAAGCGGCCGAAGGCATTGGAGTCAGCCTCAGGGGCCACAAGGACTTCATTCGCGACCTTCAAGCCAGAAACTGGGGAGTGGACCTTAGTGCCAGATAGCCGGCGCAGGCTACCCCAGACAACAGAAGGAGTAAAACTGTTGAAGGTGCTTGTGAAAGCAGCCCAGCTGGCTTTCTTGCTTTCGTTAATAATACGACGACACTGAGCACGTAATCGTTTATAATTAATACAATTCGCCACTGTAGGGTGGCGTTTAAAGGTGCGTAAAGCACGTCGACGAGCACGTAAAGCGTCTCTACATGCTGCGGTCCACCAGGGGACCGGTACGCGACGTGGAGAAGAAGTAGGGTGAGGGATGGAATATTCAGCAGCAGCGAGAATGACTTCCGTGAGGTGTGCGACCTGACGATCGCAGCTTGTGAAAGTTTGATCCTGAAAGGTCGCCCTGGAAGAAAAGAGCCCCCAGTCTGCCTTGGAGATGGTCCAACTAGAGGAGCACGGAGAGGGAGTATGCTGCAGGAGATGGATAACACATGGGAAGTGGTCGCTCGAATAAGTATCAGCAAGTGCATACCACTCAAACCGGCGTGCAAGTTGGGGAGTACATATAGAGAGGTCTAAATGGGAATAGGTATGAGATGTGTCCGAAAGAAAAGTAGGGGCGCCAGTATTAAGGCAGACAAGATTGAGCTGGTTGAAAAGGTCTGCTAACAAGGAGCCCCTCGGGCAGGAGGCTGGAGAACCCCAAAGGGGATGGTGGGCATTGAAGTCTCCAGTTAACAAAAACGGTGCAGGTAGCTGAGCAATAAGTTGCATCATGTCTGCCCTGGTAACGGCAGATGACGAGGGAGTGTAAACGGTACAAAAGGAAAACGTAAAAGTGGGGAGAGTAATGCGGATGGCAACTGCCTGCAGGCCGGTGTGCAACGTGATGGGATCGTAGTAAATATCATCCCGGACCAGCAACATAACCCCTCCATGAGCTGGGATTCCTACCATAGGGGGTAGGTCAAAACGCACAGAGGTGTAGTGTGCCAAGGCAATGTGATCGCATGGGCGTAGCTTCGTTTCCTGGAGGGCTACGACGAGCGGACGATGCAAGCGGAGCAGCAACTTCAAGTCCTCTCGGTTGGAGCGAATGCTGCGAATATTCCAGTGAATAAGTGCCATCGTAAGAAAAGGAAGATGAGAGAAGGGGTCACCTCGAAGGCCGCTTAGGGCCTGGCTTCGAGCGAGCACTGCCGCCGCTATCAGTAGGCGGACAGTCATCGTCCATTGGGTCTATAGGGGCATCGGCCATCTCGGGAGGATGGCCGGGAGGGGGAGCTTCCTCCGCCGGTGAACGGCCAGATGTACGGCTACCGGCGATGCGGCCAGGCGAAACGGATGACGGCCTGGGGCGGCAACCGCTGGGTGGCGCAGGAGAAGAGATGCGCCGTGGCGGAGAAGGAGAACTGTGCTTCCTATGCGCCTTTTTGGAAGGACGTTTGGTGGAAGTACCGGTCGAAGGCTGGGAGGTCGAGGGACGGAGGAAGTCTGCACGGGATGGTTCCTTCTTGAAGGACCGTGCATCTGACTTCGGGGTCTTCGACTTAGCAGAAGCTGAGGAAGTGGCTGGTGTCTGTGGTGTGATGGGAGGAAGAGGAGACGTCGACCGCGCGATCTTAGCACTGGCCGAACGGACGACCGTGGTGCTGAAGGTCAGATCGCATGTCTGGGTTGCGACCTCCCGGGTAGTCCGAGGAGAGGCGAGGACAGTACTATATTTCCCCGCTGGGAAATTTCTTGGATGCAACGTTCGTCCTTATAGACAGGACAGTCGCGGGAGGATGCGGCATGGTCACCCTGACAGTTCACACAATGAGGAGACGGAGGTGGACAGTCACCCTCATGGGCATCCCTGCCACAAGTGACACATTTAGCCGCATTGGAACAAGACTGTCGAGTGTGATTGGTAGCAGCGCGTAGGTGTCGGGACATAGGGGCGAACAGAAATAACCTCGTAGCCCGCCTTGATGCGCGATGGCAGCTTAACACTATCGAAGGTCAAGAAGAGTGTCCGGGTCGGTACAAGGTCGTTGTTGACCTTTTTCATGACCCGATGGACAGCCGTCACGCCCTGCTCAGCGAGGAAAGATTGAAGCTCCTCGTCAGTCAATCCGTCGAGGGAGCTAGTATACACTACACCAGGAGACGAATTCAAAGTTCGGTGGGCCTCCACCCGGACAGGGAACGTGTACAGGAGGGTGGCCCGAAGCAGTTTTTGTGCCTGAAAGGCACTCTCAGTTTCGAGTAATAAGGTGCCGTTACGCAACCTGGTACAAGATTTGACAGATCCGGCTATGGCATCAACGCCCTTCTGAATAACAAAAGGGTTGACAGAGGAAAAATCCTTTCCGTCCTCAGATCGAGAAACTACGAGGAACTGTGGGGCAGGCGGTAGTACTTTTGTCACTGTTGGCTGGTCACGTTTCCGTTTTTGGGTCGAAGTCGAAAGCGATGGAGTAGAATCCATTGCGGAGGAATTCCCCATGATTGCCAGCGTCTCCGATGGCGCGCTCCTTCCTTGTGGGGACCCTCTCAGAGGGCACTCCCGCCTTAGGTGAATGTTTACACCTCAGGTCACACCTCCCGAGAAACAGACGGAGGGACCAATCGGCATGGTCAGAAGGTATCAGCTCAGGCAATCACCCCTCCCCGGGCCTGGCCTTTACCAGGGGGTACGCGCGTGCCTTACATGTCTACCCAGGGCGGGGACTTACGCGTTACCCCGTCACCGGCTACGCGTGCGAACGCGTGGGTCGGCCTTCAGACACGCACAGGGAGGAAGGAAGAAGAGGAAAAAGAAGAGAGAGAGGGAGAAAGAGGACAGACTGTCTCAAACGCCGAGGCGGAGACCAGAGAAGGCAAGGAGAAAAAGGCAATGAGAAGGCAAGGAGAAAAAGGCAATGAGAAGGCAAGGAGAAAAAGGCAATGAGAAGGCAAGGAGAAAAAGGCAATGAGAAGCCAAGGAGAAAAAGGCAATGAGAAGCCAAGGAGAAAAAGGCAATGAGAAGGCAAGGAGAAAAAGGCAATGAGAAGGCAAGGAGAAAAAGGCAATGAGAAGGCAAGGAGAAAAAGGCAATGAGAAGGCAAGGAGAAAAAGGCAATGAGAAGGCAAGGAGAAAAAGGCAATGAGAAGGCAAGGAGAAAAAGGCAATGAGAAGGCAAGGAGAAAAAGGCAATGAGAAGGCAAGGAGAAAAAGGCAATGAGAAGGCAAGGAGAAAAAGGCAATGAGAAGGCAAGGAGAAAAAGGCAATGAGAAGGCAAGGAGAAAAAGGCAATGAGAAGGCAAGGAGAAAAAGGCAATGAGAAGGCAAGGAGAAAAAGGCAATGAGAAGGCAAGGAGAAAAAGGCAATGAGAAGGCAAGGAGAAAAAGGCAATGAGAAGGCAAGGAGAAAAAGGCAATGAGAAGGCAAGGAGAAAAAGGCAATGAGAAGGCAAGGAGAAAAAGGCAATGAGAAGGCAAGGAGAAAAAGGCAATGAGAAGGCAAGGAGAAAAAGGCAATGAGAAGGCAAGGAGAAAAAGGCAATGAGAAGGCAAGGAGAAAAAGGCAATGAGAAGGCAAGGAGAAAAAGGCAATGAGAAGGCAAGGAGAAAAAGGCAATGAGAAGGCAAGGAGAAAAAGGCAATGAGAAGGCAAGGAGAAAAAGGCAATGAGAAGGCAAGGAGAAAAAGGCAATGAGAAGGCAAGGAGAAAAAGGCAATGAGAAGGCAAGGAGAAAAAGGCAATGAGAAGGCAAGGAGAAGTCAAGGGAAAGAGTAAGGAAGACAGTGAGGTGGAGAAGAGCAAAGAAAGGGACCAACAAAAGGAAGGAAGAAACGAGAAATGAAAAACCAAAAGGACCACGATTATAGGTCGTGAAACCGTCCGTCTCCGGACGCAGGCGCTAACTACCCCCGTGAGGGGGATGGACTCCTTTTAGTCGCCTCTTACGACAGGCAGGAATACCTCGGGCCTATTCTAATCCCCGGACCCGCAGGGGGGGCGTCCGAGTCGTTCAACCGCTACACTCGCCTGGTCGAAATATGACTTTGGTTACAGACATACGACGTGCGCATAGCTGGTAGCTGGGTGCTCAGGACAGGTTCCTCTGCAACATACCTGAGACTCGATAAAATCTGTTGTCTTTGTATCAATTGCAAATAGCCCATTTGCAACAGGGTTATGAGATTTTAATAAATATTTAATAAATACAAATAACTACTGCATTTTAACATTCTGGTACATTGTTTAGAACATTTGTGACTGTTCCTGCTTTGTTGTTCTTGTGAATCTGCTACGCGGTATTGTTTCTTCAGCGGCCTGGGCTTTAGTTTCGGCCTTTGGACGAGTTAACGTAATTATTCGTGCCCTAAGGTTAGGTTTCAGAGGTTAATAATCTTTATGAGCCTTAGAACCCTCAGGATTTCGTATTTTAAAATGAAATTTATTCGGTCTTCGGCGATCGTGTTTGATTATTTCCCTTGTTCCAGCAAATCACATAGTAACTTTGAGGTGGAATAATCAGTCGAAGTGCAGCTACTTTTGTCTACTAATGTTATTTCACGGAGTAGTACGTCATTGTATAACGCGGGGTGAGAACCTATAGAGAAATCTCTCTGGAGGAAAAAAATGACGTGAGACTAACAGGAAATCGTGATGAACAGATGAGAAGAACAACGCAGAGCGGAGGTGTTTCGGCCCGTGCCGGCTGTCTGCGTCACACGGTGACGTGTTTTGCCGGCGCTCTGCGGGCACAGTTCCCCAGGTCCTGAGAGCGTCGTTTGTGGCGGGGAGACGAGGGCCGCCGACTCATGAAACATTCAGACAAGGAGCGGCGCCCGGCAGGGGGGACACGTAGAGTGCGTGGGGCGCACCGCCACCCGTCCTCACGCACTCTGCGTGTCCCCAAAGACGCTCACCTACTGCGACGTCGCTTCGAATTCCTTAGTGCAGAGGTGCCCAATTGTTTAGGCTCGAGATCTACATGTAATGTAGTCCGTTTAGAGACCTACTGATTTAAAAATTCTTAGAGGTGGAAGAGCAAAATACCACTGTAGCCTAAATTAACCATTTTAATCACACAGTATACTCAGGTTATTCTAAAGTTGTAGGCCTACTGCTCAGTTTTCAAGAAATTACACGTGGAGAAGACTAAAATATACACCACCTTAAATAGTGAAAAGTTTTGAGAGATACTTGGCGTTGCATATTATTGGGTAGTTTGTTTTATCAGAGCCAACGTTATAAAGACCAGAAGATGAGGATCAGTCAGTTTCTTTCTACACTAGATTACACTACGTTCTTCATAGAAAACGCTGCCATACAAAAAAATTTCGGCCAAAAACTAAAAAACCTGCGATGCCACTTTTACAACGTCAGGGTTGGTTTTTGCAGTCACTAATTTCCGAAAGTTTTCTGCATTTTATTGCGAGTCAGTTTGAAATAGAGTTATTTCCTCTGTCACGTGCATTGTTTAGAGGAAGCTTATAAAAAAGCAAATGTTGCCTATTGCAGGTGGAACATGCTCTGCACACGCACACATGGATGTGTGCTTTCCCACGCAACGTAATCCCCATTCACAACGCGGTAAGTTAGGCCGTGTTCTACGTGAGCGACATCCGTGTCGCTGCCTGTGACCCGCTGCAACTGGCGACGTTTGAATTCAAACGTGTTTGAATCTTATCGCTGCAGCACGCGCGACACACAGCGACAGCCACGTGTCTTCTCGGCAAACCAGTGGTGCGGACGCGACGGCAGCTATGAATTACTTAACATCCGGTTTTAAGAAAACTATTCGGTTAAAAAATTGGTTCTTCCGCAACCTATAGCTTGATATCCTTAAATGATAAAAGTCAGAATTTGTTTTCGTTATTCGTCATAGTTACTGTGCTTCACGAAATTGAGTAAACGGTTGCACGAAATTTAAGAATTTGCAGATGTAAAATCACATTGTGTAGACTCTCCGTATAATTCATTTAAGGCCATACATTATTGCGTATGAAATGTAACCAATATATCTAAATTGTATTTAAAGTTGAGACCGGAATGTTCTCTCTTCATTCTTGAGATGTTGGCTGTTATATCCGCGGACGGGTCACTGGCGGCGCGTCCGAACCTTTCCTGCGCTTCGGGAATCAAGTGGTCGTAAAAAATCTTCTCATAGAAGGTTAAAGATGTCGAAAATACGAATTTTGAAAATGACAGCTCGCAGAAAGGCCTATTTTATCATATGATTAACACTCGCAACGTTTTTGTAAACGCGTGAGCAGAGCGAAAACTGGACTCCTTGTAACTTACACCATGAGGTTTTATCCAAATTTTCATATCCAAGCTGAGAGGAACATGAAAGTGACCAACATCAGGTCTAGTTTGACATGAAAATATTTTACTGCTTGAAAGTAATCAGGGCAATGAACGAAAACTTAATAAGCTGAGGAAAAACTGAAATTTCACGAAAAGCTGCTGTAAATGAAGTGCCAAAAATGCCATCTGTTCAAGACCTAGCTATTTTGCACACAAAAAGATACATTGGTGTAGTACTTAAATGTCAGAAAGGCTTCTTTCGAATCTAGTACATTAGGAAGGCAAACGAGGAGTCCTTATGCTTTCTGTATAAAACTTTAAATTCAAAAACGGAAGATGTTGGTCAAATATTTTATGAAATGATGTGTAAAAGAAATAAGTAGATCAGAGAAACGTTCTACGTGTCTTTGAATGATGCTCGAAATCATGAACAGAAAACGAGGTGCACCAAACGTTTCCCTTATATTTTTTATTTAATAGTTTTAGACAAATTATTACACAGAAAAAAATTTTAAGCTTTATTCTTACAGGTTATTTGGAGTAACTGAAACCCTTGGCCTTAACAATGACTGCTAATGAATTACGTTGGCAACGTCAAATACTTGTAAAATTTCATGGTTCATTCTAATTTATTAGGAATTAAATGTGTGTGATAAACTAGGATAAATGTGAAGATCAAGTTCTTTGGCAAGACCTTAAAAATATACTTAGCGATGAAGTGTAAACGGTATACGTAAAGCTTAATATACAGAATCTTAACTGAGTCAGTAAAAATCTAAGAACAGGCGAGAAAGGAACCCAGAACCCTCCCCTCACACACAGAAACTACAAACGGTACCATTACACCACAGCTAACTATTGCTCCCTGTGATCAATCTGTATCCTTGTGTTTGTATTTAGCGTAGTTAGTCATGTAATAATCATTCCTCCGCATTTAATGGCTATTAAAAGTTCTTGATCACGTAAAAAAAAAACAGTTTTTAATTTATTGATATAGTCGAATACTCCTCTGCTCATTCACGTGTATTCGAAGAACTTGTCTGGTGATGGTCTAGTTGACGATACTTATGAAATTCTCCATGGAGATTCCTCCCTTTGTAAATTTTATGCACAGCTTTCCTCTTCACTTTATTTTCTGAAGGTAAACCTAATTCTGTAGCCTTACTCTCCAGCTACAGTATTCTGCAGGTTAAGGACGCCGTTTTATAGAAACGGTTGGTTGGCTATAAGCAGCCATTTTGTAGTGCGACATGGTCGCTCGCACGCATGCACGGCACCGTAGCTTTTCACCCAGTGTTGCTTCTTCTCGCTGGAGTGTCGCGTATCCAGAAGTTGCTCGCTGTCGCTCGCTTCTGTCGCTCACCTAGGTAGGACACGGCCGTGGTGCTTGGTGCAAGCGTTAAAGGCAGTGAAATGCAGATGGATACTATATAGAGGGATCCGTTTTCAGATATACCGCCTACAAATACCTGGCTAAACACTCTTGCCAACAAGCAGGTACTTGATAAAAACAGCTGAATTAAACAGATTTCGGATAAAGTTTTTTAAAGATCTATTCATAAAGTCAGGGTGATCCGACCTGTCTATGGCGATCAACGAGTTTAGCACCCATGCCTCATTCGAAGTAATATACAGTCTTCCGGCTCACATTTCACCACCTCCAGGCTAGGCACATTTGTATTACTGAACAGCTATCCCATAAACCGGTCCCAGTGACAGGTTTCTTATTAACCTTATTAACAGTTTCCAGAGGGCAATAAATTTTGTATTTTCAACATAGGATTATACAGCCAAACGGTTGCACGTAACTGGTAGATACCCCACTAGGGATGTCATCAGAATGAAAATTTCTTGAATCTTATACAATACAGAAGAAACTAGGTATAACAAAAAACACATTAACCAGGATGAAAATTTTCATGACGTACAAAGGCTGCTTATGTGAAGTTACACTGCTAAAAAGCGAAGGTCAGAATTTAGAGCAAGGTCATTAACATTCAACATGAACACTTCCCTGGGACATGCCCGAATCTGTTTCTACATCCTAGCGAAGAGATACTTTGGGAGTAACATTCTGCGTCCTCCATACAAAAAAATCAATCCGATAGCCGATTTAGATTCACACACCGCATGATCGTACTTGTGACAATAACTGTAAAAGTGGCACTGAGTCAAACACTTTCCGTGAATCAGAAAATACTGGATCTATCTCACTGTCTTGATCCAAAGCTTTCAGTATGTCGTGTGAGAAACTTCAGTTGGGTTTCGCATGATCGGTATTTTCGGAATGTGTCCTGACTGGTATGCAGCGTGTCATTCTGTTCGAGAAACGGCGTTCGTTTGTTGTAGAGGGGTATTACCTGTGCTCTCCGCCAACTACTGGGCACGTTTTTTGTTGGAGACATCTATACAGGTTATAGTTAGAGGAGGGGGCTAACTCAGCAGCAAGTTCAGTATGGGATGTGGTATGGGTTCTGTCTTTTTTAATTTTAACGATTTCAGCTGTTTCTGGACACCCGTGATACTAATACCGATTTCACTTATCTTTTCAGTGGTGCGATCATTAAATTAGGGCAAGTATCCTGGGTTTTCCTCTGTAAAGGAACATTTGCGAACAGTAAGCATTTCAGCTCTTCCTTTGTTACCTTCAGTTTCAGTTCCCATCTCATTCGCAAGTGACTTCACAGAACTTCGGTGCCTATACATTCGACCAAAATTTCTTCGTATTCTGTTGAGGATCAACTGACAATATTCTGCTACCCCTGTCACTGAAGTCTTCAAACACTGCTGTCCCCACAGCCAAAAGCGTTTCATTCAGCTTCTCTATTTGTAGTAATATTTTGTTTTACACCTATTACACCATAATTGTTTCTTTACAAGCTTCTTGACAGTGATTTTAAAATATTGCCGTAACCTAGTCTAAGGAAGCATAATTTTATGTCAAATGTTTAGCAGAATACTACAGTTAGAAACAGCACAGTACTACAGTTACAGAAAGTGTCTCTTCATGGAGGGTAACTAACCAAATTTCAAACCTTTACTTTCTCGCTTGCATGTTTAATCTTTAACACGAAACAATTATTTGTAAAGGAAACGTGTGAAGTTGTCTTATGCATGGGAGCTCTGTTCTTTAAAGAAACTGGGACTTGTGGCCGTTTTTAGTTTATACCACTTGCTTTAAGGCGACATTTTTCATGTTTGATTTTTCTTTCATATACAGCCAACGTCGTTCAGTTAGAAAAATGAGATTGTAATTTGGATTTAACAAGAAACAACGAAGGGATGTCCCTCGACGGACAAATTTGAAGAAAGAGAAATACGTTATGGCATAAACAATCTATCCCAAAACTTTCAGAAGTAAGAGAAGCATAATTTAAACTTAACATTCCACTTCAAGGGTGAACGCATTGGCTATTTTTGATCTTTATTCCGAAGCCTAATTACGATCCAAGATGGCCAAGGTGACAAAGGGTCGACGTAGTGTTTCTCAGGTTTTGAAAGAACACTACAACTCGAATACACGGCTGCGGTTTCAAGAGATACTCAAAATTGTCCGACGTACGTACTTATGAGAAAACGTCGGTATCAGAAATTGTTTTCTATTCGTGCAATCAATTTGTTTATCACGCAACAAGTTTTTTCATACAATGACTAGCTCCAAAACTCCAAATTGCGTTGTGGATTATCTTTGGAGTATGGGAAAATATGCCACAAGATGGTATATTGCGAAGAGCAGCTTAGAAGTGGAGGTCGCCAATCGAGACACGCCGATTTCGCCCAAATTGCGTGTGTAGGAGGAGGTGGGTCTCCACATGACGTGCCTTAAATATTTCGCCTGAGTGGGCCTTAGGAAAAGAGAAAATGCTCTCGAAAGGTATATTGGAGACCCATCTCATCCTACAAACGCAATTTGGGCGAAATCTGCGTGTCTCGATTGGCGACCTCTCCTTGTCAGTGTCCCTCTACGTACAGTTCCCTCAAGGCTAGCAAATTTTGGAAGTGCCAGACATTAACTGTTAGTCATTTAATTCAAATACTATACGAGCGAATTTCCTCCCGCAAATTAACTGAAGCTGAAGGCACTGTAATTGATATGGCTGCTATCTTTGCCCAACGGAAAATTGCGACTGGCGTTGTGAGGGATGTACAGTATGAAAGAACGACTTCTTGTCTCCGATCTTACACGTCCCCCTAGCAGGGTTATTTGTGGAAAGATAACGCTTTTAATTAGGAACTTGCCTATACCACGTAATGAATGCAATTATCGTGCAACTTTAACACTTTGCAAGTTTTTCCCTCTTTTTGCTTTATTTTCCGATTGTCAAGACCAAGGGGCACTTGTCTTACCACCCTACTGCGCACAAGTTTTACGTATCTTATTTTTACACTGAATGGAACTAAACCTGTGTAGCCAAAGAAAATTTATCAAAATTTTTTAGCTGCCATCCCATTGTGCTCTTTTACTGTTTTGAGTCCCTTACACTTGTGGAGAACAGAACCTATGTCTTTTACGTGCTGTACGCCCAGTGTGACTGGCCTGTTCTTTTTCGTGCCTAAAGTAAGTCAGTTTATTTCACTGTAGAACTTGTAGGGTGTCAAGATAACGAGGCACATCCGGTACCCGCTCTACATAATCAGTCAGCACTTATTGGTTCCATTCATTGTAGCATGCATTAATGTATATTCGTTTGTGTACATCACTATCATTGCAATTCGACAGTAACAGTGCACTAATGCTTACACCTGACTGTAGGAACCACCATAATGCAGGGTGTTTGCAGACTACTCGCTCGATTTCTCAAGTCGATCCTCTACATAATCCTGTCAAACTCTCGAGTAAATTCGGTGCGAATTGTTTACCTTCAGTAAGGGTTTCCCTGATGCAGCCTACCGGTTCACTCGTTGCCCAGTGAGCGTGGAACATGCGAGAACGCGCGTAAAGTTTCATGTTGGAACATCACTGCTCTGGCACCTGCACGTAAGAGCGTTTACTAGCAGTGAGCTGCCTCTACGATCGATCGGCAGTAAGTAGTATCTCTGGGTTATATTTTTCATTGTGTTTTTAGCAGACTCGTATGTTCACGTTTGAGTACCTCCGCGGGAACTTCAACGACATACAGCGCCACATGCAGCAATTCTGGACATCCTCACAGTAGTGTGGTACGATTTTCACTATTATTGGATGTGTGGTTCTTGTCCGGTGAAAAGCATGTTGCATATTTGTGAAACTTACATGAAAACTAACCTTAACTTCGACTGCGAAAGCTATCTGAAGGCTGCGTGCGTGCGATCTTGGAAAATGAGAGCGCTTTCGAAACAAAACGTCGTAGTCGTGAACGTGAAAATTCAACCGAAGTTCCTACATTAATGAATGTGGACGGTAGTCTTGTGGAAAAGCATTGATCTTTTTGAATTAAGCTGTGTACTGCGAACAACGTTAGTGGTATCTTCTGCCCTAAGACTTACGGACAGTTTGAAGTCCATACGTACAGCATAACGATGATCTTCCCTTCTGGCAAAATGTTTGTTTATTCTAGTACTGGAGTAAGCAACTAGGCGCAGGAGATGGTCTTATTTACCTCGCGGGAGATTAGAGTAGAGGCGGCATAGGTTTGAAGACCTGTCACCAAAACTCCAGTAGAAAGCCCAGTTTAAGCATTAATTGCAAAGGACAATCGGTAATAGTACCTTTAAGGTCACTATCCCATCGTTTGCTTGAGGTGGTAAGAGATTCTGTAGCTTTTATATGTATATGTACTTAACAGTAATCGCACAGGATCTTTTTCATGAGCACCGCCCAGCTCGAGATTGGATGCGTTTAAGGGGGCGGGGGAGGGGGGGGGGGGGTAGGACGTGAAACGGGCCGACTTGGAGCAGGAGAGGCACCACAGGACATTTTAATTTCCACTGTCTATAGTTTTACAAATAAATTCATAAAACTTTGTTAGCATGACCAGGAAGGATTCAGGATTCACACTCATATTACAGGAAGTTAAGTGACGCATTAAGGCAAGTATGCAAGCGGAACGGAGGCAGCGATGATACGGCCACCCAAGACGTGAAGGTCGGAGTCTTGCCCACTCTATATAGCACGCCGTACATGTGTGTGTGTGTGTGTGTGTGTGTGTGTGTGTGTGTGTGTGTGTGTGTGTGTGTGTGTGCGTGTGTGCGTGTGTGCGCGTGTGTGTGTGCGCGCGCGCGCGCGCATACCTTCATGCTTGGTGTCTTCCCAGACTACGACAGCTAGCATATTTTAACGCACAGTATAGGAACATTTCGTTACAGGACTCTAGGGAATGGGCAGGATCACAGACCTAACTCAGCGAGCGACGCGCCATATTGTCACAGCTTGAGGACGGCTGGGCGGGGAAAAGCCGTACCGTACTGGAGCAGAGAGACGTGGGAATCCCCCCCACAAGGCTAGGCGCCAAGGAGCGAGTCTAATTTTTTACATTTAGTGTTTAGTTAATATACAGAACCAACCTTGCATTGAGAATTTCTTTAGAATTTCAGTATCACTCAGTTTATCAGGAAATGCTAATTACTAGTTTTACTCATTGATTAAATGCATGACCCAATCAAGTGCAGCCTGAGAGGCTACGCGCCGAACTCCTGAAATAAGTCACTACTTGTCTACTACCTGTTTAAGAGAAGTTAATACGTTAATCCGTGTACATAATCAAATCTCATGTAAACACGGAACAGTTTATTGAAAAATTTCCTCTTCCGACTTTCTTGTAGGATGTTTAGTTAATCAAAGTCAGTCTACGATCGGTTTTCGAGGGAGCAACACGCTAGCGAGTGTGTTACGAGCAGCTCTGCGTAGAGACGGAATTAATAGTTAAATTTGCCTCAGACCCTATTTTTGAGATCTCATGTTAATTTTGAGATTATGTGACGTATATTATTGTGGCTTTTGCGGTGCTCGGGAACTAATAGTTAATAACCGCGAATCTTATTATTAACGATAAAATGGTTCTGAGAACGGATCTAGATTTTTGGCTGCTGTAAATAGAATCCAGTGGAACCCCAATATTCAGTTATTTCAATTCTAACAGCACTGAGTTCTTTCCCCATTTGCCACTTAATTTGAACAGTTTACAGCAGGCACGTCAGAGTATGCGGTCAGCTGAAAGAATACAATTGGGGCGACAGGTACATATTTACTAGGCGAGAGGTAAGCAAGCTGCTTGAAGTTATGCAAGGACAGTAGATGCGGACATTATTTACTGAAATCCACAGTGTGACAGAATCCTGGCACATCTTTTTCCGTGGGAACTTTACATTAAGGAACGCAATGTGTAGTATTTGAGGATAGAAAATTGCATCTTTTGGGATTTTTACTTTACGTACGCTCATGAATACTTTACACTTGGCATCCCCTGTGTGTGGGGGGAAAAATACCTTTGTGAACATCGGTTAATTTTATTAGGATGCATTAAACCCTTATTATAATTTACACCAGTTCCGCGCTACAAACCACCGGGCATCTGGTGAAACAGACGTTCGGGAGCCTACCACGAACTTGTTGAATCCAGGCCAAGCAGAAGACGGCAATATTGCATTCCAAAGGTGAGCCAATACGCATTAAAGAAATGGTTATTAAGGGTAGACCCATTAGTTGTCAGCGGCCTTCTTTATAGCAGAAATGGATTCCACTTGTGAAGTCACAGGTGTTGCTGCTCTACCAAAATCTGCATCATTTCAGTTGGAGAGCAGCACACAGCCACTGTACCTTCAGCACTACTGAAATACCCACTGCCCCCTAACAATTATGGCGTCGAAGTGGAAACCTTCCATTGACAATCAGTCTTGGCTGTCAGCGGCAGCAACGGCCGAGTGACGGAGCAGATTGTGAGCAGCCCAGCTCAGGGCCGCGGTTCACGCCCGGCGCAAGGTCATTTATTCTGTGCATCGCGGTCCGCGCTCCGGGCTGACCTTCAGCGAGTCTTCGATACCATCTGCTGCGGACTATCGTCTGGCCCTGCGATAGAGCGATGCAGCTTTGTTTTACAGTCAAATGCGAGATCCAATCATTTATTCAGTGCTGAAGATGGAACTTGCCTCTTATGCGTGAGGAAAGACTAGTCAAATGAAACATTGTTCCGCACCCGTAATGGAAACAGTTTCATTCTTACCGCGAGCTTTCAACTTAATCCACTAGGTAGCATGAATAATGTGAAGAAATCGAAAAGGAAATGTTTTTGTCGGAAGGACTGACTCAGCATACAGGAAGGACAAAAGCAAGGGTGGGGATGTTGAGAGTGCAACGGGAATTGCACTGTTAAATGCAGAGAAGAGAGCGGATAGGTGGAAAGAGTACAATGAAGGCCTCTATGGGAGGGGAAATTTGTCCGATATGATAGAAGAAACAGTAGTCTATTTAGAAGAGAGAAGGGAACCAGTAATAGAACCAGAATTTAAGATAGCTTCAGAGGACTTACGTTTAAATAAGGCAGAAGAGAGAACATTCCATCAGAATTTATAAAATCATTAGGGGAAGTGGCAACAAAACTTTTCTCGTTGGTGTGTAGAATGTGACAGCCTGGCGACATCTTATCTGACTTTCGGAAAAATATCATCCACACAATTCCAGAGACGGAAAGAGCTGACAATTGCGAGAATTATCGCACAATCAACAGCTTATGCATCCAAGTTGCTTACAAGAATAATACACAGAAGAGCAGAAAAAGTTGAAGATATGCTAAATGAAGTCAGTTTCGCTTTAGGAGAAGTAAAGGCACTAGAAAGGCAATTCTGGGGTTGCGGTTAATAATGGAAGCAAGACTAAAGAAATATCGACACAAGTTCATAGGATCTGTCGACCTGGAAAAAACGTTCGACAATGGCTCTGAGCACTATGGGACTTAGCTGAGATCATCAGTCCGAGACTTAGAACTACTTAAACCTAACTAACCTAAGGACATGACACACATCCATGCCCCAGGCAGGATTCGAACCTGCGACCGTAGCAGCACCGCGGTTCCGGACTGAAGCACCTAGAACCGCTCCGCCATGTTCGGCAATGTAAAATGACGCACCATGTTCGAAATCCTGAGAAAAATTGGGGTAAGGTGTAGGGAAAGACAGGTAATATACTATATGAACAAGACCTAAGAGAGTCTAGCGAGAGTGGGAGGCCAAGAACGAATTGCTCAGATTAAAAAGTGTGTATATCAGGGATGTAGTCTTTCGCCTGACATTGTAATTCTGTCAGACAGCAAAGGACTTGGAAGTGCAGTTGAACGGAATGGACAGTGTCTTGAAAGGAGGGTCTAAGATGACCATAAACAAAAGCGAAACGAGGATAATGGAATGTAGTCGAATTAAATCGAGTGATGCTGAGGGAATTAGATTAGGAAAAACGCTTAAAGTAGTAAAGGTGTTTTGCTATTTGGGGAGCAAAATAACTGAGGATGGTCGAAAGAGGGAGGATATAAAATGCAGACTGGCAATGGCAAGGAAAGCGTTTTTGAAGAAAAATTTGTTAATTTCGAGTATAGATTTAAGTGTCAGGAAGTCGTTTCTGAAAGTATTTGTATGGAGTGTAGCCGCATATGGAAGTGAAACATGGACGATAAATAGTTTCGACAAGAAGAGAATAGAAGCTTTCGAAATGTGGTGCTACAGAAGAATGCTGAAGATTAGATGGGTATATCACATAATTAATGAGGTATTGAATAGTATTGGGGAGGAGTTTGTGGCACAACTTGACTAGAAGAAGGGATTGGTTCGTAGGACATGTTCTGAGGCATCAAGGGATCACCAATTTAGTATTGGAGGGCAGCGTGGAGGGTGAAAATCGTAGGAGGAGACCAAGAGATGAATACACTAAGCAGATGCAGGAGGATGTAGGCTGCAGTAGGTACTGGGAGATGATGAAGCTTGCACAGGATGGAGTAGCATGGAGAGCGGCATCAAACCAGTCTCAAAACTGAAGTGAACAACAACAACAACAACAACAAGTCTTTCGCCCCTATTCTGCTATCTGTACATCGAAGAACCAATAATGGAAACAAAGAAGGTTCAGTACTGGAACTAAAATTCAAGGTGAAATGGTATCAACTATACGATTTGCTGAAGTCATTACTATTCAGAGTGAAAGTGAAGAAGAATAACACAATCTGCTGAATGGAATGAACTGTCCAATGAGTACAGAACATGGATGAAGAGTAAATCGAAGAAAGTAATGAGAAGTAGAAGGCATGACAACAGCAAACTTGTCAAGGATGATGTCACTAAGTTAATGAAGTTAAGGAATTCTGCAACTTAGATAGCAAAATAACCAATGACGGTCGGAGGAAGGACATCAAAAGCAGACAGGGTATTCCTGGCCAAGAGAAGTCCACTAATATCCAATATCGGCCTTAATTTGAAGGAATTTCTGAGAATATAAGTCTCGAGTACAGCATTGTATGGTAGTTAGACTGGGAAAACCGGAACAGAAGAGAATCCTAACATTTGAGATGTGATTCTACAGACGAATGTTTGAAATTAGGTGGATTAATAAGCTTCTGCATAGAATCGGAGAGAAATATGTGGGACACTGACAGGGAGAAGTGACAGGATGATAGGACATCTGGGAAGACATTAGGGATGACTTCCACTGTACTACATGCAGCTTTAGAGGGTAAGAATTGTAGAAGAATACGGAGACTGGAATACATTCAGCAAATAATTGAAGACGTAGGATGCAAGTGCTACTCTGAGATGAAAAGGTTGGCCCATGAGAGGAATTCATGGCGGGCCCCATCAAAGCAGTCAGAAGACTGATTGGGGAAAAATTTAAGACATGTGGGAGGACCAACAAAGCTTATCAAGGATGAGCCCTAGAGCGCTAGGAATTTAGTGGTTTCGCGGAACGGTAGAGGAGCAGGCCCCAAACGTAACGATGGAAGAAACTTTTTGTGCCGCCACAAATTCATACGAACGGTTCTGTCAGTCGATGCTTCACGAGTAAAGACGACCGAGATGTCGCTTAAAACGTCGCTCAAGGGGACAGGTCCATGAATAACTGCAACAGATCGCGAAGTAGTCTACGAAAATTGAGCAGAAGATACCCAACATGGGTCCATCCATAATATTGTTAACGGTTGTAACAAAGAGGACGATGCGCTGTGTAGGGCCTTGAGGCACCCTTTTATCCTGGACAAAGCTATCCGACGTGGCTGAACCCACATGTATCGTGAGAACTGTATTAAAAATTCCGGTAGCTAATGGGGCTGGCGGGCTCCTAAGTCCCATGTGTATGGACTACAGAGAATACCAGTCCAGGTGCCATTGGCTTTCTTTGTATCAAACGTTACGGCACAGCCTGTATTACCACAGAAAAACGTTCGTAACAGGGGTTGACGAAGTGACGAGGTGGGTAACTGCAGAACGGTGTGCATGAAATCCACTTCGTGCGGTGCTTAGACTGCAGGACTCTAGACATCCTACTAGTCGGACATTACACGTGCCATCACCTTGCAAAAACAGCTTGTGAGGGAATTAGGGCGATAGGTAGAAGTGTGTGTTCTTACTGGCCGTAGTTATGGTTATGACTGGCTTCGTGCCAATGTCTGGGAAACTTGCCACCTACCCAAATGGGACTGTACATACAAAGGAGAAAGTGCTTGCCTAAAACAGAAAGGTGCTGCAACTGAATGTTAACAGTTTCTGACCCTGGGCTGGAAGATCAGGATTGGATAGGAGCATGGTTGAGCAACCTCATAGCATAGGCGACATTGTACACACATCAAGGAAAGTTCCGTATCACCTCGGTTCCGAGAGTTCCGGAACCTGTACAGAAAACTGGGAGAGAGATCAACATAAGCATAATTTCCGCGTTTTTTATTGCTCATGAAAACCACACACTGCATGTTGTACCACCCTACAGCGAGACCTTCTAAGGTCGTACTCCAGATCGCAGTACACACCAGTACCTGTAATACCCAGCAGCACATCCTCTTGCATTGATGCATGCCTGTATTCGTCGTGGCGTACTATACACAAGTTCATCAAGGCACTGTTGGTCCAACGGCGATTCGGCGAAGATCCCTCAGAGTGGTTGGTGGGTCACGTCATCAGTAACAGCTCTGTTCGATCCATCCAAGGCATGTTCGATGGGATTCATGTCTGGAGAACATGCTGGCCACTGTAGTCGAGCGATGTCGTTATTCTGGAAGGAAGTCATTCACAGGATGTGCACGACGGGGGCGCGAATTATTGTCCATGAAGACTAATGCCTCGCCAATATGCTGCCTATATGGTTGCACTATCGGTCGGAGGATGGCATTCACGTACCGTACAGCCGTTACGGCGCCTTCCATAACCACCTGCGGTGTACGTCGGCCCCACACAATGCCACCCCAAAACAGCTGGGAATCTCCACCTTGCTGCACTCACTGGACAGTGTGTTTAAGACGTTCAGCCTAACCGGATTGCCTCCAAACACGCCTTCGACGATTGCCTGGTTGAAGGCATATGCGACATTCATCATTGAGGATAACGTGATGCCTACCCTGAGCGGTCCATTAGGCATGTTGTTGGGCCCATCTGTACCGCGCTGAATGGTGTCGTGGTCACGAAGCTGGACTTCGCCATGGACGTCGAGAGTGAAGTTGTGCATCATGCAGCCTATTGCGCACAGTTTGAGCCGTAACACGACGTCCTGTGGCTGCACGAAAAGCATTCAACAGGGTGGCGTTGCTGACAGGGTTCCTCCGTACCATAATCCGTAGATAGCTGTCATCCACTGCAGTAGTAGCCCTTGGGCGGCCTCAGCGAGGCATGTCCTCGACCCTTCCTGTCTCTCTGTATCTCCGTGTCCGAATATCGCCGCTTTTGTTCACTACGAGTCGCCTGGACACTTCCCTTGTTGAGAACCCTTCCTGGCACGATGTAACGTCTGGGCATGGCTGGACTACAGACAACACGAACCGTGTACCTCCTTGGTGGAGTTACTGGAACTGATCGGCTGTCGAACCCTCTCCGTTTAATAGCCGTTGCTCATGCATCTCCGTTTACATCTTTGGGCAGGTTTCACGACATCTCTGAACTGTCAAAGGTACTGTCTGTGCGATGCAATATCCACAGTCGACGTCTATCTTCAGGTGTTCTGGGTACCGAGGTAATGCAAAACTTTTGATGTGTGTAGCATTCACGATTCTGAGAAAAGGATACCACCCGAGTCAATTCCACTCGTTTCCGAAGGAGAAAGGCGGGTTGATGGTGGGTAAATCTTGATATCTACGCAACATAGCGGCCCAAGGTGTTTAAGACAGCAATGGTGTCCACAACGACATCTGCTACGGTCAGACGGGTAATCATGGAATGAACGTAGGTGCCACAGAGTTTATGGAGGTTGCCCTTGAAGTGGGAAGAAAACGAACTGTTAAAACAAATAGTACAAAAATCCAGCTAGCTTTTTCGCTATCCCTAAGAATGCGACGACACAGCGCACGCAACTGTCTACAACGAATACAATTCGCTATCAAAGACTGTCGGTTAAAACCGTCTCCGAGCGTGAATCGTGTGCGGCACGCCTCAGTCCACCACGGGACTGGGACACAGAGCGCAAGGAGGAAGTGCGAGGTAAGGAACATTTTCCGGCGGTAAGCTTAAGGTTCTTGTGGTACCCTACCTGGTCATCACAACTCAGGAAATGATGTTCGTTGTAGGTCGCCAGGGAGGAGTATAGCCTCCAGTGTGCCCTACAGAGCTGCCAATTGGGTTTACACGCAGGTGTGTGTACGCGTCAGCAAATGGATGTGCACAGGAAATGGTCGTTGGAGTACAAGTCAAACAGAATTGACCATAAAGACGTCCAAATGGGAATAGGTGTGTATGGAGTCTGAAAGAAATGTGTTCCAGTGCGAAGACATAAGGTTGAGTTAATGGAGGTCAGCCAAGAGGAAACCCCTCAGAGGGGATGGTGGGCAATAAAGTCGTCAAGCACCAAAACTGGATGAGAACTGACCAATAAGCTGGACTAAGTCAGACCTGGTGACAGCAAATGAAGGAATGTAGACATCACGAAAAGCTGAAACAAGGAAGGAAAACTGATGGATGTTCAATGTGACGGTTTGGCTATGGACGTCATCCCGAAAGACCAGCGTGACTCTCCCATGAGTTGGATTAACGTCCTGTAATGGGAGGGGGGTGGGGTCAAAGACGTCGAGAGGACGCAATCTCGCTTTTTGGAGGCACAAGAGAAACAGGACGCTGCAGTTCCTGCAGCAGCTGCAATTCTTCTTTGTTGTATCTAGTGACAGGAACGTTCCATTGGTGAATAGCCGCAACGACGAATGGGTAGGAGGGAATAAACGAAAGGCCGTAACCTGAGCAGCTGCTTAGTGACAGCCTTCGAAGACTCACTGCTACAGCATGCAGAACTTGGATGGTCCTGTACGAAGAAATTTACGGAGGTTTTCGGCATTCTCCCTGGATTGGGCTGCGGACTCCTGGGCATAAACTGTAGGTGGTGCGCGCCAGAGAAATGGACGTCGGCTAAGTGGGAGTATCATGCAGTGAGATGACTGAAAACTATCTGTGGTTCGGGGATGGGGAAGAGCATCTGCCAACCATGAATGTTCTATTAAATAGAAAAAAGACAAACAAAGACCAGTTGCTCGTTGGCTGGAGGGACGTAAAGTGTCTTCGAGGGAGTGTTCATTTTCTCCTTACCGGCCTGCCAGTTGTGTAGCAGCTGATTTCGCCGCCGGAGGCGAATATTTGGTGGCTTGTCGCGTAGCGTTAGAAGACAGGGATCCTACCATGATACTTGGTGATTTCACGAGTCCAGTACTGAACTGGAGGTCCCTACTTTGTATGGCCATGTCCTTCGTGGAGCGAGGCGTAGCAAGAACGGTACTTTGAGTACCATATTGTAAAATTTAGGGCTTCCAACTATCCAACAACTTGCGAGCGACGAGGTGGCGTACTTTTCCTTCACCCCGATCTCCTGAATGCCCTGCTCATTGAGATTCGCGGGACGCTCACGGTATGAGGCGGCATGGAGGCCGTTACAATTGATACAGCGGGGAGAAAGAGGTGGGTTATCGCCTTCCTGACAATCCCTACCACAGCCTTGGACATGTTTTGAGAAGATATGCGAGTGTGGTTATAACGCTCAGACTGGTTGCGATATATGAGTATGGAGTGTACAGTTGGACTGACTTCTTCATAGCATGCCTTAATCTGATGGAAGCACTACTCAAATGTGAGAAAGAAGTGAACGTAGGCACAAAGATTGCATTAACCTTTTACATTAACCGATCAGAGAGATGATTAATTCACTCCGTGTCATCTTATCCAGCAGCCAGATGTAAAGAACACCTTGCGAAGAACTGTGTACGATGTGCCGTGGAGGAGCGAAGCTGTAAGCAGTTGCTTGGCGTGACGGTCAGAACGTATCTCCAGAAACAACGTCCCATTACTTAAGCTAGGGTTGGATTCTGCATGCCCTGCAATTGCATCAGCACTTTTCTGAATAAAAATTTCATTAATTTTAGCAAGAGACAGGCCTTTGAGATGAAACTTCATAGCGAAAAACGCCCTATGATAGCCTACTTCTCTGATGGCGCGCTCCGTCCACCTGGCTGGGGATACCCTCAGTTGGGGGGGGGGGGGCTCACCTGCGTTAATTGACTTCACACCACCACCTTCCACATCTCCCGACGGACTAACTAATTGGCAAGGTAACAGCAGACTCAGACTGACTAATTTGGAAGGTGACAACTCAAACGGTCTCTTCTACCACCTGGGTCTTGCCTGTACCGTGGGATACGTGCGAACACTACCTGTCACCCAGGGCTGCGAATTAGGCGATACCCAGTCACCTGTTACCCGTCAAACGCGTAGGCCGGCCTTCAGGAGTGCACAGGGAGGAAGAAGAAACAAAGAAGCCTGGAACGCCGAAACACAGGAAAGGGAGGAGATGGAGAACGAAGAAGGAAAGAACTGTTCCGATGCCAGGCAATCGGAACTTCAGAACACATTTCCAAAAAATACCAATGACGTAGTCCCTAAGGGAAGATAAAGAATAGTAGGATGATGGATATGCAGCACAGAAAGAGAAGATTTGCTGCGAATGCTGGGGCCACGTGGCAACCCAGCACGAACAACGAAGAGGTAACAGCGGGGTTTAACGTGAGCTTATGGTACCACCATACGAAAAAAATTAACTTAGGTTTCTAATTATATAGTATCTTACAACTTTGACCATACATTCCCAAAATCATGTACTGCGTGTCCTTTCCTGTTAAACTGTAATATAAGGAAGTACAGGATGGTCAACAGCGGAAGGTCTGAAAACTTGAGTTGCGTAACAACATACTCTCCAACAACACAGACCATTTTTTAAACTACTGTAAGGAGGAAGGAAGGAAGGAAGGAAGGAAGGAAGGAAGGAAAATCAAGGTTTAACATTCCATCTACAGTGATTTCACTGGAAACCTAGCACAAGCTCCGATTACAGGAAAGGGGGGGAAGGTGGGAGAGGAGGGGCGGAGGTGGGAGAGGGTGGGGAGGAAACCGACTGCCCCCTTTTCAAAATAATCATTCCGGCAATTTTCTGGAGCTATTTAGGGGACTGACAGGTAAACTATGTGGATGGCCGGACGGGAATCGCAGACTTCCCAAAAGTGCTTCCAATAATGCCGATATGTGCATCATCTCGCTCTGTCAGACTGATCCAAACGCGTCACATAGCTGAAGTGACTCGCCACATCAGGGGAGCAGCTCACGAAATTAAATTGAGAGAGAAACAAAATTGCCCTCAACCGGAGTATTGGTATGAACCGTTCCGTGCTTTGGGGTTTGTAAGCCGTTGTCTCATCCATCCTTTTAAATCACTGACCCTGCGAGTTTCAAGGGGACCTACAGTTCAATGTTGACTCCAAACTACAGCGAAAGATGGCACTTTTCATATTCACGCATCACTAAAATGAGAAATTTGAATTTCGTGCTATTCCGCAAAGCTTTTTCTCCCATCCGTTGCAGTAATAACTTTCTGCATCAGCACATTCCAGTACTGCACTCTCTTGCAAAATGGCCGACATCGTCTTAGTGGTGTGATACATTTCTTTAATTCAGAAAGTGAAACTGATCTCATTCATGAAAGGCTTAAAAATGCATACAGTGGTGCAGTAATGGATATCAGCACTGTCAGATGATGGGTTCGCAGCTGAACAAAGCTGAAGGGCGAACACTGTCGATTGAAGAAACGCGGAGCGGCAGGCCATTGACTGCAGTGACTCCACCCAACATTCAGCGAATAGAGGAAGTCATTCGCGGTGACTGCAGATGATTCGTGTCGCATTGACCCCCTTCAGTAAAGGCTGTGTGGCGATTATTCGCCTGCTTTGATACATTAAGGGTTGTGCAACTTTAGGACCAGAATAAAGAGACAAGAGAAGTATTTTATCCAAACTCTCGCAACACTTCCATTTGAAGGAAGGGTAGTTTCTGGAAAACAGACGAAATACGGATTCATTTTTTTAAAAATGAAAAGCAAAGAGGCAGTCGATATAATGCCATCACAGAAACTCCGAACTGTGCAATCGGCAGAGAAAGTTGTGGCTATAGTATTCTGAGATGCAAGAGTGTCACGGTAGAGTTTTTGGGACACGGATGCACTATCAATCCCGGGCAATACGTCTGAACACTAACAGCTTAAATTACGACTCCATAGAGTTCGCATGAAAGTTATGACCGACTTTTTCTTTTGTATGACAATGCAAGACTACACACATCTTCGTGCTACTGCAGAGACTATGAAATCTGAGTGGGAAGTCTTTCCTGATCCCGATAGAGCTGACCTTACACTGACTGCCTATTCGGCGCGCTGACAGAAGCTCATCGCGGGATTCAGTTTGAAGTTGAGGACGTCCTAAAAACGTCTGTGCGTCAGTGACTTCGAAAACAGGGGCCGTGAGGTTTACCACGCTGGAATACATGCCCTGTTAAAAGATTTGCCCAAAACTTGGACTGAGATTATATTGAGAACCCAAATTAATCGTCAATGCGATTTTTAACGTGTGTAATTGCATTAGAAATTCTAGACCAATAAAAGAGATTACTTTTTGACTGACCTCATACACACACAGTATCCAGTAACGTAAATTAGACTATGCAAAGTAAGATGCCAACAAAGCAACGTGGTACTGTTAAAATTATCAAGATAGACGAAAAATTGGTTATGTATAACCTTTGGTACTATCAAACTCCCCCTCTTGCGAAGGTATAATAGTCGGTTAGAAGAGTGACGACTCCGTCGCCATACTGCACCTCAGCCATTCCATTACAGAATGGTTTACTTCTACGCTGTTATTTCTGTTTGACGAGCTACAAGAACTGTGCTGCACACACCGACCTTCCCAATTGTGAGCGCTGTAGTGGAGACTAAAATAGAACTACGCTTTTTATCGCTGCAGCTTCTGTACAGTATATTTCTACACAAATTTACATTAAAGATAGACAAACAAAAGCAGTATTTTTCCTTTGAGCTCTGGAGTTCTGCGCAGTGCGCAGCGCGCTAATCAAAGCACCAAATTCGCGAGTGAAACCACGGACCTTTTCGAGAGTATTCCTGCAGGCACACTCAACTCCAGCTTAACTGGATCCGTGCAGCAGACGAAGAAAGGAGCTGAAAAGCCAAGTGAACAGTAGCTCTGGGCGCGTGTTTTTTTTTTGCGGCTGACTCTGGAGACTGCCAGCACAGCTGGCGAGAGAAAAAGTTTTTTCCTGGGTACCAAGTTGTTTTCTGTGACTGGGCAAGTTGCTCTGTACCCAGCGGCCGCGCGGGCAGGCTGCCAACACCTCCAAAGGCAAATACTCGTGGCTGCACAGAAGTCGTCGGTGCTCTCCAATTCCTACAAATTGCTGTTTACATAATCGCTTATTATTTGGTTACTGAAAAACCACGAGAGTTCTTTACAATCCACACAGTGGGTCAATATTTGCTTCTTAGAGGCTCACGAGGTAGTTTCACTGACAAGGTGTGTGTGATTAGCTTCACACTAGTGAATGTATAACATTTTAAAGTTGATACAGTATCAAATTCTCTCTCATGTTTCATAATTTGTAACTTTCCAGGTCCAGACGACACTGGGTTTGCCTTAATCATTTTTGGTTATGACGATGTGGCGATCTGTATCCTGACATGGTATGTGCAACACTTCCCATGTTATTTCCGCCTTCGTTCTTTAATCTGTACAATGTTACGTAGTTCGGAACCTTTTTAGATGAACATTAGTCTAACAGCCCAGAAGATCATATTTGGTTATATAATTTGCAGGGGGGGGTAACAGTCTGGATCATTGACTCATCTGGCCTAACATCAACCGAAACTGCCTTGCTGTGCTGATAATGCTAACGGATGAAAGCAAGAGGGAAACTAAGGCAGTTATTTTTCCTGAGGGCATGCAGCTCTTCTGCATGGTCAGATGATTGCATCCCCCTGGGTAAAATATTCCCGAGGTAAAATAGTCCCCCCCCCCCTTTTCGGATCTCAGGAGAACGTTATCAGGAGATGCAAAACATGCGTTATACGGATCTGAGGGTGGAACGTCAGATCCCTTAATCGGGCAGGTAGGTTAGAAAATTTAGAAAGGGAAATGGATAGGTTGAAGTTAGATATAATGGCAATCAGTGAAGTTCGGTGGCAGAAGCAAGACTTCTGGTCAGGTGACTACAGAGTTATAAATACAGAGTCGAACAAGGGTAGTGCAGGAGTGGGTTTGTTTATAAGCAAGTAGGAATGCAGAGAAGCTACTATTGACAGCATAGTGAACGCATTATCGTGGCGAAGATCGACGCTAGGCCTATGCCTACCACTATAGTATACATTAACTACTTGTACTATTTGCCAATCGGATCCGCAGATGAGATTGAAGAAACGTGTAAGGAGAGAAAAGAGATTATTCTAACAGTTGAAGGAGACAAATTTGATTTTGTTAGTGGACTGGAAATAGACAGTAGGAAAAGGGTGAAAAGGAAAAATAATACGTGAATATGGCCTTGGGAACAGAAATACAGTTTTGCTCACAGCATAATTTGATCATCGCTAACACTTTAAGAACCACAAAAGAAGATGCTATACGTGGATGAGATGTGGAGAGACTAAGGTTTCAGACTGATTATTTAATGGTAATACAGATTTCGGAACCAGATTTTAAATTTTATGATATTGGAAAGGGCAGATGTGGACTGATCACAATTTATTGGTTGGGAACTGTGCATTAAAACTGAAGAAATTGAAAAAGCTAGAAAATTAAGGTGATGAGACCTGAGTACATTTGCAGAACCAGAGGTTGCCGAGAGTTTCAGGGAGGGTCTTGGGCATGCTTGACTAGAACAAGGGAAAGTAGAAGACTTGATGAGCAGCTTTAAGAGACGAATTAGCGAAGGCCGTTGAGGATCAGATAGGTAAGGAGACAAGGCCTAGCAGGAATCCTTTGATAACTAAAGAGAATTTAAGGTTGAGAAGAGAAAATATAAAAATTCAGCAAATGAAGCAGGCGAAAGGGAATACAAACGTTCGAAAAAATCAGATGGACAGGAAGCGCAAAATGGTTAAGCAAGAATCGCCGGACGACAAATTTAAAAATTTAGAAGCGTATTTCACCGTGGCAAAGATAGATCCCGCGTACAGGAAAATTAGACACCTTTGGAAAGAAGAGAACCACCCTTATGAACATCAGGAGCTCAGATTGGAAACCAGTCCTAAGCAAAGAATGGAAAGCTGAAAGGTTAGAGTAGTTCAAGAGGACCTATACAAGTGAGATGTACCCGAGGGCAATATTATAGAAATTTTAGGGGACGCAAATGAAGGAGATGGGAGATACGATCCTGCGAGAAAATTTGAAAGAGCTGTGAGTGATCCAAGTCGGGACAATAAAACACAAGATGCTTGAGACTGGCTGAATACCCCCAGATTTGAAGAATAATATGGTAATTACAGTTCCAAAGGAATCAATTGGTAACACGTGAGAAAATTACCGAATTATCAATTTAATGTGTCATGGTTGCAAAATACTAACAAATTCCTCACAGAAGAACGGGAAAGTTTGTAGAAGGCGACTTCGGGGAAGATCAGTTTGTATTCCGGAGAAACCTACGAACACGCAAGGCAATACTGACCCTGAAGTCTTCTCATGAGAGCTAGATCAAAGAAAGGCAAACATACGTTTGTAGCATTTGTAGACTTACAGAAAGCTTTTGACAATATTGAGTGAAAGTCTCAAATTCTGATGGTAAAATACAGTGAGCGAAAGACTAGTTACAACTTTTACAGAAACCGGATGACAGCAGTAAGATTCGAGGAGCATGAAAGGGAAGCACTACTTGAGAAGTGCTTGGGACAGGGTTTGTAGCCTATCCCCGCTGTTGTTCAGTCTGCACATTTAGCAAGCAGTGAAGGACACAAGGAAAAAAATGGAGTAGGAATTTAAGACCAGGGAGATGAAATAAAAATCTTGCGTTTTGCCCGGGACTTATTCTGTTATTCTGTCAGACTGCGAAGAACTTTGAAGAATAGTTGAACGGAAAGGACGTCTTTAACGGTGGATTTAAGATGAACAACAACAAAAGCAAACCAAGGTTAATGGAATGTAGTGTAAATCAGGTGCTCTTGAGGGAATTTCATTAGAAAACTAGACACAAAGTATGTGTGTGTAGCTACTTGGGCAGCAAAAGTGGTGACTGCCGAAGTGGAGGATATAAAACGTGAACTGGCAATGGCAAGAAAAGCGTTTCTGAAGCAGAGAAATTTGTTAACATAGAGTAATAGAGTATAGATTTAAGTGTCAGGAAGTCTTTCCTAAAAGTATTTGTACAGAGTATAGCCACGTATTGAAGTGAAACATGGACGATGAACAGTTTAAAGAAGAGAATAGAAGCTTTTGAAATACGGTGCTACAGAAGAGTGCTGAAGATTAGATGGGTGGGTCATGTAACTAATGAGAAAGTATGGAACAGAACGGGAGAGAAATTTCTAGCACAACCTGATCAGAGGAAGGGACTGGCTGATACGACACGTTTTGAGACATCAAGTGATCACCAGTTTAGTACTGGATGAAGTGTGGAGGGTAAAAATCGTAGAGGAAGACCAACAAACGAATACAGTAAGCAGGTTCAGAAGAATGTACGGTTTTGTAGTTATTCGGAGATTATGATGCTTGAGAAGAGCAGCATCTAACCAGTCTTCCGACGTGAGTAACACCCTATCAGCGTACAGGTTACGAACTCTTCCATGGGGATGAAAACGCGTTTCCCGAACTAGGAGATACCAACCCGCAGCCGCGGCGCGGCGCGACCTAGACCTCTGCGCCGTCGCTGGGGTCGCTGGCCGCTCGTGACGTCACAGCCAGGGTGCGCCGCAGCGTCCTTCCGCGAGCCGACGCCGGCCGGAAGGATGCGTCCGCGCACACGGCGCGGGCCGCAGGGCACCTCCCACTGTGCGCCGCTGCGTGCTGTCGCTGGCCGGTGGCGTAACGCACCGCACAGGGGTTGGCGGCTCCTCTGTTTCATTTTTCAACCTCAGGCCACAAGCACCTTACCAGTGGTTGCTAAGTAGTAATTAAATGATCTGATTCTTGAGTTTCTCCCGGCGTATTTGATGAAATATCCACGGGTGTACTGCCGGTCTACAGTGTCCAACGGGCACAATATTTCGGCGATCATACATGCCGCCATCATCAGGTCAACTGACGGACTGAGCTCCTGTGAACGTGCCGGCACGGCCGTACGCTATGGCTGCGCAGAGAGAACTGGGTTCGGTCGCGGCCGTCCGTCAATTCACTTGATGATGGCGACATGTATGAACGCCGAAATATTGTGCCCGTTGGTCACTGTAGACCGGCAGTACACCCGTGGATATTTCGATTATTAAATGATCTGTTTACAAAGGGAACCAGGTTATATTTAAATACTAGTAAATTAATTATTAATTTGACAGATACTTAATATATTAACTTGTCTGCTGAACACATCTAGAGAGGTGCTGACGATGTGAACACGCACTACTTGATCGTAAGTACCCGGACACTCCTACGTAATGAGGAATTGACCACTGCACCTAACGCGATGCGGATGCGCAATATAAAAGGGGTCATGGTGTATTGCGTTGTCAGTACAGACGCAGTAACAGCGAAACGGCTGGGTCATGTGATCTCAGTAGTTCTAACGTTGACTAGTCATTTGATGTCAAAGCATCAAATCCACCTGGGAACTTTCATACCTTCTGAAGCTGCCCTAGTCAACTATTTGTTATGTGACTGAAGCGGGAACACACAGGAACAACCACAGCTGAACTGACACCAAGGAGCCTCTTACAGACGTCGAGCAATGCAGAGGGCGGCCGCTAGGTATCACAGGTATCACAGGTATCAGCGGAAGGTATCGCCTCAGTTCCGAATTGTTATCAGCAGTTCAGCTAGCACAATGAATGTGTTACCAGTTAGAAAGGGTGAGGTACGATATAGTCGACCAGCTTCTCATAAATGCGATATTGCAGTGCCTGTGTCAAGAACTACGCGGTGTTCCTTCAAACGTCCATAAATGTCCGAGGCAATAGGCACTGCGGCGACTACAGTATTCTTGAAATACGCGATATGTATTCGCAGTTGCAAATACAAAGAACCATCACCTGTACAAGGGAATGAAGACAGTGAATGTGTCGGACGGGACTTTGAGCCCTTGCTGCGCTTGATCCTTTGACTAATCTTATTTCGAAAACTATGTATGGTTATTTTAATTAAACGTCTGTGAAGTAATAATATAAGAAAGTTTCCCACAGTTTTAGTTTTCCGAGGTGGTTAACCTGTAATTACGTTCCCCAGTATTTTAATGTTCTTCATTTCATTTTTGAAGCTGTCATCTGGTGGCCTAGGTACTTTAAACAGGAAATTGTATAATTCGTGTGCCCAAGACTAATACAAAAAAAGTTACAACACGGCCCTTGTTTTCCTACAGTAGTAATGAGAGTAGTCTAAATTCCTTTATTCTTACAATGATTAATTTGAAGCATCGGAAGACTCTATTGCTCTTGAGGAATTTATTAGGCCAGAATGGACGCTGCAAAGTTCCGGAATACCTTTTCACAGTTTCAGTTATCCTCACGATGTGTTAGATATGAATTTATGTCGCTATTTCTCCCCTTTCATATTCGTCTGTCCTTTGGAAGACCAAATAAAATTTTTCCTCCATGCTCCATATGATGAATTGGTTGGGTAATGTTTTAGATCGGCGATAGTGGTTTATTGTTACGGTCGCCTGGCGATATTTATCACGGTTGCCTTCCGGAGTCACAATGACTTCACATTTTCTTAATTCATGAGGCGTCACTATTAAGTTTGTTCTCAATGCACATTGCAAGTACGCCGACGAAGTAATAAACACCTATGTTTGAGCTTCCAGGAGCGCCTGATCTACAGCTTCCTTTGCTGAACTGGAGTAGAAGGTAACCCCGCGATGGGCTAGCAACGGCACCTTAACTTTTTCGACAAATCGCATTGATAGTGCAAACAAAAAACTTTCTGCTACCCGTCAGCGACAAAACAGACGACACTGCACAGCCAGCACAACTAAGTACGCTGCACAATTGGCAATGAACATATACAAATCTCTACGGCGGTGTCTCCACTGCTATCGATCAGAACTGAGGCCGCGTTTAAAGACAACTTTGGACACACGAAGTTCTCCCTTATTTGATGAAGACATGAGGAAAGGATCTATTTTTCCTTTAAATAGCGCTGAAGTCACTGATCTTCCACGGCCAAGCATTTGAAGTGTGAATTTCACCGTCGTCGGCGAAAGAATTATTAATCAACTCACTCTGATTAACTCGTCACTACTATATTATTAGCCCGCCCGGCTAGCTGCGCGGTCTGACCTGCTACTTCCCGAGCAGGAAGGCGTGCCGGTTACACTCGTCTGGTATGAGACGTTCCTGAGCGTGCACTTGGGGCGGAACTGCACAATAACCCTGTGTTCGGTGAGTGGCGGCGGTGATGTGGGTGAACTGCTGTGGTCTGTTGTGGGGTTGTGAACTACTGAGGGCTACGGCGGGACGAAGACTCGCCATCGTTTCTAGGTCCTCGGTTCAATACCCAATACACACAATACCATGTATTAGTAGTGCTTGATGAAGATGGCCAACCTCAGTTTGACTTTGGACACTGTACAAAAGTATTTCGCACGTAACTGATCAGTGGCCCGTAACATCGAATTGAATTCGAATTGCAGATCTCAGTATGTCCTGCGAATCTCAGTATATCGGAAAAAATGCTGGCAAGGTTAGAACGTCAGAAAGGCACTCCAAAATTTAACAATTCCATGGGAACAGCACGGTTAGTGATGACTTGTGTACCCGTCTAAGTCCGTTTATTCTTCTAGCACCTCCTTCAATTATCTACCCGCTCTCCGATCCCACAGTACTATCACAATAGCCAAAACCGTAAACCATGTCCATTAAAACCTTGCCTGGTAGTGTGTGTCTCATGCGGTAACACAGCCTTTTGTAATGGTGCTGGTCCTCTAAATCTTCCAAATTGATCAAAAAATTGAGTTAAACAGAGCTGTGGAACACTTATTCTCTGTAAGTACGGTAACTTACCGACGACCACAAAAGATTCCGTAAGTATTTGTATATTATACTAGCTGAAGTCATAAAGTCTCCATTTCAGGGTTGAGATAACTCAGCAACTGGGTTCTGTCCCACATTTTTGAATGTGAGGATGTTTGTTTTTGTGGCATCAGAGATTTTACAAGCCACTATGAGGAGACTCACTGACACACCCTAGAAAAAGCATTATCAATTTTGCATTGACGGGCTATTTACCGCGAGGAAATGAGTTTAGACTAGATTAGTACTTGTTCCATAGATCATGAATACGACACTTCGTAATGATGTGGAACGTATCAGGTTAATAAAAGGTGTCCATACAACATATTACATTACACAAAATATTACATGACAGTATTTTTAATTTTTTGTGGGGGTTGGGGAAATTACCCACTTATTATACCCAAAAATTCATCTAATGAATAGAAGGAGTTGCCATTAAGAAATTCTTTTAATTTCGTTTTAAATGCTATATGGCTCTCTGTCAGACTTTTGATGCTATTAGGTAAGTGACCAAATACTTTCGTGGCAGCATAATTTACCCCCTTCTGAGCCGAAGTTAGATTTAACCTTGAGTATTGAAGATCATTCATTTTCCTAGTGTTGTATCCATGTACACTGCTATTACTATTTCGAGTAGATTTCCCCACCATGTTATAGTTCTGGGTGGAGATTTTCATTTGCCGGATATAGACTGGGAGACTCAAACGTTCATAACGGTGTCAGGGACAAAGAATCCAGTGAAATTTTTTTAAAGTGCTTTATGTGAAAACTACCATCAGCAGTTAAACAGAGAACCGACTCGTGGCGATAACATATTAGACCTTCTGGTGACAAACAGACCCGAACTATTTGAAACAGTTAACGCAGAACAGGGAATCAGCGATCATAAAGCGGTTACTGCATCGATGATTTCAGCATTAAATAGAAATATTAAAAAAGGTAGGAAGAATTTTGTGTTTGACAAAAGTGACAAAAAGCAGATTTCCGAGTACCTGTTGGCTCAACACAAAAGTTTTGTCTCAAGTACAGATAGTGTTGAGGATCAGTGGATAAAGTTCAAAACCATCGTACAATATGAGTTAGATGAGTATGTGCCAAGCAAGATTGTAAGAGATGGGAAAGAGCCACCGTGGTACAACAACCGAGTTAAAAAAAACTCCTGCGGAAGCAAAGGGAACTTCACAGCAAACACAAACATAGCCAAAGCCTTGCGGACAAACAAAAATTACACGAAGCGAAATTTAGTGTAGGGAGGGCTATGCGAGAGGCGTTCAATGAATTCGAAAGTAAAGTTCTATGTACTGACTTGGCAGAAAATCCTAAGAAATTTTGGTCTTATGTCAAAGCGGTAGGTGGATCAAAACAAAATGTCCAGACACACTGTGACCAAAATGGTACTGAAACAGGATGACAAACTAAAGGCCGAAATACTAAATGTCTTTTTCCAAAGCTGCTTCACAGAGGAAGACTGCACTGTAGTTCTTTCTCTAGATTGTCGCATAGATGACAAAACGGTCGATATCAAAATAGATGACCGAGGGATAGAGAAACAAAATCTCTCTAAAGAGGAAAGGCCGCTGGACGTGATGGGATACCAGTTCGATTTTACACAGAGTGCACGAAGGGACTTGCCCCCCTTCTTGCAGCGGTGTACCGTAGGTCCCTAGAAGAGCGTAGCGTTCCAAAGGAATGGAAAAGGGCACAGGTCATCCCAGTTTTCAAGAAGGGACGTCGAACAGATGTGCGTAACTATAGACCTATATCTCTAACATCAATCAGTTGTAGAATTTTGGAACACGTATGTTCGAGTATAATGACTTTCCTGGAGACTAGAAATCTACTCTGTAGGAATCAGCATGGGTTTCGAAAGAGACGGTCGTGTGAAACCCAGCTCGCGCTATTCGTCCACGAGACTCAGAGGGCCATAGACACGGGTTCACAGGTAGATGCGTGTTTGACTTCCGCAAGGCTTTCGATACAGTTCTCCACAGTCTTAATGAACAAAGTAAGAGCATATTGACTATTAGACCAATTGTGTGATTGGATTGAAGAGTTCGTAGATAACAGAACGCAGCATGTCATTCTCAATGGAGAGAAGTCTTCCGAAGTATAAAAGTGATTTCAGGTATGCCTCAGGGGAGTGTCGTAGGACCGTTGCTATTCACAATATACATAAATGACCTGGTGGATGACATCGGAAGTTCACTGAGGCTTTTGCGGATGATGCTGTGGTATATCGAGAGGTTGTAACAACGGAAAATTTTACTGAAATGCAGGGCGATCTGCAGCGAATTGACGCATGGTGCAGGGAATGGCAATTGAATCTCAATGTAGGCAAGTGTAACGTGCTGCGAATACATAGAACGAAACATCCCTTATCATTTAGCTACAATATAGCAGGTCAGCATCTGGAAGCCCTTAATTCCATAAATTATCTGGGTGTACGCATTAGGAGTGATTTAAAATGAAATCATCATATAAAGTTGATCGTCGGTAAAGCAGATGCCAGACAGATCCATTGGAAGATTCCTAAGGAAATGCAATCCGAAAACAAAGGAAGTAGGTTACAGTACGCTTGTTCGCCCGCTGCTGAATACTGTTCAGCAGTGTGGGATCCGCGCCAGATAGGGTTGATAGAAGAGATAGAGAAGATCCAACGGAGAGCAGCGCGCTTCGTTACAGGATCATTTAGTAATCGCGAAAGCTTAACGGAGATGATAGATGAACTCCAGAGGAAGACTCTGCAGGAGAGACGCTCAGAAGCTCGGTACGGGCTTTTGTTAAAGTTTCGTGAACATACCTTCACCGATGAGTCAAGCAGTATATTGCTCCCTCCTACGTATATCTCGCGAAGAGACCATGAGGATAAAATCAGAGAGATTAGAGCCCACACAGAGGCATACCGACAATCCTCCTTAAATAAGTGTCTGGTGGAGGTTCGTAGGACTGCTCGAAAATGAATGACTAGTTGACTGGGAAGACACGTAGCGAAAGTATAGCTCGACTTTTCCAGTAACGAGAATTAGTTGATACACAACCGCGTTGAACTGTCATAATTAAATCACTTGGTAGTCTTCCGTGACAAGTCTTTGGAACTTGCCTGCTAGCTTTGGACGCACTACGGACGCCACAACGTGAACGTGGCACTGTCTGACTTAACTGGCGCTCTGCACTCCGAACTCCGCTTAACAGCCGCTGTCCTGGCGTGTCCCGCTGTTTATCGCTATGCAGCGGCCCATACATAACACATGCGCCAGCGAACTCATCACCAATAGTGCTGACCGCCCGAATATTAACAGCGCTACACTAGATAACGCCAGTAGTTTCCGCATCTGTCCGCGAGACCGCAGCACGCTCAATTATTCCAATTATTCGAAGCGCCCGACAGATAGCGGAAAATTCATTACGTGCAAAAAACTCGGCGTGATTGTGTGACCCAGTTATTCGCTCCGCTTCTGCAACTCGCCGCTTCGGGTGCACACATTTCATGCATACGTTATGTCGCAGCATTCTGTGCTGCGTCCAACGTAACCAATTTTGATAGCAACTGCAGACTCCAGACATACGAAAAACATACGTACACAGATGGTGTGCCAGTGACACGTTTAATACATATTTTATCTCCAATCTCAGGAGACATTTGATCCCACAATATCTCGCCTCTCCGTATATACAGTCGCTTCACAGGTCAACTTAGTTAACACTTTGCACGTTTTGCGGGAAACCTAAGTGAGTAGAGGATAAAACTCACTTTTTACCGCCGTAGCTACTATCAACTATACTGGTTTAACTCCATTATCAACATTATCAACTCAATGCATCTCAAAATAGCGTATACAGTCTTTCCAACTTTATGCATAAGCTGTTGCATGATTGTTTAAGTACAAATATTGTTCAGACGAACGTAAATGATTCGTTGCATGTTACTGGAAACCGGAATGTGTCATGTTGGACGAAGGACAATATTTGGAACACTACTGCTAACAAGGTTCATGACTGCACGAAAGCGAGGCAGGTGTGAAAACGTTGTAACGGTACAAAATGTGAGGAAGGACGCTATGGATGAGACACACACACACACACACACACACACACACACACACACACACACACACACACACACACAACCTTGATGGAAGTGAACGTGAAGTCCGAGCATCAGGAAGTCTTTCCAAGTTACAGGAGTGGGTCAGACTTTTGATGTAATAGCACTTTTCATGTTGTCTTAGTCAACGAGTACCCGAGAAAGGTATCGTCGGAAATGACTCAGAAGTGTGCCAGGACTGCTGTTTTTCTCTTGTGTACGAAGACTGTTCAGGAGACAAGCTCCGATCGGCCGCGAAATGGAAATCACAGCGAAAAATAAAGTTATCTCTGGAACATTTAGGTACACATTCCAGCTATTGCTGGACATTGTGTAATATTTCTGGCTTATTCAGCCATCGTATTAGGTTCCAGGAAGCTATTCCCAGGGCAGTGGAGATGCAAGAAGCATAGAGGTGACGCAATGTCGGGTGAGGTACCGATGACAGATGTTAGATTCGGTACCATTCCCGTGAGAAAGACCGCCTGCATGATGCTGCTGCTCTGTGATTGGCTGCTGTGTTTGGCGGTAGGGCGCCAAAACGTTAAACTTTAGTTGCTATTATTTATTAAACCTGTCATCCAAATTACTTAATTGTTTTAAAATAAACATCTCTTAACAGCCAGCTATCAGTCAGTCATTTAAAAATTATTAAAATCGAAGTATTACTAAAACAAAAGACTGACGATATTACTGCCGATGCACTTCGGTGGCGTTCGGGTCACGCCTTGCTGGCTTGGCGAGCAAAGCGTCTCGGGTAGTCCGGCTCTCCAGTTCTGACCGTTCCAGTAGACAGACATGTTGTCTGTGGCAGGATGTATTTCATGTTATTGTAGCCAGATATGACTGTGGAAAGGTACGTTCAATACGTTGTGATCAATAATAGTTTCTCGTGTCTATATCAATAAAAACGCGAGTGGCATCCCAAGTGAGTTATAGTTTATTCGTAGCAGCAATTCCTTGCGAAGTTCATTTCAGCCCCAAGAAAAAGAATCCACGTCCTGCGTGCTGTATTGTGCGCTGGGGTCGTCGTCGTCGTCGTCGTCGCGTTAGTCATGTGTACAAGAACTTGTGTATTTCACACAGGGCAGTGGAAACAACTGGGCACCTCACGTGTACTGCATACACGGTACAAATGTGCTCAGTGACACGTCATCTGCAGTAATGCAGAGGAGGTACAGAAGGATGAAAGTATTAACACTATCTCACATATTCCCTTTTTTCTTGCCGTAATCGTCGCCTCTCCGACTTCGACATCGTATCGTTGTACTAACTTTCCAATATCCACGTCATACAAGGCAGCCGTCTGTGCTTTCCGCGAATTCTTTACGCTGGTCTGCAGCTCGTTGTGCCGAAATATTGGCTTCCTAGCCAGCAGTTGAAGTGAGCAGAGATGAGAGACTGAGCCACGTCCACGCTGCATGGTGGGTGATCAGAAACATCCAGTGAGTCCTCATTTACCCTGCTGTGTGCTGTGGTCGGTAACTGTGGTGAAAAAGTAAATTCACGACGGTCACGTTACTTCTGGTTGCATCTCCGGGCAAACTTCCGTACTTGGCGGGCAACATTTGCTTGGGTCAATGTGCTCTCAGGACTGAAGTGTCAGGTGGCGCGATCGCCGGGCATACTAGAGACTATTCAACAGCTCTAACTTTTCATCGTATTATTACTGTGGTTTCTATTTCCCGACCGACTGGAACTTACTTTCTAGACACCTCTCGTATTAACGAGCACACCGATAGGGTGAGCAGCAGTGTTTGCCGGTCTTGTATGGGGAAAGTGTCGTCGAGTGACTGTAGGGTAAAGGATGACCAACAGTATCAGTAACCCATACCCAGGATTCTGAAATAAGCTGTACTGTGCAACACTACCCCACCTGTTATCAAACTGTTGACTGGAGACACTTTAGTAAAATTAACGTTTACTCTGAAAATCACCTGCAATCAGCACCCACCCCACACCTGATCGTTGTGTTATCTCCATATCAATGATAGGAAATGGAAACTGAACTATCTGTCCGTGAAGACCTCACTAACTATTATCAAAGGGATTTGAAACTGCATGGAACTTCTAGTATGTCACTAACTACACTTCAGCTATATAGTTACATTTAAGAACTTCATGTCTTTAAAGAAATTTTTTACTTCTCCTGTAAAATTCAACGAAACAGAGTTACAAGGTTTTCATTGTCTACCATCGATATGACGACATGCTGTATGTACTGCAGTTTCATTATCTGATGGAAATAGAACATGGATGAAGATTTCGTACGATATATATACGGCGGTGGTGGTGGTATGACGGGTCGACGGCTCGCTTAGTGACACGGAAAATGGACGACAGCTGCGCCTCTGCGCCCAAAGTGCGGGTCCCGCCAAAGTGCAATCTCGCGCCTGAGCGGACAGCACCGCATAACGCGAGCTCAGTGGAGCAGACGCGGCCAATCAGCACCCAGCGCGACTGCACACGTCACGGCGGGGGAGTCCCGCGCAGCCACGCGGAAAGCCGGAGGGCGCGCGGTTGGTTATTGGTTCGTTAGAGGGCTGCGGTTGCCGCTTCTGCCGCCGAGGTAAGTTTTCCCATCTCGGCCGCAGGGCTCGCTGGCAGCATGGGCGCAAGTTGGGATTAGCACGACCTCCGGAGCGAGTTCCCGGTAAGGCACACAGCGGAACTTACCCGCGTAATCTCTACGCCAAAGTTACGTCTTAACTCCCGCCTTCGATTACAGGTCTGCAGAAGGTCGATTGCCGGAAGAACAGAGGCAATCAACAGCTGCAAAAAGCTACTTGTTCCAAATTGTGCACAGTGAAGCACCGGATACGCCCAGTGCCCTGCTTGACTACAAGGAAAGTAATATTACGTACTACAATCTTGCGTAAACTTGGCATCCGTAATGAGGCAGAATTAAGTTTTCTATGCGGCATTCTGAGCCATGCAAATGACAATTCAGTAGTATGTTTCACAAAATTAGACCACTTATGCTACTACGAGAATCTAATATCTTATCAACACGACTAGCCATAAAATTCCAGAGCTGAGTGAAAGCCCAACAGCGATTGCTGTTATGCTTCCATTGCTACAACAGAAGAAAATTATACGTCAGAATAGCAGCAGTTAGGTGTATCTACGCTTACCATCGGTGAACTTTCAGCTAACTGATCATACACTTAACGCACTCAGCATGAACGAACAGATGGCAAGCTTATTACACCGTAATTGACGATGTGTGTATGCAGACTGAAGCGACGTATGATAATTTTACGAATGCCAGGACTCGAATCCCGGTCTCTTGCTCACTAGGCAGATGCATTTATTACTACACTTTGGCAGGCACAGTGGCTTTGCCTAACTACAGAGACTACCCTAGCACGTCTCTCCTCAATCCAAATTCTCACTCACGTCTCAGCATATTTTGCATTCCCCTGAATTTTGACAACACTGCAGAGGCACTCTAGCTATATTGGAATGGCATCTGAGCATCTAACGAAATGGGAGACCCTGCCTGAAACCCAAGGCATAGGTGCTTTAATCAAAGGAAACTGTGTTTCCAGAAATATTTTCATGTCTGGAACACCTATAATGAACACAGGAATACTGGAGAGACTAATTAAAATTTGTACAAATTTTCATTCGTCGCTTCACTCTGCGTATGTAGGTCACAGATTGACACTCTGAACGTGTGTCTGTAACAGCATTGTTGCACTTTACGTTGTCTGTTGCGTTTCTTCGGCCGACATTTGATGATTTTTACGACGTTTCGCCAACACGAGTGGCTGATATTGTTACCGTTTCGCCCTACATCGAACGTCGGCCGAAGGATCCGTGATAGAAAGGGAACAGGCAATGTGTCCACAAGTGGCCATGAAAGTCTCAATTCTGTTTTACATCACAATCTTTCATCGTTGGAAGCAATAAACTGCGTAACACCTCGTGTGGCTGCATAGCCACTTAAAATTTAACGTTCGAAGTAATAGCATTAGGGAAGGCACATACGCAGTTGATTCACTGCAGAATGAGTAGAAAATTTACTTTACAACGGAAGTACTATCCGCTGATTGTGGAGAGTAAGTTGTCTGCCTGGTACCCTTACCATGCACTTCACAATGGTTTGTAGATAGTGGATTAGATACACACGGTAACAGCGTTGTCATTAGCCCCTCCAGTCAAGGCAACAACAAGGATCGAGTATTAGAGAGTCAACGAAGAGCTGTGACGTCACAAGAAATGAACAGAGTTAACGCCAGAACTAGTCTTAAGTATAGCTGGACGGAGAATTACAAGAGGAGATCCGATGAGTGGGATATATTTGGCAAGTGCGGGAGTGTCACGGAGATACTCGTTAACTGCACTGACGGACGCCGAATCACAGGCGTTTACTGGAAGTATTCCTAGAGCGTACGTGTCCAGAAGCCAGGCAACGTAGTCCTGCCTCGGAGGACCCGTGTAATGATGAAACCAGAATAATCCGGATGTAAACGAATGGAACAACAGTTGTAAATGATAGTGGTTTATGGGCCACGCACTAATGAACCCAAATATAGATGACACTGTCGAGCTCGGTTCTGATGTGTCTTAGGTGGCGGTACGAGCGAAACTGGCTGGCTGGAGGAAGGCTAATCCTCAGTCGTGCAGAGGTATCTTCTGTGGCAACTACCCGGTTGGAGTCGGTCAGCCAGCAGAAGTGGTGGCGTGCCGAAGTTCTTTGTGGCGGCAGGAAGGAACAAGGTCAGGGGCAGAGAGAGAGAGAGAGAGAGAGAGAGAGAGAGAGAGAGACGCCCCTGTGTATCTGATTGGCATCACTCAAGGCCACACGTGCTCTGTTTACCATCTCCTAGAAGCTGTTTAGTCTCGCCTGTCTTAACGTTTAGTACAATGAAATATTTGTATGATTGCAGAGAATAATTGTGGACTTTTATTAGATTCATTTCCCCAGACAGTCGTTAGGTGCGAGACATCAGATCCTAACCTCTTTCCAACGTTGTGTCACGAGTAACAGTAGTGTCACCCACACAAGTGAGGAACATTTCCTTTGCTGGCCATACTTCTAAACGCACAAAAATAACTTAACAGGCAAGGAGCTCTGAACACAACTTCTAAGCACAAATATAATCTTTACATTATGACGACGCTTGGACTCTTGTTATGCAAGTTTCAGTTTGAGAAAGCTGTAGAAAGAGAACCACTGCTCGAAATGACGTCAAAGTTGAACAGTATATTACTGACGCAGAAGGAAATGTCACGGGACAAACAAGAAAAACTTTTTATGAATTTCCATCCTGTTGCATGGACGACGGACTTCAGCTGATCATGCATATGAGAAATATTATCACCATTTTTTCCTTGATAATGTTTGTGTCGACTCGTTTCACCGGCACATTACCGCCACCCTCATGCCCGACGACTACTTTAGGAGTATTAGATTTCCTTGACGCATTTATTGTGGAGTCTTCCTTACTAGCACACGTGGGCTAGTTTTCAGCATGGATCTCTACTCGACACCGTGTTGTCTCCAACAAACCCGTGGACACAACACGGTGTCGAGTAGAGATCCCTCCTGAAAGCTAGCCCACGAGTGCTGGCAAAAAGGACTCCACAATAAATGCGCCAAGGAAATCTGATACTTTTGGCAGCGGTAGGGCCTGAGGATGGCGGTAATGTGCCCTCGAAACTAGTCGTGTGGGGGGCACAGACATCAAGATACAGCTGTGGTGCCACTTTCTCTCATAAAAGAACATTAAAGAAAATCTTACAAATAGCTGGCGCTGTAAGTTTCAGAGTACATACATCAACACTCGACGGCAGACTGCTATTCCTCAGTTTGCTTCAGAGACGTCCGACAAGATCGCGCTGGTTGCAAAGCTGTTTCACTAGTACGAGGATAATCCCAGAATTAAGGTCTATTTTTTATAAGTACATAGACCTGTTTATTTCTACAGTGGTTTACATCGGTCTACAGCTTTGTAAGTAGGCTGTTTAGGTTTTCTTATTGGCAACGTTACGTAGCGCTCTGTATGAAAATCACTGGCAGTGCTGTGTGCAGTCTGTGGCTGCTTTGCATTGTTGTAATACTCGCCATTTTAGTGTTAGGCAGCTGGCTCTGAACAGCGCGTAGCGTTGCGCAGTTGGAGGTGAGCGGCCAGCAGTGGTGGATGCGGGGAGAGAGATGGCGGAGTTTTGAAATTTGTAAGACTGGATGTTATGAACTACTATATATATATGATGTCTTTTGATGACTATTAAGGTAAATACATTGTTTGTTCTCTGTTAAAATCTTTTATTTGCTAACTATGCCTATCAGTAGTTAGTGCCTTCCGTAGTTTGAATCTTTTATTTAGCAGGCAGTAGTGGCGCTCGCTGTATTGCAGTGGTTCCAGTAACGAAGATTTTTGTGAGGTAAGTGATTTGTGAAACGTATAGGTTAATGTTAGTCAGGGCCATTCTTTTGTAGGGATTTTTGAAAGTCAGATTGCGTTGCGCTAAAAAAATATTGTGTGTCAGTTTAAGCACAGTTGTGTATAATTGGTCTAAGGGGAAGTTTCAGCTTTAACATTTAGCTTTTTTTCGACAATCATTTCTATCGATGCATTTTTGTAGACGCAGTGGCTGTTTTTGCATGCCCATGTCAATCCAGCTCATCGCCATGCTGTTCACAAAGTTATGAACCTCTTCTTTCACCTCGTCGTCGGAGCTGAATCGCTTTCTAGCCAAAGGTTCTTTTAACCTAGTGAACAGGTGATAGTCACTGGCCACCAAGTCAGGTGGGTGATTATGTTCCACTGAAAATGTTGCAGCAGAGCAACGATTTGCCGTGCTATGTGTGGGCGAGCGTTGTCTTAGAGAATGTGTACGCCCTTGCTCAACATTACTCTTCTCCGGTTCTGAATTGCCCGTTTGAGTTTTTCAGTGTCTCTCAGTACCTGTCAGCGTTAATTGTGGTCCCAGCGATTCAGCTCCGACGGCAAGTTGGAGGAAGAGGTTCATAACTGTCTTAACAGCATGGCAGCGAGCTGGTATGACATGGGCATACAAGAACTACATAAATGGTGATTATGTCGAAAAATAGCTAAATATTCAAGCTGTAAACTGATGTAAACCATTGTAGAAATGTACTGGTCATGTACTTATAAAGAAGTACACCTTACTTTTGGGATTACCCTCGTATGTTGACTGCATGCCATAGCCCTGTAGAAGTCTCGGACGCAAGGGTATGTAAAAAGACATTCGTCCGATGCCCGCTAAGGGTCTGGAGAATACAATTACAAAATTCGAAAAGGTAGTTTGACGTACTATGTGGCAGAGGGAGGAAAGCAGTTGATCAGACGTCTAAGATATAGCCATAGCACTGCAGGAGGGGCAGGGCGGTGGTATGCGCATATGTACTGCACGGGGGATTGCCAGAATGTTTGACATGCCCGCGAGGACTGCGCACTAAATCTTGCGCAACATCCTACGTTAATATCCACACACAAGCACCTGTATTCGGGGGTGGTTTCCTGCTGAGCTGCCAGCAAGACAAACGTTCTCTTTGGGATTTCTTGCTCGCATGAAAGTAGACAATTAACGGCCATGAAACATTGTTGACAGACTAAACACTTTTCCCTCTGCAGAGATGTCAGTATGCGGAATTTCAGAATATTGGTTCCGGAAACACGCACTTCAACCGGTACATTTCACTCTGTGAAGGTGACAGTGTGGTGCGGGTTGACGGTATACTTCGTTGCAGGGTCGTATATTTTTTTCTGTAGGCGAGCCCTGTGGGTCCTGTTACCTGTACCGCTACTGGTGAACGCTGTGTGATTATCACGCACAAATGTCGTTCCTGCCCTTCAGCAGCGTTCATGTGTGCATAGCATCCTTTCTATGCAAGACGGCGCTCACCCGCACACTGCACAGCGAGTGAAGCGGCTGCTGCAGAGAAATTTCGAAAATGCTAGCATTATCGTCAGTCATTTCCCTACAGCCTGGCCATCCAGATCGCGTGACTTCCGAGAAACTCCTGCTGAACATGCTGTTTTTCTATTTCAACTTGTTGGAGAAACGGTGGAAGGCATTTTAAACATTTCTTTAGACATGTCTCAGGACTAAAACATTTAGGAAATTTTTGGTTCCAGGACAATTAAAAACCCATTTCATTTTGCTTTAATGCGGTTTTTCGCCCTAGGACAACTGAAATTCAATTTTTCTCCTCCGATCTGGTAGGACCTTGCCGAGGTAACTTTTGCAGCCATGCACATTGAACAGTTAGGATCGTGTAATGTTCAACTCTAACCATGTCCGTTACATTACGATTCATTTATAATTTGTAGCTGATATGCCTTATGTTAAGACGCTTACAGCGCCACCGTGGTAAAATTTGGTGAATTTGTTTTGTTCAATAATACACTGTTCAAATTCGACGTCACTATGAGCAGTGGTTCCCTTTCTGCATCGTTTTGGAACTAACTTTCATTATAGACTGCCTGTACTTTACAGCTTACGGTTCATTATTCCAACGCTGTTTGCTTCATCTCGTCTTCGTTTTACCTGTGGAGGTTAGCAGAATTATTACCTTTACCCTTTACTGTATTCCCTCATTTTTGTTCACTGATTCTTTCATAGGTAAGTACGAGAGAAGAGAAAGGAAAGAGATAGGTAGTAGTGCTTGATGTCCAGCAGGTGACGTCGTAACAGACTAAGCGTGAGTAGTGAACTGACAGGAATGGTAAAGGACACTTCGTAACAAACGCTCGAGGTATATCACGGGAAACTGATCTATTTTTAAACAGACATTCTCTCGTTAAGGCTGCGACTCTACAGGAATAATCCTATTGTCCCGCTTCGACATCCACACTCTCAACCAAACATCCACCACCTGATGTATTGTGTATGTATGTTCCTGACTGGGACGGGCGATACAACTTTGAACGACGAACAGACCATCCCACCTATGAAACATTCTGCATGGTGAATCCAAATACCTTCTACAATATTTCGGAGTTGGTTGAAGGACATTTTCTCAGTACTTTCATCCGTGGGACCTGTGGTCTGAAAAACACTTTCCGCCCAACACAACGTACTGTTTTCTATTACTCAAAATGTCCGACCGATCTGAAGTTATTCCGCATCCTGTGACTTTGCTTTACATTTTGCAATGACTTGCTGTCCAAATATTTCTAGGAAATTAGGAATCTCCTCCGGAGTATATTAAACGTAAGAAGTAAAAAAGAGGGCTAATGGGAAATGTGAAGGAAAGTGCAAGCAAAATGTTAAAGTAGTTGAAGTCGATAAGGGACAAATTACGGCAGGAGAGACTGCTGTGTAGAGAGAGAGAGAGAGAGAGAGAGAGAGAGGATGGAGAACATAAATGAACATGAATGGCACTAGCTTGTGGTCAGCAGGACGCTAGCTTGTTAAGAACGGCTGCTTCTATGCTTTTCACAACAGTGAGATTCTAATATGTACTGCCAAGCATGAAGCAGAAAACTGCGCTTAAGTCGGCCGTCGTGGCCGAGACGTTCTAGGCGCTTCAGTCGGGAATCGCGCGACCGCTACTGTCGCAGGTTCGAGTCCTGCCTCGGGCATGGATGTGTGTGATGTCCTTAGTTTAGTTATGTTTAAGTAGTTCTAAGTTCTAGTGCACTGATGACCTCAGATGTAAAGTCCCATAGTGCTCAGAGCCATATGAACTATTTTGAACCCATAGTGCTCAGAGTCATTTGAACCATTTTGAACCTTTTTTTAGACTACGCGTAATGGTATTCCCACTTGCGGTATGCATAATTTTATTAGGCAGGAATCTGTACTGCATTATCAGAAACAAAAATAATAACTATGCGAAAAGTCCGCAGTTTGTCACGTAGGACTGCACTTTCTTGTGTAAACGAGAAAAATTGGCCAGTCTATGGGACGGTTTAAGCAGTGTCACCGATGGGACATTTTAACGAGGAACAAAGCTGCCAGTTATTTATCCGGATGAAATGTTTTCGAGCAATATCCCATTACTAAATGTTAACTAAATCTTCCGTCGGTTCTTGAGAGAACATTATAATGAATGAAAAGCACCAGTTTGATTTTGTTCTACAGTATTACATGTGTTAACTCGTTTTCGGGTTACGAAGCCATCTTCAGACATTTACCGATTATTATCAACAAAGAAGTTAAAATGTCCGACAATGAGCCGTTTGTTGCTGCTCTGCCACTTTCGACACTCAGGAAGGGCGTGAACTTGTTGTGCATGGCAGCATGCGCTCGTCTGGTCAACATGGGCTAGCAGGCAACAAACACCGCCTGCGCCCCGCTGCTTTGTCAGCAGACGCAACATCAGTACACCGGGCCGGCCCCAACGCTACAGCCGGCCTGCCACTGGCGCTGCAATAAAAGCCCAACCGAGATGCCAGAACTTTTGTTCCCCTCCGCCAAAGTGCGCACGACGTGATGGAAGTTAACGACCTTCGACTGTGTGTCATGTCTGTAAGGAATCAGGCTCCCTTTGTTTCCCTGGGCGCTCAAATTTATTTCATCCATTCACGTGAATTTTTGTGGTTACTGTTCTGTACTGAATCTCTAAATTAGCAGTATTTATCGTATTACCTTTCAATTCAACTACTATTACTCACGTATCGGTGGCTGTCTACGAGTACTCCGTAACCAGTAACGAAGTTATTCACTAACCAGGCGTGCTTTCTTCCCACAGATTGAGTCATAGGTCTTCCCCATGTATCCTACTACGTATGACATCCCATCTTCGTACGACGAATTCTTACTGTATATTATCCATGTTTCGCTTACGTAAATCGCAATCGGCAACGATAATATTTCGTGAAACAGTTACGATTACTGTTCAGATCCGTGATCAGCAGCGCGGTATCGTTTAACTCATGCTCATTTCTCCGTAAATGCTCTACCAGACCGGTCACGTTGTCGGGTAAGTCAGTATATTGCTGTCTGACATCGGAACGCATCTTATCTTTACAACGATAACCAGCGATTCTTCTCGTTTTTTTTTCTAGTACCCTTTTGTGAAACCCCTTCAGTGTTCCGTTACTGGGTAAGGGAACAATAGAGCACTCTAATTTCTTTCCCCTTCCTTTATCGTGTTAACTATAGTTATTTTCTGCTTTTCTTCAGGGCATAAGTTATATGATCTGTAATAAATTCATCTTATTCCGTGTTTTCTTAAGTAATTATACCCTTTTAAAATTTGCTTAGAGACCCTTGCTACATCTGAACTAGGGAACATTCCTACAGAAAACGTGCGCTTATTTCCTCAGTCATAGTTGGTAGCTGCCCTTATATTGTGTTAAGATATGGCGCTTCCCTTTTCGAAAACGCTCGCTACCCAATACCACTAACACCAATACGTACAGTTTCTTGCGGCGACAAGCAGTAATAGCCTCAGCCTAACTATGAGGAAGAGTTGTGAAAAGCATATAAATTTGTGATTAAACACAGACTTACTTTAATAGTATTATTTATTGCTCCGTACAGCCAGTCTGGCAGTTGTGAACGGTAGTGATATCTGTGGGAATCTAAGGTACTGGTATGACCATCGACAGTCGCCAAAGCTCGTGATTGCTTTCCCAGTGCTGATTTGGGTGAAAGACGCTATCCGCAATAACTGGTAGAGGATTTCGCCGCCTCAAATACCGAGTATACTGATGCTACCTTCTATGTGACGGCTGTCACTCCGTAGGATAGTGCTGTAGTATAGGAGGCATTTCTTTTGTTGACAACACCATCGCTAACACTGTACAGAGAAAATGAACACAACCTGCTGAATAATACATGGAGTAGGTATGCGAGCTGCTGTGCGCCACTGAGCTTATACGGAGACGCGTGTCTCCTTGGTTAAATCAGCTGAAAGGACACCACCTTTGCGGACAGCAGACCCTAGCCGAGCCAGGCTATTCTAGGCCGCGTGCCAGTGTCCGTGCGTACTATAGGCGGTGCTGGGATATTAGCCGTCTACATTCCGGAGACTTTATTCCAACTAGAACTGAACATTTCAGTAACTACGCTAAACAAGGTGTTTTTAAATACAATTCAGGAACTCTTGAACATTGAGGCTTCGTTTAACTCTTCGTTTAGTTTTTCACGGCTTAACTTCTTACCTGGTCAACGTATTACCCGATCACTATTTTAAGACCAGTGCAATTTGGAGCTGGGCTAATGAAGTCACATGTGTTCCTACATTAAAGTCTACTTAACAAGCCATTGCATATTGAACATTGAACCAAAACATGGCTGCGAGTGTACAAAGTATGTCCGTTGGTGCTGGCCTGCTATTACATTGAACAGAGAGGGTAAGGTAATTACGTAAACAGGTATGAAGCGTTAAGATCTTTGCGACTGATTGTGGAGTACTGCTCGCCATTCTGCAATCACACCAGGAGGTATTTTTTGACGCGACGGAGATGAGCCAAAAGGGGTGCGGCGAATCTGCTCAAGCTTAAGTTAACCCAAGCACCATATCACCAATGAGATGCTCTTTAAATTTCAGTGGCGAACGCTACAAGACATTGTGGATCACGAGAGGTTCACAGTAAACAATTTTGTTCTTCCAAGAAGACTGGGACAACCTGTTTCCTCCAACCTGACAAATTCAGATTCGAACTCACACGAAGGCTTCCCTACAGTCCACTGCTACACACCATAATACAGCAAGCAGGTACAAGTGGCTTTAGTTTGCTGTATTTATGCAGAGATGCATCGAAACTGTTTTCAGTCTGAAGACAACTTACACGTAACTACGTACGAAGTACACTAGCGCATTTTGTCGTCGTCGTAAACACGCGGTGTCGGTACAATAAAGCACAGTGGTGACTAAAGAAAACTTTTAGTGGTATCAATGTTTTCATGGCATTGTGCGCACACCACGAAACCCCCTACGCGCTGGGTCATGGTAAGCCGAACGAAGCGCCCCCACTCCCAGGTGCGATAATATTGTTTGGTTTTATTCTGCTTTAGGGCGCAAAAAAAACTGGGGTCATACGCGGCCAAGCCAAAACCATAGAGCACGAAGACAAAGGAGTTAAACGACAATACGTCCAGTCCCTTTTGACAATAGAAGACAGCTAGAAACAGGCACGAGGAAAAAGGGCTAAAATGAGACCATACAGAAGCAGAGGTCCAAAACTAAAAATTAAATGGCCTTCGCCATATTGCTTTGGTGGTGGAAAGTAAAACGCGGTCGGCAGCCCGCGCGTCATTTTCTAAAACGGCCGATAACTCAGACGGCAAACCTAAGCGGAAACGTGAACGATTAAAAAACTGGGCATTCCAGCAGGAAGTGGCGGACAGTTAAAATTTCGGCGCAATGTGTACAAAGTGGTGGGGTAGCGCCACTTAGCACATGACGGTGGCTGAAAAGGCAGTACCCAGCACGCAGCCCAGTTAAAATGACCTCCTCCCGGCTGTAGGAGGTCGTCCATGCCACAGGGAATGGCTTAAGCCGGAGCGTATTCCCGTGAAGGGAGGACCATTTGCGATGCCAAAGGGACACCACCTCCTGACAGACAGACTAGCTCCACCAAGAGTGAGCCAGTGACAGTTTTCCTGCACCCACTGCACAAAGGGATGGGCAGTGTACAGCACAGATAGACTTTGGAGGGCAGTGAGGGAGCCTGAGCAGAGGACAACTGAAAAGGCTGTGCCGCTGATTTACTCCGTGGCCTGATACAGGGCGAAGAGCTCGGCTGTAAATACTGAACTGTATGCCGGAAGTTATATCAAAACACAAGGGTGCCAGTGACGAACGTACACCCGACCCCATTGTCAGAGAGCCATCAAAGTATACAAAAGGTACTATCACGAAATTCCATGCAAAGGTTGCAAAATTGAAGGTGATAGACCGAGGTTGGAGTGGTGTCCTTAAGAAGCGAATGAAGGCCAAAATTAACATGGGCGGCGGTTAAGGGCGGCGGTTAAGGGCGGCGGTTAAGGGCGGCGGTTAAGGGCGGCGGTTAAGGGCGGCGGTTAAGGGCGGCGGTTAAGGGCGGCGGTTAAGGGCGGCGGTTAAGGGCGGCGGTTAAGGGCGGCGGTTAAGGGTTCACACCCACTGGGAAAGTTGCAGTTAGCATGAAGTTAAGCCGCCGTAGCAAGTAGAGAAAGCGGACTCCAGAAGGTAAGAGAAGAGGGACGCCCCTGTTACTGGCTATCAAAGGACTCATCAAAGGAGGCGGCATAAGATGGGTGGCCACCCATGTCAGACAAACAGCATGCAGATCTGCTGAGGAGAAAGTCATGGCGGTAGGGCAATGGTAGTTCAGCAGCTTGAGCATACAGACTCAACCGGGCTAGTTTAAAACGTGCGTGTGGCCAAACAGATGCCACGATTGTGTGTAGTGTTGAGACAGCATTAGACGGATGGGCGTGGAGACGCATGAATAAAGCACCCATAGTTTCAAACAGGCAAGGGACAGGTACAAACGGAGGAGGGTGGTTCGATCGGCACTGCAGGAAGCACTATTGAGGACATGTAGGACACTCACTACGTACAGCAGACTGCCACGTAAGACACATGGGAAGACCAAGAGTGTTTCCTATCGAGCGTAAGCCCTTCGAATTTCGTAGTTTCAACAAACGGAAAGGCAACAGGGCCAAGATGTAAAGATGTAAAGATGGTGGGAGAAACCATATACGTCGCCCAGAAATTCATGCAGACGGTTGTCAGTGGAAAAGCGAAAGCCACTGTCGATGCTCCAAGAGAAGACGATCAAGACATCGCTGAAGACGGTGCTCAGTGAGACAGATCCGTGGAGAAGTGCAATAGATGGTAAAGTCGTCAACAAAAAGGGAGCCGGAGATGCCTGGCGGGAGACAGGCCATGATAGCGTTAACGGCGATGGCAAAGAGGACGGAACCCTGAGGCGCACCGTTTTCCTGGGTAAAGGTTTCCGACAAGGCAGAACCCACACGCACCTTGAAAACTCGATCTTTTAAAAGTACCTGAAGGACACAGGGTAGGTGACCACGGAATTGCGACACTCTAGCCACCATTCCAGCCAGGCATGAATCGTAGGTTCCATCACCTTGCGAACGCAGCTGGTAAGAGCTTTGGGGCGGTAGCTAGAAGGAAGGTTTTTGTGCTTACCAGGATTAGATATGGGTATGACAGTGGCTTTACGCCAGCGTCCAGGAAATTTGCCCTCTGCCCAGATGTGGTTGTACATGTGAAGCAGAAAGTGCTTGCCTGCAAGAGAAAGGTGCTGCAACATCTGGATATTGATGGCGTCTGGCCCTGGGACAGAGGAACGGGATGAACCGAGATGATCAAGCTCCCTCATAGTGAAGGAGGAACTGTAGCACTTACGATTCGGGGAAGAGAAGGGAATTGCCTGAGCCTCATCCGTTCATTTCCGATGGAGGAAGGCAGGGTGATATTGGGAAGACCTCGAAGCTTCCGCAAAATCGTGGCCCAACGTGTAGGAGATAGCAATAGGGTCCACGATGACAACGTCAGCTACTGTCACGCCAGAAATTGGGAAATGGATCTTGGTCCCAGAGAGCCGTCAGAGGATGGCTCACACGACAGAGGAAGGGGCGGAACTGTTAAAAGAACTAGTGAATGAAATCCAGCTAGCTCTTTTGCTATCCCGAAGAACTCCACGACTGTAGCGCCTAGAACCGCACGGCCACTCCGGCCGGCTCCACCAAGGAACTGGGGCATAATGTGGTGAAGAGAAGTACAAGGAACGGAACGTTCAGCACCAGTAAGGGTAACGTTTTGAGATATTCCACCTGGTCATCACAAGTGGGGAATCTTTCTTCGAAGGTCGCCATGGAAGATTCAAGCTGCCAGTCAGCCTTAGTAAGCTGCCATTTGCGCATGCACGCGGATGGGGTGGATGTCAGAAAGAACGGACCACTCAAGGCGATGAGCAAGCTCGGCAGTTTACAAGGATAGATCCAAATGGGAACAGGTGTGCAAGGAGTTGGAAGAAAAATAGGTGGTCCAGTGTTAAGGCAGAAGAGTTAAGGTGGTCAGCCAAGAGGGCACCTCCGACAGGTCCTGGGAGAACCCCAAAGGGGATGATGCACATTAAAGTTACCAAGTAGCAAAAGTGGGGGAGGTAGCTGCCCACTAACTTTAAGTTAGTCTGCCCTGGTGATATCTAATGACGGAGGTACATAATAGTTCAGGGGGAAAAAGTCAGGTGGGGGAAGGAAAAGAAACTGCAACAGCTTGAAGATGGGTAGCCAGAAAGATGCACTGACTATGAAGGTCATCCTGTGTGAGCAGCATGACGCCTGAATGAGAGAATGCCAACCTCAAGGGAAGGTCAAAACGAATCGGTAAGTAATGTGAAATCTCATAGCAGTCTTGAGGGCGCGACTTCGTTCCCTGAAGGCGGTGTACAAGGGGACACTGCAATTCTAAAAGCAGCTATAAATCCTATTTGTGGGACTGAAGGCCACGAACGTTACATTGGAGTCTTGATGACGAGATGTAGGGGTGTCACTTCGGTGGCTGCCGAGTGACAGCCGGTGTAGAGTCGCTACTACAGGACACAGAAGCCCGAGGATCCTGCACCAAGGGGTCCACAGAAGCATCAGCTTCCTTGTGCCGTCGGTCAGTGGAGTCCAATGCTGAAAAACGGTTGTGTGCATTGGCGATACGTTAGCTGGCCGGGCTAACGTATCATGTGCTGACGCCATTGAAGAGTGTCTTCGAGTTGGCAAAGGAGGAGACAGTTTGCCTATGTTGGACTTCGAGCGTTTCTGGTTATAGGGAGACTCGGTTGTTTGGCTGGAGGGACAGAGGATGTCTTCACAGAAATAGTACTCCTGTACTATCCAGCCTACCAGTTGTGTAGCTGGCGGCTCCTCCCCTTGAGGTGAGAGTTTGACGGTTTGTTGCACAGCTGGACAGGGGATAGTGATGCTACCCTGACAATGGGCGATATTGCAACCTCAGAGCTGTATTTGAGGTCGCATGTCTGTGTGGCCATGTCCTTCATGGAGCGAGGGGTAATAAGAACAGAACTAAGTGCCAGACGGGAGAATACATGGTTTGCGACAAGCTAGTAACTTGGGAGCGACTGGGTAAGGCACTCTTTCCTTTACCCTGATCTCTCGGACGGACGGCTCATCATACACTGGACAATCCCGAGATGAAACTGCACGGACGCCACTGCAGTTGATAGAGCAGGGAGGAGGCGGCAGACACTCCCTCGTGAGCATCCGTACCACAGGTTACATGTTTGGCTGGGTGTCGATAAGACGTTCTAGTATGGTCGAAACTGACACTTAGCAGTGCATCAGCTTCGCAATGTATGGTTGGACTGTGATAATTTCATAGCCTGCTCTGATCTTTGAAGGAAGCACCATTGTCAAAGGTGAGGGAAGGAGTGCGGGTGGGCACTAAGGAGGAATCTACCTTTTTCATTACACGATGGACAGCAATTACTCCCTGATCAGAGAGGTAATATTGGATTTCAGCCTCCCTTAGACCGTCGAGCAGCCTGGTGTAAATTACACGACGGGAAGAATTCACATTTCTATGTGCCTCGACATGAACAGGGTAGCTGTGCAGAAGTGAGGCAGTAGGCAGTAGTTGTGCTTGAGAATCAGTAGTAGTCTCGAAAAGCAAAGTGGCACTCAAAAACGAGAGCAGGATTTCACAGGGCCGGCAACTGCATCAGCACTTTCTGAATAATAATTTACCGTCGCGAAGGACTGGCCGTCTTCAGTACATGAGACCACGTGGAACCATGGTGCAGTTGGGTCTCTGAATCAGTAGCCTCATTACGTTTACTTTTTGTAAACGTTGATTGGGAAGATTGACTCATTGCGAGAAAATTTCCATGATTGCCAGCGTCTCTGATGGGGCACTCCTTCCGACCTGGAGACCCCTTCGTAAGTGGCCGCATCCGCCTTAGGTGATTGCTCACACCTCGGGTCACACTTCCCGAACACCAATGGGCAATTTGGGAAGGTTGTAGCTTAGGCGACCACCCCTCCCTGTGCCTGGCCTGTACCAGTGGGTACGTGCAAGCCCTACCTGATGACCCGGGGCTGGGAATTACTTGTTACCCAGACACCTACGCGTCACAGGCGTGGGCTGGCCTTCAGGAGCGCACAAGGAAGAAGAAAAAGTGTAACCTCAAACGCCGAAGCGGAGGAACGTGAGACGGGAAAAGGGAGCGAAAAACATGGTGAGACTGTTCTTAACGTCAGCAGCAGAGAATGCACAATATCGCAAACATCTCAGACATGTTCCCCAAGGGAGGGGAAAGAATATCAAGGGCATAGATATGTAAGAGGGAAAATGCTGCGAAGGCTGGGGGTCCAGTGGTAGCCAAGCACGAACCTGCCAACGAGTGGCAAGCCCCTGCGGGTACGGTAATATTGTGGCCTACTAGTACACTCTGAAAGCCACAGAACAGTGTGTAGTATCGGTATTATTGATTTTATACTCTTTTCCTTCGCGTATTAAGTTAACTAACGTTAATTTTATGTTCCTTTCGCCACTCCCTACCTCTCAATCCCTACGCGACATTCACAACGGAGGCAGCAGAACCACGTCTTCCTCGCGCTCCGTTTATCGAAATTTATCCCTATAGGGTTTCCCGGGAACTAGTCTCCTTTCTTCGGAAGATTTGCACTTAATTACAGAAGGTATGAAACTAAAAAATAATTTCACCAAACGGTTACGCTCTGTTCAATAATATTTACAGTCTTTTTGCTTGTAGATGTATAGATTCAAATGATAGAGTGTCACGTTTGTTGTGTTTTGTCCGATTTCCAATTAAATTTAAAATTTTTTATACCAAAGCAAGTCAAAATTGTACATATTTAATTCCGAAACAATGGCAACATTTTACATTACTATTTTTTAAAAATGAAACGGGCATGGTAAAATAAATACCTGTTTTTTAGTTGTAGAAACAGATTTGCTATCCGTTAAATGTATCTTTACAGAAACTGGGGACATTATGGCTGCAAGAAGCGAAGTCTTCCCACTTCAAGTTGCCTGCGCGTCAGCTACATATTTGTACGCCCTATGCTCGTTTGTTAGGCTCCTGCAACTCTTCAGAATTCACTCGTTGCCTTCTACCGTGCTCTACTTGTCACTAAGTACAAACGCTGGGGAAGTACATTACAGTATAGTACGCATTACACAGATGTTTCAATTTGCTGATGACTTTTCCAGGTGGTGTGGCGTCACAGGCGGACAACGCGTTCTCTCCACAACAGGAGAAATAATTACTAGATGACAGCGTCTAGTCCGCTAGAGTGGAAAAATTTTCAATCTTTTAATTGAAAGATCTATGTAATGATGCAAAGCTTGAACCTTCTAACCTGTGTCGAGTTAGAAATTACGCAGATGTAACGCTGTTACAGTATTATGAAAGGGCATATACGCACGTGAAAAGCTGGTTTTCTTCAGCACTCGCTTGTACTCTAATTTTCTTACGATTAGGTATTTTTGAGAATTAAGTCTCTTGATCGCTCTTACTGAGTTGTATTACTAAATGTAAGTTGTGTAAACTTCTTTAAAGCATAAAAATAAACTGCTGATTACCTTTACTATTTGAAGATCCTCTTTAATGTTGGATAAAAATGATTTCATTCATAGGTGATGAAAAAGGAGAAGCTTTTGGTTGGTCCGCAAGTATTTCTCAAGTCCTGTGTGTAGTTACTATTTACATGTTAGAACGAAGTCATTTTCTTGAGTGCAACAATTACGAATGAAGATATTTCCTTACACCGTCAGTAAAATACCAGCAGTTTTTAGAATGAAATTTTCACTATACAGCGGAGTGTGCGCTGATATGAAACTTCCTGGCAGATTAAAACTGTGTGCCGGACCGAGACTCGAACTTGGGAGCTTTGCCTATCGCCGGCAAGTGCTCTCATCGGATTAGGGATGGACGGGGAAGTAAGTCTGCCGTGCCCTTTGAAAGGAACCATCCCGGTTTGGAAGGTGGGAGACGAGGTACTGGCAGAAGTGAAGCCGTGAGGACGGGGCGTGAGTCGTGCTTGGGTAGCTCAGTTGGTAGAGCACTTGCCCGCGAAAGGCAAAGGTCCCGAGTTCGAGTCTCGGTCCGGCACACAGTTTTGATCTGCCAGGAAGTTTCACCAGCAGTTTTGTTTCCAAGCTAACTGTGGACCGCAGCTATCTTGCAGTTTTAAAGGAAATGAAAGCTAACAGTACTGTCATTCTTGATTTTCGCGGAAGAAGTTAAACCGAAGACATATTACCAACAAATGCTCTCAAAACGTCTCATGCTCTTTAGCATCCGTTTCAGAATAAAGAGCAAATTTCACGTAATTACAGACGGTGATGTTATAGTGGCAATCTGATCGATCGTTTAGTGACACGTTTCACCACTATCAGAAACTTACAATCGATGCTTGCCATCGGGAACCTGTCTAATTTTGAAGTGGATGGCTCTGAGCAGTATAGGACTTGACACCTGATGTCATCAGTCCCCTAGAACTGAGAACTACTTAAATCAAACTAACCCAAGGACACCACACGCATCACCGAGCGAGGTGGCGCAGTGGTTAGACACTGGACTCGCATTCGGAAGGACGACGGTTCAATCCCGCGTCCGGCCATCGTGATTAGGTTTTCCGTGATTTCCCTAAATCGCTCCTGGCAAATGCCGGGATGGTTCCTTTCAAAGGGCACGGCAGACTTACTTCCCCGTCCATCCCTAATCCGGTGAGACCGATGACCTAGCTGTCTGGTCTCCTTCGCCAAACAACCAAACCACACACATCCATGCCAGAGGCAGGATTCGAACATGGGACCGAAGCAGTCGCGCGGTTCCGGACTGAAGCGGCTAGAACCGCTCGGCCACCGCGGCCGACTTTGAAGTAGGAGTGAGACTACGTACTTAGTACTACTTTCTATCCACCATGGCAAACAAATTGCCAATTGGTCGCAGTCTTAATTCTTCGCAGAACCGCGCCAACAAAATGCTTTCAATTGGCCTTCCATGGTATACGACTAAATAGCTTTGTGTGTGTTCCAGATCGTCGCCACCCATCTTTCAATGTGACACTATCGTGTGCTCTGTTGTCTTACACCAGCTTCCCGTAAGGTTAAGCTTTTGAAGTGGAAGCGGAAAGCGGCACCTACTGACGCCAAGCGTACCACCAGATAGCGTGTCGGGCCGCCAGCTCGCGTTACGCTACGAAGTGTTTGGAGAGAAACGGGCTGGCTGGCTGGCACAGTGCCGTAGCGTAACAGACGGCGGCCTTGGCACCTGCCCACGCCGTAATCACAGGTCGCGTCGTAATGCGTGTCATTAGTGACAGCAAGAACAGCGGGACAGGTGATGCTCGCACCGGCCTTGGCAACGCTCATCACTTTCGTTCGCGATTCCCCATTCCACGCCGCCTCTATCTCAGCCTAGTGGTTCAAGAAGCTCGCGCGTCTGATGCACAGTGGCGGGAAATTATGAGAAGGGGCGTCACATCAGTTTATGTTCGGTATTGATACATTCAGAAAGCAGTGAAATTTGTGTATTTAGTTCTTGTCATTCTATCCTGGTGAATAATCAGAGGTTTTCGGGCTTGCCTTTACGCAATCCGGTATCCCAAACTGACGTCAGTGGTAGTTTTCAAGCAGCGCTATTGTTGTACTAATACACTACTGGCCATTAAAATTTCTACAGCAAGAAGAAATGCAGATGATAAACGGGTCTTCATTGGACAAATATATTATACTACAACTGACATGTCATTACATTTTCACGCAGTTTGGGTGTACAGATCCTGAGAAATCAGTACCCAGAACAACCACCTCTGGCCGTAATAACGGCCTTGATACGCCTGGACATTGAGTCAAACAGAGCTTGGATGGCGTGTACAGGTACAGCTGCCCATGCAGCTTCAACACGGGCGTATTGTGACGAGCCAGTTACTCGGCCACCATTGACGAGACATTTTCAATTGGTGAGAGATCTGGAGACTGCTGGCCAGGACAGGAGTCTAACATTTTCTGTATCCAGAAAGGCCCGTACACGACGTGTATTATCCTGCTGGAAAGCATGGTTTCACAAGGATCGAATGAGGGGTAGAGCCACGGGTCGTAACACATCTGAAATGTAACGTCCACTGTTCGAAGTGCCGTCAATGCGGGTGATGTGCCAGTATGGCGATGACGAATACACCCTTCCATTGTGCGTTCACCGCGATGTCGCCAAACACGGACGCGACCATCATGATGCTGTAAACAGAACCTGGATTAATCCGAAAAAATGACGTTTTGCGATTCGTGCACCCAGGTTCGTCGTTGAGTACACGATCGCAGGCGCTCCTGTCTGTGATGCAGCGTCAAGGGTAACCGCAGCCATGGTCTCCGAGCTGATAGTCCATGCTGCTGCAAACGTCGTCTAACTGTTCGTGCAGATGGTTGTTATCTTGCAAACGTCCCCATTTGTTGACTCATGGATCGAGACGTGGCTGCACGGTCAGTTACAGCCATGCGGATAAGATGAGTGGCATCTTGACTGCTGGTGATACGAGGCCGTTCGGATCCAGCATGGCGTTCCGTATTACCCTCCTGAACCCACCGATTCCTTATTCTGGTAAAAGTCATTGCATCTCGACCAACGCGAGTAGCTATGTCGCGATACCATAAACCGCAATCGCGATAGGCTACAATCCGACCTTTGTCGAAGACGGAAACGTGATGGTTCTCATTTCTCCTCCTTACACGGGGCACCACCACAACGTTTCACCAGGCAACGCCGGTCAACTGCTGTTTGTGTATGAGAAATCGGTTGGAAACTTTCCTCATGTCAGCACGTCGTAGGTTTCGCCACCGGCGCCAACCTTGTGTGAATGCTCTGAAAAGCTGATCACTTGCATATCACAGCATCTTCTTCCTGTCTTAAATTTCGCGTCTGTAGCAAGTCATCTTCGTGGTGTAACAATTTTAACGGCCAGTGGTGTATTATTATTCCGTATGACTCATCCGTCCCGTGAACAAATGTAGCGTCCTCCAGGGACGGCTAGTGCAGCGTTATGTCAGAGCTCGGCTGCAGGAGACGCGGCGGCCATGTTTGTGCCTGGAGGTCAGCAGGTGAGCCAGTAGCCGCCAGAAGAACGTCTTCCTGGTTAGTGCTGCCCCAGATGTCACAGCACTAGCCATCTCTGCTCACCCTCCAAGTGGCCCTGTCTGCTCAGTTTTCTAACCACCGGTGGTGTCAGCGTACCGTAAGTAGCTATTACTCCGCTCCCGTCCAAGCAGTGGCCCCAACAGTCTTCGTAGCAAACACGTAGCAAACACGTAGCAATCAGACTATACTCGGTGACGAAAAAAATCTCATCGAAGAGCTGTGCGACGTGCGGCAGTTTGTGTGTTTCTATATCTGAAAGAAGTCTGTTCAAATTACGCGCCAGTCGCAAGAGAAAGTGATGTAAGAGTCCCCACTATGGGGATGCAAAAGAGGTTTGCTTGAAATGCATGCTGTAACGCTCGTAAGAATTGGTTATCTATGAGACTGAACGTATGAAGTTTATATCAGTCAAGAATACCTTTAAGGCGACAAAGACGCCATTAACCCTTCACCGAGTTTTAACAACGTCGTGCAACAGGGCTACACGAACATTTATGTTCGTTCTGCGGTAGGGCAGAAAGACTTGGCAGAATGTAGCCAACGTACATGACTTGGTTGCGATGGTCACCGGAGGGTACCGTCTCAAGGAGACCGGGCCCCAGACGGCCACGTGGCACTATGGAGAGCCAAGGCCATCATGTTCGGCATATGGCTCTGGCACATCTTACTGCATCTGCAGCAGCAATGCAAGTATCACCTGGCACAACCGTCGTAATTGTTACCCATCAGTTGCTTCAACGCCAGCTCCGAACCAGACAGCCTGTAGCGTGCATTCCACTGGCTCCAAAGCACCGGTATTTGCGACTTTAAAGGTGTAAAGCGAGAATTGGTTGGAAATCTGTTGTGTTTTGTGATGAAAGGTGGCTCTCCTTTGCTGACAGTGATGCCCGTGTGTTGGTTAGGAGGGAGCCAGCTAGGTCCTGCAACCAACCTGTGTGTACTAGAGGCACTGGCCCTATACCTGGAATTGGTGTCTGTGCTATTTCATAGAACAGCAGGAGCACTCTCGTGGGTATCCCACGCACCCTCACTGGAAATTTGTAGGACAGTGGTGATTCCAACTGTTGAGCCGCCACTCATGAACTGCATTGCACGTGATGTTTTCCAACAGGATAACGCTCGCCAGTTACCGCTGTTTTAACACAACATGCTCTGCAGAGTGTCGAAATGTTGCCTTGGCATGCTTAATGAACGGGCGTCTACAATCGAGAACTTTTGGGACATAAGGCAACAATTCCAATGTCATCCATATCTAGCATTAACAGCCCCTGTACTGACCCAGTGCAAAATGCATCGAATCATTTCCAAAATTACACCCGGCACCAGTACAACACGAAGCATGCACATATGTACGCTTGCAGTCAACGTTCTGGCGGTTACACCGTTTATTAATGTACCAGCACTTCATATTTGTAATGTTCCAGCACTTACATTCACCTGTGATCTTGCAATGTTTGTCACCGAAGTTGCCATTTTTTTGGCATCAGCCCATTTTCCACTGATTCTTACAACGCATGTGCTCGCGTGCTTCATGGGTGGCACAGATTCCCGTCTGAGAACGGCGTAATATTCCGTAAAGGAAGGGGGAGGGGGAGCGGGGAAAATTAATGCCTAGTCGCTTCTGTAAGTCAGCTAACTGCGACCTCTAGCAGGACAGGTTTCGCAGCGTACGAGCGCGCGCGATATTTTATCCGCGAGCCTTGAGGCTCTTCCTACGCGAGACCGTACTGTGTACGCCACGCGGAACGCCGACCAAGTACAGAGTGGAGCGCGGGTACGCCTAGCCGCCTACAACTCGAGCTGATGCAGGACGGCAGCAGCACTGCGTCACCTTCCTCACTGCGCTTCCCCGTTATGGGTAGACCCTAAGGCCCGTGGTGTGCTGCTGAGAATGTAGAACCCGACACTTTTAGCGAGGTGGTAGTCAACGGGGAGAGATTTTCCCGTTACAGTTAGCGCGAACTACTCGTGCTCCTGATGATTGATGACAAAGAAGGTATCCAGGCCGATGGCTAGAATACCAACTTCAAAAGGAAGCAGGCATGTCTGATGGTTGTTTAGAGATTAACAACCCATATCTACGAGGTCGAGTCATATGAAAACCTTAAATTTGTAATAAATCGAAATTTCGAGCCTTTATCCTGTAAGTTGGTGAGCGTGCTACGAACTGCGTGCAGAATGGCCTGTAGGTAGCCGCATAGCGCAGATGCACACGTACCGTCGCAGTATCAGTATCAACTGCTGGCCATCCCACTTGCGACTTACACCAGGGAAGAACAGCGTTCTGTTGTTCGGTTTTTGCGTAGTGAAGGTCTGAAACTTATTTAAATTCATCGACGAATGAAGATTCAGTACGGTGATGCCTGTCTGTCACAGTAGCAAGTCTGAGAATGGAGTAGGAAGTTCGCAAATGGTGTGACTTCAGTGGAAGATGCTCCTTGTCCACGTCAGGCACAACGAATTGTGACTCCACAGAACACTGCAGCTGTTGAAGCCATAATGAAGGAAAACCGCCGAGTGACACTGAATGGCATTGCAGCATGTTTACATATTAGTCATGGGTCAGCACACCACATTGTGCATGATGTTCTCCTGTTTCACACAGTGTCTGCAAGATGGATGCCACGGCAGCTGACGCCTGAAATGAGAGAACGACGTGTTGATGCCTGTGAAGAACTACTTTGGCGCTTTGAACGAGAAGGTGATGGCTTCCTTGCAAGAACCGTTACTGGAGACGAAACCTGCATTCACTTCCACCAACCGGAAACGAAGAGAGCGAGCAAGGAATGGCACCATTGTTCATCACCAAAACCAAAGAAATTTCGAACAGAACCATCAGCAGGGATGGTTATGCTGACACTTTTGGGACGAAAAAGCGTCATTTTGGAGCATTAAATGCCTAGAGGAACCACTGTCAGTAGTACATCATACACGGATCTAAAACTATCAGCGGCCTGCAATCAAATGAAAGCGATGTGGATTGCTGTCAGCAGGTGTCGTTTTGCAACATGACGATGCAAGGCCTCACACTGGCCGTACAGCAGTTGCAACAATCACAGGCATTCATTTCGAGTGTTTTCCTCATCCACCGTTCTCACCAGACCTTGCCCCAAGTGATTTCCATATGTTTGGACCACTCAAAGACGCAATGGGAGGAAAGAAGTTCCGTTCTGATGAAGAGGTACGCCACGCGGTGCATGAGTCGTTGCGCGGACTACCGAAAGAATTTTTTTTCCTAAAGGACGTTATGCACTTTCTAAGCGGGAGAGATTGTGTTGAAAAGTGATACTGCTTTGTACCGCTTCTACGCAATAAATAATATCTAAATAATAGTTAAGGTTTTCATTTGACTCACCCTCGTGTATGAGCCCGAAAAGGTGACCAGAAGGGGATTAGTAAAATTTATAACACTGTTACAGTGTTTGAACACCGTCATTAAATGGACAAGACAAATTCAGAGACGCTGCTAGGATGTTAAGAGGTCGATATAGAATATACACTCCTGGAAATGGAAAAAAGAACACATTGACACCGGTGTGTCAGACCCACCATACTTGCTTCGGACACTGCGAGAGGGCTGTACAAGCAATGATCACACGCACGGTACAGCGGACACACCAGGAACCGCGGTGTTGGCCGTCGAATGGCGCTAGCTGCGCAGCATTTGTGCACCGCCGCCGTCAGTGTCAGCCAGTTTGCCGTGGCATACGGAGCTCCATCGCAGTCTTTAACACTGGTAGCATGCCGCGACAGCGTGGACGTGAACCGTATGTGCAGTTGACGGACTTAGAGCGAGGGCGTACAGTGGGCATGAGGGGGGCCGGGTGGACGTACCGCCGAATTGCTCAACACGTGGGGCGTGAGGTCTCCACAGTACATCGATGTTGTCGCCAGTGGTCGGCGGAAGGTGCACGTGCCCGTCGACCTGGGACCGGACCGCAGCGACGCACGGATGCACGCCAAGACCGTAGGATCCTACGCAGTGCCGTAGGGGACCGCACCGCCACTTCCCAGCACATTAGGGACACTGTTGCTCCTGGGGTATCGGCGAGGACCATTCGCAACCGTCTCCATGAAGCTGGGCTACGGTCCCGCACACCGTTAGGCCGTCTTCCGCTCACGCCCCAACATCGTGCAGCCCGCCTTCAGTGGTGTCGCGACAGGCGTGAATGGAGGGACGAATGGAGACGTGTCGTCTTCAGCGATGAGAGTCGCTTCTGCCTTGGTGCCAATGATGGTCGTATGCGTGTTTGGCGCCGTGCAGGTGAGCGCCACAATCAGGACTGCATACGACCGAGGCACACAGGGCCAACACCCGGCATCATGGTGTGGGGAGCGATCTCCTACACTGGCCGTACACCACTGGTGATCGTCGAGGGGACACTGAATAGTGCACGGTACATCCAAACCGTCATCGAACCCATCGTTCTACCATTCCTAGACCGGTAAGGGAACTTGCTGTTCCAACAGGACAATGCACGTCCGCATGTATCCCGTGCCACCCAACGTGCTCTAGAAGGTGTAAGTCAACTACCCTGGCCAGCAAGATCTCCGGATCTGTCCCCCATTGAGCATGTTTGGGACTGGATGAAGCGTCGTCTCACGCGGTCTGCACGTCCAGCACGAACGCTGGTCCAACTGAGGCGCCAGGTGGAAATGGCATGGCAATCCGTTCCACAGGACTACATCCAGCATCTCTACGATCGTCTCCATGGGAGAATAGCAGCCTGCATTGCTGCGAAAGGTGGATATACCCTGTACTAGTGCCGACATTGTGCATGCTCTGTTGCCTGTGTCTATGTGCCTGTGGTTCTGTCAGTGTGATCATGTGATGTATCTGACCCCAGGAATGTGTCAAAGTTTCCCCTTCCTGGGACAATGAATTCACGGTGTTCTTATTTCAATTTCCAGGAGTGTACTTCGGCAACCTTTGGTCACGCGCAGCCTCGATTCACGTACTTGGTTCGCGTGACGGTTTGTCTTGTGACACGGCAGCAGCGCTCCTGGCTGAAGTTTAAAATGTATTGTCCCTGACAATGTCTATGAGGTAATGCACCGATATGAATGGCATACCTTTCCTTACTAGCCACGTCAGTAAACTGTGCCTCGAAACTTGCGTTTCTTGGGAGTACATTTATCTCTTATGTTCATCCCATCTTTAGGTATTTATATTGTTTACGTGTCGTGAACATTGTTTCTTTACTTGCGACGTTTTACAACAGCTCTCTGAAAAACTTCAGTTCCGAAATTCTGCAACACTGTTTTTGAAGAAATGTTCACGGCACGTAAATATTAACGTTTGAAGATGGTTGGCACATCATCTTCAAATGTCGTAAAAAAATAAACGCCCATAAAATCAACTGGCTCATCAATTCATTATAAATTACGTTCCGTTCTAACATTTGTGATGTTCTAATACGTCCACAATGAACGAAAATTATGGCACTGATAGGCACTCCCAGTCGACTAGCTATGACTATCTCTGCCATTTTTGGCCATAGGGAGGTTATTTTCGAAATTTAGTGTTAATATCCAAACAATTAGCTAGTTTTTTTTAATATTTGTCCAAAAATATATAGGACATTGTATAGTGACGGGTTGCTTAGGTAACAACGTAAGTTTAACTATTTGTTCATTTTTGAAAGTCTGGAAGTTTAAATCGCTTTAGTTGCACGTCTATCTTGTGTTATACACAAATCGAAATAGGAAGAAAAGTTAACAGACTGGCGAATCTTCTAAAAAGTCTCACGGGCGGAGTACAATACGAGCGATTCACACACTGCCACAAATTTCTTCTGCGGGCCTGACAAACCAAACGCGAGACGCATCCGGCCCGCGAGCACCGGTTGCCCATCCATGTTTACAGATGATTGCAAGGTAATAAACGGCCGGGAGCATTAAATGAGAATCTTTTTGAAGGTTACTAGTTGTTTTCAAACACTGTAGGTGGACTCAATCCCTGCAACGAAGGCTGAGTTATTCTGCCACTAATGCGTACCTCGCCTAGGTGTCACGAGAAGAATACGACATTGGAACATATACATTGATTTTTCCTTGGTCAAGGGAGTAGGAAAGAATAATAGCACGATGTATACTATGTGAACTATACGGCAGGATCTCTGAAGACCCTGTATGATCTTACTGTGGCTGACCCCGTTGCTATATTTTAGGAAACCATCCCGTTAATCTGAAGCTGTGATTACTGTTCGTGAGCGATACCACTTTACACAGCCTGTTGAGATGCAAAATTATTAGTAGCGATGCTGGCCCAGATGGAAACTACCCTGAGCTCTTCCTTTAATAGCAAAAAATCAATGGAAGTAAAACGAAAGTCTTAGTGGGAACCAACTTCTTGGCGACGGTACTGTTTTATTGAAACATTCAGACTTCTTGCCGCGACAATTCACGGTAAAATCTCTAACTTCATCGTGACCAACTAAATCAGAACTACTGCTGTGGTGGCCTTATATGGTCTGAAGACGGCTTCTGATTGGTCGATAATTATGTTATAGTATCGACGTTTGCGCTGGTGGCGCCACCGATTCTGCCTTAGCGTAAAAATTGCGCCGAACGTATCTGGCTGTTCTCTGCATCGGATCCCCGGAACTTTCAACATCCCATATGCGTGATTAAGCAATTACATCCGTCAGTACGCCCACACTGTTTCCGATAGCTGTGCAGAACATCAACGACATATAAGAAATAGATAACTGGAGAAATATGCGAACATGAAATACTGTTTGACGAAAAGTTTTGTCCCAGGCTCTTACTGGGTTCTGTAATTAAAGAGACTGTACAAATAAGAATGAGGCGAAAATCTTGAATCGTGGCCGCCGGTATAATCTTAGCGGTGCACAGATGCAAGCGCTCTATGCAGAGAAAGAGCCAGAAATATTCGTCGTATTGTTTACAGTGGCGCCACCAGCGCAGACGTTGACACCATCTGCGAGACTATGATAATTACCGACCAATCAGAAGCCGTCTGGGCTAAATAGGGTCACCAAAGCAGCAGTTTGGACAGTAAGTTGTTCCTGACGAAGATGAAGGTATCCTTAACAGCGGTCTGTTGCAAGATTCTCGAACATATTCTCAGTTCGAATATAATGAATTTCCTTGAGACAGAAGTTGCTGTCCATTCATCAGCACGGCTTTAGAAAGCATCGCTACTGCGAAACGCAACTCGCCCTTTTTTTACATGGTATCTTGCGAACCATGGATGCAGGTTATCAGACGGATGCCATATTCCTTGACTTCCGGAAAACGTTTGACTCGGTGCCCCATTGCAGACTCCTAAGGTGCGAGCATATGGTATTGGTTCCCAAGTATGTGAGTGGCTCGAAGACTTCTTAAGTAATAGAACCCAGTACGTTTTTCTCCATGGTGAGTGTTCATAGGAGGTTTTTTTTTTTTGTGGTTTTAGGGCGCACAACTTCAATGGTCATTAGCGCCCTGACTACTCTAAGAATGCACCGCGAGGCACAAGTTAAGAACAACAACTAAAAGGGAAAACACGATAAGAGAGACTGACAGGCATAGGATTAAAAAACAACATCATCAAATGTCCTTAGCGAGGTTCGTCAAACTGATAAAACAAAGAACACGAGCAGCTGCTCGTGGGTCATCCGCTAAAATTGCATCGAAAGTATTAGGCAGTTTAAGATCGAGGCGCAGTTGGTTAAGATCTGGACAGGACATTAAAATGTGTCTAACCGTCAGCAAGTGCCCACATGGGCAGAACGGCGCAGGCGCAGCCGTCAGCAGATGGCGATGGCTGAACCGGCAGTGTCCAATTCGTAACCTTGCTAAAACGACCTCCTCCCGCCGAGAAGGGCGTGAGGAGGACGTCCAAGCCACGGGAAGAGGTTTTAAGGCCCGAAGCTTGTTGTCTGTAAGTGCAGCCCAATCGGCATGCCACAGCGACACAACGCGCCGACAAATGACCCTGCTAAAATCGGACGAAGGGACACAACAAGAAGCTGTCCGAGGCTGGAGGACCGCAGCCTTGGCCGCGGCATCTGCAGCTTCGTTCCCAGGGATACCGACATGGCCAGGAACCCACATAAAGCTAACCGGCGGACCGACGTCCACCAGCCGCTGAAGAGAGCGTTGGATCCGGTGTACGAAAGGGTGAACCGGGTACGGATCACCGAGGCTCTGGATGGCGCTCAGAGAATCTGAGCAGATGACATAAGCAGAATGTCGGTGGCGGCAGATATAAAGAACAGCCTGGTAGAGGGCAAAGAGCTCAGCTGTGAAGACCGAACAATGGTCATGGAGCCGGTATTTGAAACTTTGTGCTCTGACAATAAAGGAACACCCGACCCCGTCATTGGTCTTAGAGCCATCTGTATAAATGGAAGTCATGTTGATGAACTTCGAACGAAGTTCCAAAAAACGGGAGCGGTAGACCGAACCGGGGGTGACCTCTTTTGGGAGCGAGCTGAGGTCGAGGTGAACGCGGACCTGAGCCTGGAGCCAAGGTGGCGTGCGGCTCTCGCCCACTCGAAAGGTTGCAGGGAGTGAAAAATTAAGGTGTTGAAGGAGGCGACGAAAGCGAACTCCAGGGGGTAGCAGGGCAGAGACATACAACCCGTATTGAAGGTCAAGAGAGTCGTCAAAAAAGGAACGGTAAGACGGATGGTCGGGCATTGACAGTAGCCGACAGGCATACCGACAAAGCAGTATATCGCGCCGGTAAGTGAGTGGCAATTCGCCAGCGTCAGCATGAAGACTCTCTACGGGACTGGTATAAAATGCTCCGATCGCAAGTCGTAAACCCCGATGTTGTATGGAGTTGAGGCGGCGTAAGATGGATGGCCGTGCAGAGGAGTATACGAAGCTCCCATAATCCAGCTTGGAGCGGACGATCGACCGATATAGACGAAGTAGGACGGTTCGATCCGCTCCCCACGACATACCACTGAGAACACGGAGGACATTTAAAGAACGGGTACAACGGGCGGCCAAATATGACACATGTGGAGACCAGCTAAGTTTCCTGTCAAAGGTAAGGCCTAAAAATTTGGTGGTCTCCACGATTGGGAGAGCAACGGGACCAAGTCGTAAGGACGGTGGGAGAAACTCTTTGTAGCGCCAGAAGTTAATACAGACCGTCTTCTCGGCAGAAAAACGGAAGCCATTGGCGACACTCCAGGAGTAAAGACGGTCAAGAGAACGCTGAAGACAGCGCTCCAGGACACGTGTACGCTGCGCGCTGCAATAGATGGTAAAATCGTCCACAAAAAGGGAGCCTGATACATCAGCTGGGAGGCAATCCATTATTGGATTGATCGCGATGGCGAACAGAGCGACGCTCAAAACTGAGCCCTGTGGCACCCCATTCTCCTGGCGAAAGGTGTCGGACAGGACAGAACCCACACGTACCCTGAACTGTCGATCCATTAAAAAGGAACGAATAAAAAGAGGGAGGCGACCGCGAAGGCCCCATGTATGCATGGTGCGGAGAATGCCCGCCCTCCAACAGGTGTCGTAAGCCTTCTCCAAATCAAAGAACACAGCCGCGGTCGGGCGCTTCCGCAAGAAGTTATTCATAATGAAGGTCGACAAGGTAACCAGATGGTCAACAGCAGAGCGGCGCCTACGAAATCCACATTGGACATTGGTAAGTAGGCTTCGAGACTCGAGCAGCCAAACCAATCGAGAGTTAACCATTCGCTCCATCACTTTACAGACACAGCTGGTAAGTGAGATCGGTCGATAACTGGAAGGCAAGTGCTTGTCCTTCCCCGGCTTAGGAATCGGGACAACAAGAGACTCGCGCCAGCATGCGGGAACATGTCCCTCAATCCAGATGCGATTGTATGTACGAAGAAGAAAACCTTTACCCGCAGGAGAAAGGTTCTTCAACATCTGAATATGAATAGAATCAGGCCCTGGAGCGGAGGACCATGATCGGCCAAGTGCGTTTTCGAGTTCCCGCATGGTGAATGGGGCATTATAACTTTCACAATTCGAGGAGCAAAAGTCAGGTGGCCTAGCCTCCTCTGCCTGTTTGCGGGGGAGGAAGGCAGGGTGGTAATGAGCGGAGCTCGAAACCTCGGCGAAAAAGCGGCCGAAGGCATTGGAGACAGCCTCAGGGGCCACAAGGACTTCATTCGCGACCTTCAAGCCAGAAACTGGGGAGTGGACCTTAGTGCCAGATAGCCGGCGCAGGCTACCCCAGACAACAGAAGGAGTAAAACTGTTGAAGGTGCTTGTGAAAGCAGCCCAGCTGGCTTTCTTGCTTTCTTTAATAATACGACGACACTGAGCACGTAAACGTTTATAATTAATACAATTCGCCACTGTAGGGTGGCGTTTAAAGGTGCGTAAAGCACGTCGACGAGCACGTAAAGCGTCTCTACATGCTGCGGTCCACCAGGGGACCGGTACGCGACGTGGAGAAGAAGTAGGGTGAGGGATGTAATATTCAGCAGCAGCGAGAATGACTTCCGTGAGGTGTGCGACCTGACGATCGCAGCTTGTGAAGGTTTGATCCTGAAAGGTCGCCCTGGAAGAAAAGAGCCCCCAGTCTGCCTTGGAGATGGTCCAACTAGAGGAGCACGGAGAGGGAGTATGCTGCAGGAGATGGATAACACACGGGAAGTGGTCGCTCGAATATGTATCAGCAAGTGCATACCACTCAAACCGGCGTGCAAGTTGGGGAGTACATATGGAGAGGTCTAAATGGGAATAGGTATGAGATGTGTCCGAAAGAAAAGTAGGGGCGCCAGTATGGAGGCAGACAAGATTGAGCTGGTTGAAAACGTCTGCGAACAAGGAGCCCCTCGGGCAGGAGGCTGGAGAACCCCAAAGGGGATGGTGGGCATTGAAGTCTCCAGTTAACAAAAACGGTGCAGGTAGCTGAGCAATAAGTTGCATCATGTCTGCCCTGGTAACGGCAGAGGACGATGGAGTGTAAACGGTACAAAAGGAAAATGTAAAAGTGGGGAGAGTAATGCGGATGGCAACTGCCTGCAGGCCGGTGTGCAACGTGATGGGATCGTAGTAAATATCATCCCGGACCAGCAACATAACCCCTCCATGAGCTGGGATACCTACCACAGGGGGTAGGTCAAAACGCACAGAGGTGTAGTGTGCCAAGGCAATGTGATCGCATGGGCGTAGCTTCGTTTCCTGGAGGGCTACGACGAGCGGACGATGCAAGCGGAGCAGCAACTTCAAGTCCTCTCGGTTGGAGCGAATGCTGCGAATATTCCAGTGAATAAGTGCCATCGTAAGAAAAGGAAGAGGAGAGAAGGGGTCACCTCGAAGGCCGCTTAGGGCCTGGCTTCGAGCGAGCACTGCCGCCGCTATCAGTAGGCGGACAGTCATCGTCCATGGGGTCTATAGGGTCATCGGCCATCGCGGGAGGATGGCCGGGAGGGGGAGCTTCCTCCGCCGGTGGACGGCCAGATATACGGCTACCGGCGGTGCGGCCAGGCGAAACGGATGACGGCCTGGGGCGGCAACCGCTGGGTGGCGCAGGAGAAGAAATGCGCCGTGGCGGAGAAGGAGAACTGCGCTTCCTATGCGCCTTTTTGGAAGGACGTTTGGTGAAGTACCGGTCGAAGGCTGGGAGGTCGAGGGACGGAGGAAGTCTGCACGGGATGGTTCCTTCTTGAAGGACCGTGCATCTGACTTCGGGGTCTTCGACTTAGCAGAAGCTGAGGAAGTGGCTGGTGTCTGTGGTGTGATGGGAGGAAGAGGAGACGTCGACCGCGCGATCTTAGCACTGGCCGAACGGACGACCGTGGTGCTGAAGGTCAGATCGCATGTCTGGGTTGCGACCTCCCGGGTAGTCCGAGGAGAGGCGAGGACAGTACTATATTTCCCCGCTGGGAGCAGCGTGGGCTTCCTACTAGCCAATAGCTTGCGAGCAGCCGAGGTGGACACTTTCTCTTTGACACGAATTTCTTGGATGCAACGTTCGTCCTTATAAACAGGACAGTCGCGAGAGGATGCGGCATGGTCACCCTGACAGTTCACACAATGAGGAGACGGAGGTGGACAGTCACCCTCATGGGCATCCCTGCCACAAGTGACACATTTAGCCGCATTGGAACAAGACTGTCGAGTGTGATTGAAACGCTGACACTGGTAGCAGCGCGTAGGTGTCGGGACATAGGGGCGAACAGAAATAACCTCGTAGCCTGCCTTGATGCACGATGGCAGCTTAACACTATCGAAGGTCAAGAAAAGTGTCCGGGTCGGTACAAGGTCGTTGTTGACCTTTTTCATGACCCGATGGACAGCCGTCACGCCCTGCTCAGCGAGGAAAGATTGAAGCTCCTCGTCAGTCAATCCGTCGAGGGAGCTAGTATAGACTACACCACGAGACGAATTAATAGTTCGGTGGGCCTCCACCCGGACAGGGAACGTGTACAGGAGGGTGGCCCGAAGCAGTTTTTGTGCCTGAAAGGCACTCTCGGTTTCTAGTAATAAGGTGCCGTTACGCAACCTGGTACAAGATTTGACAGATCCGGCTATGGCATCAACGCCCTTCTGAATAACAAAAGGGTTGACAGAGGAAAAATCCTTTCCGTCCTCAGTGCGAGAAACTACGAGGAACTGTGGGGCAGGCGGTAGGACTTTTGTCACTGGTGGCTGGTCACGTTTCCGTTTTTGGGCAGAAGTCGAAAGCGATGGAGTAGAATCCATTGCGGAGGAATCCCCCATGATTGCCAGCGTCTCCGATGGCGCGCTCCTTCCTTGTGGGGACCCTCTCAGAGGGCACTCCCGCCTTAGGTGAATGTTTACACCTCAGGTCACACCTCCCGAGAAACAGACGGAGGGACCAATCGGCATGGTCAGAAGGTATCAGCTCAGGCAATCACCCCTCCCCGGGCCTGGCCTTTACCAGGGGGTACGCGCGTGCCTTACATGTCTACCCAGGGCGGGGACTTACGCGTTACCCCGTCACCGGCAACGCGTGCGAACGCGTGGGTCGGCCTTCAGACACGCACAGGGAGGAAGGAAGAGGAGGAAAAAGAAGAGAGAGAGGGAGAAAGAGGACAGACTGTCTCAAACGCCAAGGCGGAGACCAGAGAAGGCAAGGAGAAGAAGGCAATGAGAAGGCAAGGAGAAAAAGGCAATGAGAAGGCAAGGAGAAAAAGGCAATGAGAAGGCAAGGAGAAAAAGGCAATGAGAAGGCAAGGAGAAAAAGGCAATGAGAAGGCAAGGAGAAAAAGGCAATGAGAAGGCAAGGAGAAAAAGGCAATGAGAAGGCAAGGAGAAAAAGGCAATGAGAAGGCAAGGAGAAAAAGGCAATGAGAAGGCAAGGAGAAAAAGGCAATGAGAAGGCAAGGAGAAAAAGGCAATGAGAAGGCAAGGAGAAAAAGGCAATGAGAAGGCAAGGAGAGAAAGGCAATGAGAAGGCAAGGAGAAAAAGGCAATGAGAAGGCAAGGAGAGAAAGGCAATGAGAAGGCAAGGAGAGAAAGGCAATGAGAAGGCAAGGAGAGAAAGGCAATGAGAAGGCAAGGAGAGAAAGGCAATGAGAAGGCAAGGAGAGAAAGGCAATGAGAAGGCAAGGAGAGAAAGGCAATGAGAAGGCAAGGAGAGAAAGGCAATGAGAAGGCAAGGAGAGAAAGGCAATGAGAAGGCAAGGAGAGAAAGGCAATGAGAAGGCAAGGAGAGAAAGGCAAGGAGAGAAAGGCAATGAGAAGGCAAGGAGAGAAAGGCAATGAGAAGGCAAGGAGAGAAAGGCAATGAGAAGGCAAGGAGAGAAAGGCAATGAGAAGGCAAGGAGAGAAAGGCTATGAGAAGGCAAGGAGAGAAAGGCTATGAGAAGGCAAGGAGAGAAAGGCAATGAGAAGGCAAGGAGAGAAAGGCAATGAGAAGGCAAGGAGAGAAAGGCAATGAGAAGGCAAGGAGAGAAAGGCAATGAGAAGGCAAGGAGAGAAAGGCAATGAGAAGGCAAGGAGAGAAAGGCAATGAGAAGGCAAGGAGAGAAAGGCAATGAGAAGGCAAGGAGAGAAAGGCAATGAGAAGGCAAGGAGAGAAAGGCAATGAGAAGGCAAGGAGAGAAAGGCAATGAGAAGGCAAGGAGAGAAAGGCAATGAGAAGGCAAGGAGAGAAAGGCAATGAGAAGGCAAGGAGAGAAAGGCAATGAGAAGGCAAGGAGAGAAAGGCAATGAGAAGGCAAGGAGAGAAAGGCAATGAGAAGGCAAGGAGAAGTCAAGGGAAAGAGTAAGGAAGACAGTGAGGTGGAGAATAGCAAAGAAAGGAACCAACAAAAGGAAGGAAGAAACGAGAAGTGAAAAACCAAAAAGACCACGATTATAGGTCGTGGAACCGTCCGTCTCCGGACGCAGGCACTAACTACCCCCGTGAGGGGTATGGACTCCTTTTAGTCGCCTCTTACGACAGGCAGGAATACCTCGGGCCTATTCTAATCCCCGGACCCGCAGGGGGGGTTCATAGGAGGTGAGGGTATCATCTGGAGTGTCCGAGGGAAGTGTGGTAGGTCCGCTGTTGTTTTCTACCTACATAAATGATCTTTTGGATAGGGTGGATAGCAATGTGCGGCGGTTTGCTGATGATGCTGTGGTGTACGGGAAGGTGTCATCGTTGAGTGGCTGCAGAAGGATACAAGATGACTTGCACAGGATTTGTGATTGGTGTAAAGAATGGCAGCTAACTCTAAATATAGATAGATGTAAATTAATACAGATGAATAGGGAAAAGAATCCCGCAATGTTTCAATACTCCATTAGTAGTGTAGCGCTTTACACAGTCACGTCGTTTAAATATTTGGGCGCAACATTGCAGAGCGATATGCAGTGGGACAAGCATGTAATGGCAGTTGTGGACGAAGGCGGATAGTCTTCTTCGGTTCATTGGTAGAATTTTGGGAAGATGTGGTTCATCTGTATAGGAGACCGCTTATAAAACAATAATACGACCTATTCTTGAGTACTGCTCGAGCGTTTGGGATCCCTATGAGGGAGGCCATAGAAGCAATTCAGAGGTGGGCTGCTAGATTTGTTACTGGTAGGTTTGAGCATCATGCGAGTGTTACGGAAATGCTTCAGGAAGTCGGGTGGGGGTCTCTAGAGGAAAGGAGGCGTTTTCGTGGATCGCTACGGAGGAAATTTAGAGAACAAGCATTTGAGGCTGACTGCAGTACAATTTTACTGCCGCCAACTTACATTTCGCATAAAGACTACAAAGATAAGAGATTAGGGCTCGTACAGAGGCATACAGGCAGTCATTTTTCCCTCATTCTGTTTGGGGGTGGAAAAGGGAGAGAAGATGCTAGTTGTGGTACGAGGTACCCTCCGCCACGCACCGTATGGTGGATTTTATGTATCTACATGTAGAACTGTCGAAAGCTCGACGCTTTACCCTGAACTGACGAGGCAAGAAGTCCGAGAACCTTTTATACAGAGCAGACAACACCGTTGCCCAATGCTCACAATGAGCGACTGGAGAATCTAATCCCTTGGCTGCCTAGGGAATGAAATTGAATCCGACGGAAGGTCACCGTGCAAAAGCTGCTTTTAACAAGAGAAGAAACCTTTTCATATCCAGCAGCATAGACAATCATCAAGAAAAACGTGCAACATGTCTTGAGTTGCTGCTGTATCGAAGTGAAACATGGTCACTGGGAGAAACAGGAAAACAACAGGCTTCGAGATGTGGTGCTGGCGCATATTGCTCAAGGTTTTCTGGGTGGACAAGACGTCAAACGACGAGGAGGGCCACACAGTGCAGGAGTAGCAACCTTGTCTCCTGCAGGTAATCCAGCACAGAAGGGACACATCTGATGAGACATGATGGTATCCTCAAAAGTATCAGTAATGGAACAGTAGGTGATAGTACAACTGCCAGACCGAGACTAGAATAGATCAAAGATGTCTTGGATAATACCAGCTGCACCATCTGTTCCACACTCTAGAGGAAAGCCGGAGACAAGTGAATGGCGAACTGCTGCTAACCAACCTGATGGTTTAAGACCTAAGAAGGAGGCATGACAACCAGGTGCTTCGACGCAACATCGCAGAGTGAGGCATAATTCGTATCACCGCCAGAAGTGAAAGATATGATACGTGAAAAAATTATCCGACGCACCACTGCAGACAGCTTCATTTTTTTCAGTCTAGCTCCGACTTTGCTCCACGGCAATAACAAAACGAAAGCTTAATAGTAGCAGCAGGTAGAATGGCTGTTAGAAGTCTGTATTCTGGGATCGAGCGCAGGTGCGGAGAGGTGACGCTGTTACTGAGTTAGTAAAACTGTTTCCCCACTGATTTGCGATTTAAAAGATATTAAGGCACAACGTGTAGATAGAATCCTTTCGGAGTATATAAAATTACTGGGTAAGTGGCAACCACAAATCTGTTCGTTCTGATCGGTAGATTCTCGTGTGATTCGAGACATAGCATCAGATTTTCGGAAAATAATGATCCACACAATCCCGACGATAGCAACAGCAATTAAGTGAGAACTGTCGTACCATGTTCAAGTATCACGCATCTTAGTTTCTGATAAGAATAATACGAAGAAAAATGTGGAAAGTTTGGCATTCGGAAAGGTGAAACGCAGCAGACGCCGTTCTGGTTGAGCCATATGAAGAGACGGCCTTAAGATTTGTCTACCTAGAAAAAAGTAGTTTGGTGCAAGACATTCGAAATTATGGAATAAACTATAGGGGAAGACGAGCAATATGTAAGATGTTTAAGTGAGGGAACAATTAAGAATTTAAGGCCATGAACGGAAAGGTCATGAAGGAAAAGGTCATACTGAAAATTTTACGTCAGGGCTGAATTCTTTCGTCCCCTACCGTTCAATCTTTATATTGGAAGAGAAATGACGGAAATGAAATGTTCCAGAGAGATTAAAATTCAGCGTGAAAGGATATCAGCGGTAAGATGGTCAGAAAAAATGAAGAAATTGAAGATTGTTGAATGGAATCGATTGTCCGAGTACAGAATATGGACTGAGGAAATAAAGGATGAGTAACAAATGAGTTTACTGAGAAACTCATCAACATTGGTGACCAAATGAACTACATTATTCTATTACTTTGTAAGTGAAACATGATTTGAGGAGGAAGAGGAAATAAAAATGAAAGAGAGGCAACGAGGGCATCCTGTGCAAGGTAAGTTTAATACCATCGAACACAGGCTATAATTTGAGGAAAAAATGTGAAAATTGTGAGAAAAACCAGAAAAGACGAACAGAAATGTGGTGCGCCAGAGGGAAGGTTAAATTAGATTTACACATTAAGGTAAGGAATGAAGACGTTCTCCGCACATTGAACAATCAGGCAAACGTATGGAAAGCACTGGCAAGAGCGGAAAACAGGTAATAGCTCCTATCGTACTACATGGACGTAGGAGTAGACGGTATAAACTGTTGGGGACAGAATGTAGGCCTATCTAACGATGAGGTTCGGATGAAGAGGTTGCACAGGAGAAATTCATGGCAGACCACATCGAACCAGAGGACGACGACAACAACAACGACAACAACACCAACAACAACATAAAACAAACATAAAACAAACATAACGTCTGAGAATAGAAAGAAATAATAATAATAATAATAATAATAATAATAATAATAATAATAATAATAATAATCTAAAACTACTGGCAGCAACCAATCAACAACTCAACCAATTACTAAAGATAACAGAAGTATTCAGCAGTGATATAAATATGGCTTTTGGAACAGACAAATTTAAGAAAAATAGCATAGTCAAGGGAAACACACTAAACAAGAAGATTACATATTAGATAACCACAGTGACTCCATAGAAGCGATGGAAAAAACAGATGCCTATAAATATCTAGGATACAGACAAAAATAGGAATAGATAATACAAATATTAAAGAACTAAAAGAAAAATATAGACAAAGACTAACAAAAATACTGAAAACAGTATTGACAGCAAGAAACAAGACAAAAGCTATAAATACTTATGCTATACCAATATTGACCTACTCATTTGGAGTAGTGAAATGGAGTAACACAGACCTAGAAGCACTCAATACACTTACACTATCACAATGCCAAAAATATAGAATACATCACATACATTCAGCAACAGAAAGATTCACATTAAGCAGAAAGGAAGGAGGAAGGGGATTTATCGACATAAAAAACCTACATTATGGACAGGTAGATAATTTAAGAAAATTCTTTCTAGAACGAGCAGAAACTAGCAAAATACACAAAGCAATCACGCATATAAATACATCGGCTACACCACTGCAATTCATAAACACTTCTACAACCCTCTAGATCACATATCAACAGATACGAAGAAAGTAAATTGGAAAAAGAAAACACTACATGGCAAGCACCCGTATCATCTAACACAGCCACACATAGATCAAGACGCATCCAACACATGGCTAAGAAAAGGCAATATATACAGTGAGACGGAAGGATTCATGATTGCAATACAGGATAAAACAATAAACACCATATATTACAGCAAGCATATTATTAAAGATCCCAATACCACAACAGATAAATGCAGACTTTGCAAACAACAAATAGAAACAGTAGATCACATCCCAAGTGGATCTACAATACTAGCAAATACAGGATACCCCAGAAGACATGACAATGTAGCAAAAATAATACACCAACAGCTTGCCTTACAACATAAACTAATAAAACAACATGTTCCCACATACAAGTATGCACCACAAAATGTACTGGAGAATGATGAATACAAATTATACTGGAACAGAACGATTATAACAGATAAAACACCACCACCTAACAAACCTGACATCATGCTCACCAATAGAAAGAAGAAATTAACAGAAGTAATTGAAATATCCATACCCAACACAACAAATATACAGAAGAAAACAGGAGAAAAAATTGAAAAATACATCCAACTGGCTGAGGAAGTCAAGGACATGTGGCATCAGGATGAAGTTGACATTATACCAATTATACTATCAACTACAGGAGTCACACCTCACAATATCCACCAGTACATCAATGCAATACAGCTACATCCAAACATATATATACAACTACAAAAATCTGTAATTATTGATACATGTTCAATTATCCGAAAGTTCCTAAATGCAATATAACATATACCATACAGTTACAAGGAAGTCACGCTTGATCAAGGTCCGTCAGAGCACCGAGATTCATCAAATCACCTAGGCAATCCTGTAATTATCTTAGATTACTTCCTTTACAATAGTTGAGAGACAGCGTAAGTGCTAAAATGTTCATAGAATTTGTGGCGACCACACGCTGCCGCAGCTAAATTAGGTGACAGCTACTTCGGCAGTTACGATTTATGAACCCAAATTTTGTCATCTAGCGGTAGAATGTGTTGGGCCAGTAGCACTGCTGTGATTTATTGGTCCGATTTGAAGCAGTTGGCATCTGACGTTTAAAATACGAAGATGGGACCTTTTCGCGAAAAGTGCGGTTTGCAGGCGCGCACCACAGCTCTTCGCTCTAGGCGATTGAAAATCGCTTTAGATACTGAATATCCTACGAAAACCACGTAAGATTCTGAAATTCTCGTATGATACACAAGGTTGTCAGGAAGTTTGAAAGTTTGTAAGGGTGTTGCAGTATAGGGTGTAGTGTGAAGTAATTTTGAAAAATTTTGCACGTTGTGATTCGGAGGTAATTGCCAGTGAAGTTTGCCGATCAGGCCACTCCGAGCACAAATTCCAGGGCCCACCAGAGACAGTGTCGCCGAACGTGTTCTTCATTTGGTTCCCTAAAACCAAACAGAGAGCGACGCAAAAATTGGACATGTGGTAGTAAGGATCGACACCGAGCCAGAGGCTGAGCAGTCTCGTGCGCTGTCATTGACGTTATCAGTGAAACTAAATTGTACCGGGCGAGCGGCTTGAATTTTCGTGCGCGACGACCTGATTGGTTAACGTAAGTGCCAATTAACTCAAATTGAGCAAGGTATATCATTTTTCATTATTAGTTCTCAGTACAACCTACCCTGCAGCACCGTTACAAGCTTTTCGGACTGTCTGCAGCCACACAGCGCATCTGTACAGCGTCTCCCAGATACTCCTCTTTCGACTATTGGCATAGGACGTCTTAAAAGACACGAGAAACAGTTACAATACGTGTATCTCTTAAAGTAGCGCCTGACGGATCTGACAGGCACCAAACTTTAAGGCAAGGTAGTACACCTCTCGCTGGTGTATAGGGGAGGTGCACAGTTCAGGCTGCTCGCTGTCAAATGCTACTTTAAATCTCATTACACATAGCTAGGAAAGGCTTTGACGAAGAGAAAGATCGCTATGTTTTATAAACAGTGCTTGTGTATGACCGATTTTACCAAGCAATATCCCTCAATACCCACGATATTGAAATGAACTTGTCGGCGGGTGAAGCGCAAACTGTTCCCATGTTTATTTCCAATCCAAATGGTTCAAATGGCTCTGAGCACTATGGGACTCAACTTCTAAGGGCATCAGTACCCTAGAACTCAGAACTACTTAACTAACCTAAGGACATCACACACATCCATGCCCGAGGCAGGATTAGAACCCTGCGACCGTAGCGTCGCGCAGTTCCAGACAAGCGACTAGAACCGCTCTGCCACAGCGGCCGGTTATTTCGAATCCAAAAAACGGGTCTGGCTTCATCCACGTGCGCAGGTGCGATGGCTAAATGATTGGTAGCAGTAGTCGCAATTGTTTTGATCCATCATCCTTGGGCAAATCTAGTCCGACAAAATCTTTCTAAATATTTTTACCACTAACCATTTAACTCTTTGTCCGTAAAATGAATCTATACGTATTTGATAATTATAATGCGCACAAAGAGCTGGACGTATAGGTGAGCTGCTGAAACACGCCTCGTTTAGCGCCAGCTGGTGCTGCCCCTGCCGGTAGGGACTGATGCACACCACCGAGGCGCCAGCGCCACAGAGCTGGCGCCTGGGAAACGGTGTGGGCGCCCTCAAGGCCGGCACGACACGCCCGCCTGTGCACGCACCCACGCGCCGACACGCACGCTAATAGGCCACACGCCGCGCACACAATTGGTCGCGCCTAGCCGTACGGCTCTGGAGCTGGAACTGGACCAGGACCAGACGAGCTCAGCTCAGCTGACATACCCCGTGCGCCTTCTCGTCTTCTTCCAGCTATGTAGCAACCCGATCAGCTGCCTGCATACACATGCCACTCTCGTGTTTCGCCAGATTCCAACTCCCGTCATCAACTTTCGGGCCTACTTCGTTTGCGAAGAGCCTACTTCGTTTGCGAAGAGCCTACTTCGTTTGCGAAGAGCCTACTTCGTTTGCGAAGAGCCTACTTCGTTTGCGAAGAGCCTACTTCGTTTGCGAAGAGCCTACTTCGTTTGCGAAGAGCCTACTTCGTTTGCGAAGAGCCTACTTCGTTTGCGAAGAGCCTACTTCGTTTGCGAAGAGCCTACTTCGTTTGCGAAGAGCCTACTTCGTTTGCGAAGAGCCTACTTCGTTTGCGAAGAGCCTACTTCGTTTGCGAAGAGCCTACTTCGTTTGCGAAGAGCCTACTTCGTTTGCGAAGAGCCTACTTCGTTTGCGAAGAGCCTACTTCGTTTGCGAAGAGCCTACTTCGTTTGCGAAGAGCCTACTTCGTTTGCGAAGAGCCTACTTCGTTTGCGAAGAGCCTACTTCGTTTGCGAAGAGCCTACTTCGTTTGCGAAGAGCCTACTTCGTTTGCGAAGAGCCTACTTCGTTTGCGAAGAGCCTACTTCGTTTGCGAAGAGCCTACTTCGTTTGCGAAGAGCCTACTTCGTTTGCGAAGAGCCTACTTCGTTTGCGAAGAGCCTACTTCGTTGTTGAAACATTGACTTATGTGGCCAATATGGTTGTGTGTCGAGTAAGAGTAATGCCGTTCTGAAGTAGCACGAGTTAGATAACGTAGACGCCAAACTGTACGAGTTGTGACTACTTCCCGTAATGTCACATTGAGGAGTCACTGCTTCACGTGAAACGTATGTTCTGTGACATTTCAGCAATGTGTTACTAGAAGTTGAACCAATAAAAAAGAACACTTCACAAACTTAACTTGAGACGATGTTTTATCTGTCGTTTTTAGCTAAAGCCCTAATTTCGTGGATTTTGGTTTAGTGACACCCAATATACGCTGCGTCTGCGCAACGGCAGAGTCATAGTTTGAGTTGGCTTTCCCCTTCGCGAACTCTTAATATTTCACAATATTCTTACTAGAATAAAGACTGTTGGGAGCGACGCAGTAGTGCATGTGGACCGATCGGATCTTTTCAGAAGTCTACTCTGCATATTGCGATTTGGTAATCGTGCACATATGTAAAAGTGAACACTGCTCATTAGTAATGAAATCACGCCAACGGCGGATCGGTGCCACATCGAACTGTTGCGTATCCCTTGTTAGAAACTCTGAAAAATAGGATTCGAAGTACAAGGAATGTTCATAGAAACATGTGATCTGGTCGATTATCGGAAGGAAATGGGAAAATAATCCCGTATATTACGGAATCATTCACAGCCATAGCCCACGATGGTTATATTGCGATAGATGAAAACAGGAAGCAAAGTGTGGACAGTCAGGTTTCTTCTAACTGCTGTCTGAAGAAATTTGTAGGCTACGCCTTTTATCACTCATGCATTTACACACAAAAACTGCCATTTACATCGATACAAACATTGGTGTCAACATACCGTGAATAAGATCTTAGGAAGGGTTATTACAAGATCCTCAAAAACGCGTACTGGTATTTGTTGTTAACGAATTAACGTTTTTTGTTTGAGTTAACTTGCGTGTTGTCTAAGTACGCCGGTTTAAGGAAACGGCGCAGAATATTCATGAAAAGCGCGTTGTTGTTCGTAGGATGTCTTGTATCTGTCAGTAAAATATCGGCGATTGAAGGTTTCACAAGGTAGTAACAAAATGAAAGGTCGTTCGTTTTAGATTCAACGTAGCTTAATTGTATCTAACTATTTTCCCACCTTCGCGTTTTCTGAAAGGTTATGACTAAGAAGAAATAGAAATACTCTAACATTCGACATTATTAGAGTAAGAGCGCTCTCAGTAGTGAGTGTTCGATTTAGTGGAGTTTTATAAGGTGATGTCCTTACTGACTTGACACGAAAGTTTTCTTTGCCTTTTGACATGATCACGGGCGCTGCGACGGATGTGAAAGCTGCACAGTGTTTGAACGAGACAACTGCTCGTCATCTTCAGGTGCTTACTGATGTGATGCTAGTCCCGCCCACCACTCGGCGCCTGCGATTTCTAGCGTGCCAGCTCATTGGCGAGCGACTGCAGCAACACGTCTGTAAACGCTTTTGAAGACTGCGAGTAGCTGCCGTTTGAATACTGTGCAGCTTTCCCATTATCCGACACGATGTCCTACAGACAACACTGCTAGTGTTTTTGCAAGGAAGGAAACGCTTTTTTAATAGAGTTAACGTATGAATTTTACATGCGTCCATTTCTCGTTTGTGAGTCAGAGCCAACAAAACTTCCACTGAAGTGCGCTGCTGTCTCAGATCACGTTAACGAGGCCGTTCTATGTGACGCGGGAGCGCTGCGTCTGGAAATGTGTATACGCGGACAATTCCCAGGTTTCACCCGGATTTCCAGGTTAAAACAAATTTTCCCGCGTGAAAACACTATGCCCTGATGGGAGTACATTTCTACTGTAATAAGTGGAAATATACTTTCCCTTCTACCCCTAAAACTTATCATTTGAATGATGGAGGTTTTATATAACGGCATAAAACTACCCGGCACTGAAACTAAACCCAGCATGAACATCTTTGACGGGCGGCGACATTGACACTGCGAATTTTCGCATTACGGAAGTATAAACTGGAATTGCAAATATAGCAGCAGCGATTCCACCAAATAAACCACGGTAGCTTCAAAAGTACTGAAATATAGGCTGCGATGCGGTTTTGTCAGCCAATCAGCTCTTGTCGCCAGCCGACGACAGCGGATATTCTGAGCTTAGGACACGTGATAGTCAGCCAATATCATCGTTAAGCAGCGAGAACGCACTGAAGAAGGTAATGGTTTAAATTACATACAACACTGATTGGGGGTGGGGGGGTGATTAGGCAGGATCCTAGGGGCAGAGCTTAAGTCACACCATCTAAATATTTCTGACAAGCACGATTGTAAGATTCACTGCTGTGTGCCAAACGTTTGATGGGTTACCTGGCCGAATCCATGTTACATGTAGCACTTCAACTTTTTCATAGAAAAGCCACTTACACGTGCAATTGCCCAATAACTCGCTTCGCACTTTTCTGGAAGTTAATTCTACTTTTTTCCATTGTTAGTGCGTAATTTGTGAGAAGTAAAATTATGAAAAACCAAGAATTGTCTATTTTAGCATGTGTTACCACTTAAGATATCAAACGCAAATATGCCAGTACACTATTAAATAACGGCATAAATGATTAGTCTTCCGAGCCACATGTTTTCCTATGTGGGTGGTCCTCAATAAAGTTTTGAATGATGGTCAAACGCTCCGTGATTTAAATTCATCACGCATTCTCATAAGTAACAATTCATCTTGCGTAGAAGGAAATTTACTGTTTAAGTAACGCTTCTCAATCCACCATTCGCAATGTTTTTCCTCCGTTACAAATATGAACAGTTTGACGTAATGCTCATCAAAACGAGGCACACACGAATGACTCATTGAAAGCAGTTTATTATTACTAAGCATAGCATAGTCTTCCACAGCGCGCGCACCATGTTTTAAATGGCGCATTTTATTTGCAACTAAAGTTTTATTTTGGTGTTTTACACTCTTTTATGTTTAATTGCTGCAGTATTATTCTGTAGTAGAGGGCTAAAGTAAAATTCTTTGTTGCAGTTTGTTCTTACCAGTCAAAATTACAAAAAAATCAGCTGAAAACTAAAATAATGAAAAATTCCCGCACGTCTCAAAAATTCCAGAGTTTTCGCAGATTTCCTGTTCGTCCCAGGACTTACACAACCTGACCTGATACTGTTTCTCGTCCGCGCCAACATAAGCTGCCTCGTCCTGTGTGAGGTTTAATAATACACTCACAAGTAAATAAAATTGTCAAATTTAGTAATGCACACTGTACGTTTATTAGATGGACGTCGTTTTCAATTAGCGGTATGGTTTGATGAACCATTTACACTAGTCACCCCTTGTAGAACTCACTCTGCCTAACTACTGGAACCTACTTTCTGTGTCCAAAAGCCTTTGTCTCTGCAATGTTTACCGCCACAATGAACTGTTTCTTAATGTCTGAGTTCTGCAAATCGACCACGTTTAAATGAACGTAGTACATTAAACGTTTGCTAAATGAGAAAAACAGCTTCGCAACTACACTATGAAGTTTATAGCTGGCTTGTTTGTGAACTGCTACACACACTTTGTGAATGTAGGTACGTACCAGTTTACAATGGCATCTCGACGAAACACCTGTTTCAAAAGCAACAGGAGATGCATGTCTAAGGAACGCTGAAGACACCATGTAGCGTTAAGGCGACTGTAAACGTGAAGTGCTTTTAGTGAAGTCGGTAATATTTGTTAAGGACATTGCTGAGGCACATACCGAGCGGCTTATCTTTCAGTAACAAGCCAGTAAAAATAGAATTCAATATAAAATTGCTAACGGTTGGGATATAGTACTGAAAACATATGACAAGTTAACGCTGTCACTTTGTACTGTTTAAAATTACATTATTTGGTTTTACTGTCTATTGTGCACCGACCTCAGGCAACATGAGGCCACCAGACCTTATACTCGGCGCACGAAGTACAATGTTTTGTTGAAGTACTGGGTAGAGGAACTTAGTGTACACATCCCACACCCTTGCGTTATATACTACATATGCAAGTAGCAGTGCTCCCTTACAGAAAGGAACCGAATTTTGAGACTCAGCGGAGCCAAGGTAACTCACGTGGTCGAAATGAAGTAAGTCAGCCACTCGTTCCATTGGTCGCAGCTGACGTTTCATTACCTGATTCCTGCAACAGAAAGAACAAATATTCAATACTATAACAGACAGCAAATGCAGGACATTTACCCACTGGCCAGTATTTTATGGACTGTACTACACAAGAACCAATAAATTCTCTTGCTAACCATTTTCTTCATTCTAAGCAATTGTGTCCTTCCGGTACTATCTCTACTCCGAAATTAAATACCTTTGAAGCGTATGTCAACTTGCGTAAGGAATATACACACTTTAATACAGAGGCAATGCAACTTTTCACCTTATTTTTATGCCGCCCGACCTTAACGACAATTATGAAACAATTTTCGTTGTTTTACTGAACTATCTGATCTGCAGAAAAATTAACACCGACAACGTAATGGTCAGGAACGACAAATGACTGTACGCCGCCTAAGAGAGAGAGAGAGATACGCCGTCTTACGCAGTACTTGCGTGACTTTCGTCTGTTCTTACCGTCTTATCGACTGCAGAATACCAAAACACTTTTTTTGCTGTATAGTTTATAGTAAACAATATTTACCACTGAATTCAAGTACAAAATACAACGAAATCTGAACGTATGGCGTTGAATACTGAAGGAATTGCAGTAAACCGGCGTCACAGGTGTAATAATTTTTAGATTCACCTCCAAACGCACGAAAAGCTTAAATTTAAGAATTTTAACGAAACTGGCTTGTGACATACAACACAGCTTCCTTTTTACAGGAAGTAAGAATTCATTTTGTGATCAGTAGACAATTCTTCCAACTTTTCTGAAGCGCTGAAGATCTTTACGCCTCTACAGAACACATTCAATCGCTCATTCTGTTATTCTTTCAGATGAATGTAATATGTCAGTTTAAACTGCACTGTGAACATACGTGAATTCAAGAGGAAATATACTATGGATATGCAATACTGAAGGAGGTCTGAAGTACATATCCATAGAACAAGCGTCCAAATGGTAAGTTACACGATCATTGCAGGATCCTTAACTGAGACGGGTGGCCAGTATCCTCTTCATTTTGTGTATTGCGGAGACTTGTCACCACATTCGTTTCAAATATAATACGTTATACTTAGCACAATTTATCTGCTGTAGTTTTCATCTATGCTATGAAAGTATTTTTTCTATTTAACTATTCTTTTAGTTAGAAGACTGGCTAAGAAAGCTAACACACAACAAGACAAATCTTGCTATTCTTTTAAACGCGAAGATTGTTACTTCTAAACAGCGATTGCATTGGTGTTTGTGAAACCTATCACGTTGGGCCAAAATAATTTTCCCTTATAATATTTTTATTCAAGTTACGCTGCGACAGTTTAGGTCAATTTCTGAACGTTTTTCCTTTGGGGCACACCAAAGTACGTTTCGAACTTCCGCAACACCCCTAAGTATCTTTTGGATACAAAACGAAATGAAGTACACTATTATACGCATAATCGCAAAAATAGAGGGTCCATTTCTTGTAAGTAAGGTTACTCCGAGAACCTTTACGGCGACAATTTTTTATGTTCTAGATATTTGAAATACGCATGATTGGGAGACAAAAATGTCTGCGACACCCACGCATCGGCTGAGAAATGCTGCGCTAGGCAACTGATTTTTGGCACAAAGCTGAGAGTGCACTATCATGCTGAAGGAGTCACGACTGGTCTTTTCCCGCCTGTGGTGTCTGCTTCCGAATTTTCTCGCACAACCTTATCAAGATATAGTAATGACATGATAAACTTTTAGGCCAAAAAATTAGATTTACGTTAAAACGTCAGACATACGATGGACACCTTTGCGTTCTTCCGGTGTGGAGAATTTTGCTGCCTCAATAAGGTGGCTGACACTTCTATGATTATACTTCACGTGACTGTTTCCCGATCAGTTCGTTGAACGAGTTAATTGCTCATTAAGCTATGTAAAATTTCGAACTCTTTTCAAGTTAGATTTTTCAGTTTCTACCTTATGAAATACCCTGAATATGGCTGTACTGCACTTAAATGTGGTACAGACGTTTTGTACTTTGTCTTACGCCCTTTCATTTTTCAACGAACAAAATCAGAACACTTCAGTTCTCAGCCATTTTTCAACCGCCTGCGTTACGTAAACTATTATACTGTGTTCATCATAAGAATATTACACCACGTATATTTCAACGTTTGCTAGAGTCTCATTGGATTTCGTTCCACGTGGAGCGGAAGCCACGTTTTGTCCAGTACAATCAAGTACGATCAAAAGGATAAGTTTTATGCTGTGTTACAAGCACATAGCCTGAGCGGTAGTGCGTGACAACGGCTTTACCGGCACATTTTAACTTTGACAGCACTGACCTGCCAGCTGGTCCATCTAACCTGCAGTCATGTGAGCCAGTTGCAATTCAGATGAAAAAAAAGAGCAGGGAAACAACATAGCTTTGAATATCATTTTATTTTGCAAGAGAATGAAATAACGTTCGGCAAAACTCTCACTACGGCACGCTTCTTAGATGAGACGAAAAGCAAAAATGCTCTCGTTCTCACATCAGATAGTATTCCAATTACAAGCAAGAGCGATGAAAATTCGTAACTGAAACACAGGTAATTTTTGTGAGTGAGCTTGTGATGAAAAAGCATGCTGCAGGAATTTCACCTTATTGTTTAATAAGGAAGCCAATGAAGGTATGAATTACAGTCAGTCGCCTGGTAGTCTCTTAGCTCCTTTATCCGAAAAATACACTTCAGTTCTAGAACTATCATTTGCAACTATCGCTACATTGATAATGAGTATCAGCAGAATCCACAAAATCACTCAGGCCCCGCATTTTCTCCTCTTATGACATGCCGTTCTGTATCTCGCAAGAGTTCGGCGTGACATGTGAAAAAGCTGCGTGCTTTAACTACTGCACGTCTGGCAGCTTAACTGTCTTATTTCTAGGGACAAATCCCTCAACTTGGCTCGAGATCCGTTTTTTGTGTTCATATTGTAATGGAACAGTGGTGCATGTAAAATGCAGCACTTATTTGGTGTGCTCGATGCTGTGGAAATTGTTTTTCATGTTTCTACGCCACTTATCACTATGTGAGACTACATCGTTTGTGTAAAACAATGGACATAACCCAAATAGAGATTAGTTTTTCAATTTGTTCTAAAAATTATGTTTTCGTAATTTAAGCACTTTTTATAAACAATCTTTCATAAAATACCGAAAAATAGAAAGTTATATTTGGAATGCGAACAAGTTTCGCGTGCAATATATAACTAGAAATAAGACTAGCACTATTCATACAAATGCAATATTTTAAAATTACGAGATGTAGATGTTTCAAACTGGACGAAAATTTATGAAAACTTTATGAACCTATTTCTCGGAACTTTTTAACCGTGTTCCATACGCATGTATATGTAACAGGAAACAGCCTCAGCTGTTTTTATACTGCATATTAACAGCGCGACAATCAGGACAACTTTAACAGACTGGACTGCACACAATTTTTGAAATAAAAATTTCATAGCTAAAGCGTGATTAACAAAAACGTTGTTAGCTATTTATACACCAGAATATCTTAAAGCTACATTTAAGCTAACTTAGTAATAAGGTATGTAATACGTAAGTAGAACTTACTTCCAACAGTGTACCACCACCAGTGTACGTGTCCTACAGCTTATGGCCAATCACCACCATTGGGTTTGTCTACACAGGTTTGATATAAAGACTGATAGAGTATGGTCCTGCAGGAAATGGGAGTATGACGTTTTTGTGGGAAGTTTAATGGAATTTGCTTTCCCAGTGACCTACGTTTCCACTAACAGCTGCAGTTTTCGAGTGATACCTAAAGTGGCCTTTCAACGAACGTTCCCCACCCTCACTTTACCGATCAGGATTTTTAGTATTATCTTCATAGCATTTCATCCTACCACTGAACAAAACGTTGTCTCTGCAGAATTATTTCCCTTTTTCCACCTCCGCTGTCTTCGTCTACTTGCCTGAAAGAAAAAATCAGCAAGAGACCAAACATTAGAAAATAATACGGAGGTATTTTTGTTACATAAGTATTAACTTTTTCGATTGGTAAAATTTTTTCAAGCTCTTTACCTGTTAAGTAATGAGATCCTTTAGGAACAATGACATAACGAATTGTTTAGAAAGAGAAACAAACGCAGTCTTATTAGCACAGATTAGCAATGTGGTCACCCCTTCGGGACTCATCGACTAAGTTTCATAGTAGCTTCTGTACACAGCCGCACGCAGCTTGAAATAGTTTTACTTGGAACTGTTTTCTAGCCTTTTACTATCTCGTTTCCTTTCTGTTGACTGATGACCAATAACGGTACCATTGGTGTGACCAGGCGCTGGAATCTGAATAGCCGCCCAAAACGAGGTACTAAATCTTTTTTTTTACAAAGTTAGCTTTTACATGGAAGAAGGTTAACAGTACGTGTAGGGATCTTGGAGCTGCTCTACACAATCCATTGTTGGCATCAGATTGGCAAAAAGTTTGCCCTAAGCAGAACAAAGTTGTATGCCTAAGTAAGATAGCGCTCGCATGAAGTATGCCTCTTGGCGTCAGTGCTCAAAAACATAAGAGTCAAAAAGCGTAAACGCGTGAGTGGCATGATGTAAAAAAACTACTCAGTATGCTGGAAAAACATTAAAGAGGGGACGTTAATAGCGACAAAATCACCAGATGAGAACGCAGAACAAGGTTGTAACCCAAATTTATATACGGGTATTTTTCATTTTAATATTATGATTACATAACCTTAAATAAATAGCCTAGTTTGTGACTAGTTGAACAAAGTTGTCTAGTTTTCATTGTGAAATATCACGTAGTAGTGCAAACAATATCGCAACATAATGGTTATACAATGAAAAGGTTATTAACATAATGCATAATAACGTAATTTAACGGAGCACTTATACATTCAGAAAGCATTCTTTAAATACTGTCTTTGACTGGATGAATAACTTGCAGTGAGTTTATAAGAATACTATAAATTTATTCAAACACTGCTTCAAAACGTGATTATCTTTTGTTATTTCAGGCATTCGGCTGCAGGTGCACCTCTCAGTGTAAACAAATTACATTGGATACAGAACATTTAACTACGATGAATAGTATGCATTGCTAGGACAACTGTTAAACTGAAGCACAGTAAAAGGAGAGAGGTTAAACAAGGTATTTGTCGCAGACATGCCAGTTTTATTAACAGCAGCGTCACGTGATATCGGGTTTTTCAAAAGCTGTTGTGTCACGTTTATAACTTTTCGTAGAACACAGAAACTGCAAGAGAAAATAAGTTCTGAGTCTTTCTGTAACAAGAGAGGCGAACATAAGAATCGACCTTACGCTATACCTGATCACCTAAAGGAAGCTATGCGAAATCATACGATCATTGCCAAAACTGGGAAGTCACTATAGTCGCCACAAATCCGAAAGGAGTTGCTTGTCCGCTGAGCTAAATTTAAGAACGTTATTTCATATGTTTAGAGAACAACATACTGAATATATAATCCAATGAACAGAGATTTTCCAATCAGATTTCAATCTGCGATTAAATCTCCCTAAAGCAGATTACTGCTCATATTGTGGCAGGTTTTATTTGGGTATTACGTCAGCAGAGAGAGATGAGAGACAAGCTATTGACGATCAAAGTAGATTACATCACGGCAAGGTTGAAGCACCTTATAAAGCAATGAAGGAACATGGAAACAAATCCAAACAACGTCTTAATTATGTTGTACTTTAAACTGATTTACAGCAAGTGCGTTTTCGTCCTGTACTGTCCCACTTCTCAGTATTCTATCAACGCTAGTATTGATGTTATAATCAAACCACACATAATGCTGGCCTAATGATGCAACAATGTCCTTGTGCACTTAAAGTGAGGCCAGGCGAGGATGAGACGAAATTTCTTCACCTCCAATTATCAGCCCCTTGCTCGGCGATAGGAGACACTAGTTATCTGGACTGACAGATGCATAGTGCAGAACGTATGTATGTTGCCACTTTGGCAAAACTTAGTCTGATATATTTTACGACAGTCAAAGGTTCTTGGTATCAGGTCAGTTTTCTGCAGTGTGACCGAGACTTTGCCCTGATAGTCAAAAGAATCAGCGTATTGTGCCAGTTCCTTAACACTAGATGTAAGTTATCGCTCCAGCCAAGCCCATGAAACATTTTCTTGTTTATGATATGCAGCCTGAGGACTGCAAACATTTGAAACATTTGAAACATTTGAAACATTTGAAACATTTGAAACATTTGAAACATTTGAAACATTTGAAACATTTGAAACATTTGAAACATTTGAAACATTTGAAACATTTGAAACATTTGAAACATTTGAAACATTTGAAACATTTGAAACATTTGAAACATTTGAAACATTTGAAACATTTGAAACATTTGAAACATTTGAAACATTTGAAACATTTGAAACATTTGAAACATTTGAAACATTTGAAACATTTGAAACATTTGAAACATTTGAAACATTTGAAACATTTGAAACATTTGAAACATTTGAAACATTTGAAACATTTGAAACATTTGAAACATTTGAAACATTTGAAACATTTGAAACATTTGAAACATTTGAAACATTTGAAACATTTGAAACATTTGAAACATTTGAAACATTTGAAACATTTGAAACATTTGAAACATTTGAAACATTTGAAACATTTGAAACATTTGAAACATTTGAAACATTTGAAACATTTGAAACATTTGAAACATTTGAAACATTTGAAACATTTGAAACATTTGAAACATTTGAAACATTTGAAACATTTGAAACATTTGAAACATTTGAAACATTTGAAACATTTGAAACATTTGAAACATTTGAAACATTTGAAACATTTGAAACATTTGAAACATTTGAAACATTTGAAACATTTGAAACATTTGAAACATTTGAAACATTTGAAACATTTGAAACATTTGAAACATTTGAAACATTTGAAACATTTGAAACATTTGAAACATTTGAAACATTTGAAACATTTGAAACATTTGAAACATTTGAAACATTTGAAACATTTGAAACATTTGAAACATTTGAAACATTTGAAACATTTGAAACATTTGAAACATTTGAAACATTTGAAACATTTGAAACATTTGAAACATTTGAAACATTTGAAACATTTGAAACATTTGAAACATTTGAAACATTTGAAACATTTGAAACATTTGAAACATTTGAAACATTTGAAACATTTGAAACATTTGAAACATTTGAAACATTTGAAACATTTGAAACATTTGAAACATTTGAAACATTTGAAACATTTGAAACATTTGAAACATTTGAAACATTTGAAACATTTGAAACATTTGAAACATTTGAAACATTTGAAACATTTGAAACATTTGAAACATTTGAAACATTTGAAACATTTGAAACATTTGAAACATTTGAAACATTTGAAACATTCGTTGAGAAGGGATCCGAAATTCAAAATGTCACTAGATGCAGATATCAGCAGATGATCTAAGAACATTTCGTATAATAATCAGCAACAATGTGTTACAATTCTGAAATGTATATTCCATCTTAAATCGCGAGGGCCTCGCAATACATTTTTTAAACTCTACAGTGTGCCGCTAACAAATTCCTGTTCTCTAGTCTCAGCTATTGCCGATGAAAGCAAGGAAGTTTTTGAACTTAATGGGTATTTGCAAGTATATTCCAGAGGAATCCAAACAATTTTATAAAGAACTGAAGGCTGAGTAACATTTATGTTATTTCTTTGCAGCTTTGGTCATAATAATGCATACTACAAGAAGTAACTTCAGTGACATTTCCGCTGCACTGCACATAAAATTTTGGCAGGTCTAGAGAGATTTAGTATTAATGTTTCATACGAATATTTTCGTGAATACTGTGGTTAAATACAATCCTTTATGTATTGTTGTTGGTTACAATCTTTTACTTCTCTGTAAGGTTACAACCTTGTCTTTGTAAAGGTATTTTTTCCATTTTTTAAATTTACATGTGACCCTTACAAGTGCTTGTTATTCAAATGATGTATCAGGATACTCGTTTCATTGTTATTTGGCTTTCGAAACATAAGCGTTTCTGAAATAGGTTTTCCTTCTTCCTGTAAAAAAGAACTACTTTTGTCAGTTACAGCCTTTTTCTGTGCGGCTGTTCCATTAAAAAATCTGGGAATTTATGTAATGCTGGACTATGCAATAAATGTGTGTAATACGAGGCTCGAGTTCGGCTAGAGACGGTAACGTGACATGGCAGTTGCGTAGTGGAAATTCTTGATTTACGGTGTAGCTTGCATATTGCTTACTGAAATCGACGCATTATTGTTTGTCGCTGTTGTTCGGTATGTTCTAGTGAATTGGTTTTTGGTGTGTAAAGGAAGTATGCATTTAGATTATTAGGTAATTTTATTTTCATGTCTACAGTTTTGAAGACTGTTACAACAAACCAAAACCATACACGGAATCGACACGGACAAAATTTTTTTACCATCATTAACTGCGTATTTATCTAACAAAGATCATGTGAGTTTTGGAAAGTCATCAGTTCACATAAAGGCCCTTTGTTTGTCAAACAGGTAAATTAATGCTATTAGATTCTAAGACCAATTTGTAACACTTCGACCTAGACCATCGTCCACCCAACAGCTCGGGAACTTCAACTGTAGAAACATTTTTGGTGTGGAGGTTTAGACAGATGTAGTACTGTCAGTGGCGTATAGTTTGTACACTTCAGAGTAAAATAAGATTTTTGTTTTTCGAGTTTACCTGAAAGATTACTACAGCACGCGTCGCGACATACTGTCTTGACCGTTTCCAGGTTCTACATTATCCTGGTATGGAAACTCAGGGCTGGCACTGCTTGGGACGCCAATAAATCGTACTGACAGAACCGCAAGCTGCGAGGACACTATATTCTACAGAGGTTCGTTGCAGCGATCCGACACGCGTCACATGTATTATTAGCAGGCCTGCCTTCCCCCAAAGGCAGGGCAGGGCAGGTAGCGGCGTGTATTGAATTATGTCCAGCTGCCAAACCGCGTAGGTGGACAGCCTGCTCGGGGTCTTAATTCCGCGTGATGCATTTCTGCCCGTTGCGCAGAGCGATGAGCGCGCCAAGGCCGCTCTGTTTCCCTCCTCAGCTGACAAGTGAGACAGGTTCCCGGCGCCATTTACGCACGCATTACACGTTCCAGTTGCTCTAAAAACCTGATTAGCTCCGTAGTTAACTACTGCCAGCAGGCTTCCGATGATCTGTAACGTGAGACGGAGTTTATGAGCAATGTGGCGTTCTGGCAAACAATATTCTCGTTCTGGAGGTTTGAAATTTAATCTTTGTCCATCCATCCAATTTTACTTAATCCTGGAAAGAAGGAACTACTGAGTATGCAAAAAATTAATGAAAAAGGGCAGTAACACCTTAAGAAATACTGACTGGTCATCTGACTCTGGAGTCAACTCTTAAATTTATTCTTCAAAGTAAAATGGGAGGTGTGTGCTCAGGAAAATTAACACTGGCTAGTGGTCTGCACATGTAACGTAAAAACAGCCACCACATAGTAGACTGAAAAAAAAAAAAAAAGATACGTGAACATGAATAGTCCTTAGTCAATGTTTTGGCTAACCCCACCTCTACTCTTCTCCAACTAGAAGAAAGTGGGTTAAGGCTGACAGCGTTACCTAAAGCACTATTTCATTTATCATCATTCAACTGACACAGTTACCTTACTAAATTATTCCTCTAACAACTGGAACACTGATTTATACCACTCCACTATATTCAGAAGATTATTAATAAGTGAAGCTGTGTTACAAGTAAATTGACAATGAACCTTCAAACCTACAGGGTCATCTATTTTGCTTACACTGCGGTTCATTATTTATACGAAGCTCTTAATGGGAAGAAAGATCTGTCATTTTATTTCGAGAGTCTTTTGTTAAGACAGAGAAGGACGTCATTAGGTGCTGCTTTGTAAAGGTGTGTAAGAATTTAATCTGTCTAAATGTTTTGAATAGAGTTACTTAGTGAGAACTTGCATTATGATTTGTAATAAGCTTGCCTAGTATTTTATCCCATCTTTTTAAGACATTTTCAGCTATTTAAATATTATTCGTGGTGCAGAGCTGCGCTACGAACGAACGAGCCGCTGCCGCGGCGCATTCAAAGTGCATTAAATGAAACCAATCGTACCGCAAACAAGCGGACAGGTAATAGGGAACTAAAAGTATTTCTTTCAGCTTTGCCGGCCGCGGTGGCCGTGCGGTTCTGGCGCTGCAGTCCGGAACCGCGGGACTGCTACGGTCGCAGGTTCGAATCCTGCCTCGGGCATGGGTGTGTGTGATGTCCTTAGGTTAGTTAGGTTTAAGTAGTTCTAAGTTCTAGGGTACTTATGACCTAAGATGTTGAGTCCCATAGTGCTCAGAACCATTTGAACCATTTTTCTTTCAGCTTTCCGAAGTGCAGGGCAGAACAGCGAAGTTTATGATGTGTTTTACAGGTGGACCCGGGCTGCGGATGATATATTATTAACAGTGTATAAAGATAATTTACCTTCATAACATAAAAGAAATGTTGCTGTGCGTAGTTCTGGTCTGGCAAACCTTATAGTACGAACATCTTTTTCTCTGATAACTGTCTCATGTTCTCGTGTTAGTCGTGGTACTTATTGGTGTTTTACTGTTAACAAAAATCCACTGCAAAATTTTTATGTTGACCAAACATTGGGTACTGTAACATCAGTATTGATAACGAAATAACTCAGTAACCCTTTCAAAAACTGAAGTAAGGAAGAATGTTAAACTTTATAGTGAGTCATAGTAACGAAACAATGCTCCCTTAATAGAAAGCCAGATCCAGAATAAGAACGTAAATTTTGTTTTGTTGAAAATTAATGATCCAAAGAAAGTCACAGCACAACTGTAGTATCGAGTACAGAAGGAATGAAAGGGCAGTGCATTGGCAGAGCTGTAATCTGTATTCAGGTGATTCATATGAGAAAGTTTGACATTATGTCGCAAGACGGGAATTAACGGAATGAACGCGGAATGGTAGATGGAGCTGGACGCATGGGACTTTCCAATTCGAAAGTCGTTAGATACTTCAATATTCGGAGATCCACCGTGTCAAAGTGTGCCGAGAATATAAAGTTTCAGGCATTACCTCTCACCATGGAGGACGCAGTGGCCGACAGCATTCACGTAACGACCGAGCGCAGAGGCGTTTGCTTGGCGTTGTCAGTGCTAACCCAAGCAACAGTGCGTGAATTAACCGCAAAAATCAATGTGGGACGTGTGACGAACGTATCCATTACGACAGTGCGGCGAAATATTGCGTTAATGGGCTAGGCAGCAGACGACCGACGCAAATGGCTTTGCGAACAGCATGACCGCAAGCGGCGTCTTTCCCGGGCTCGTGACTGTATACACTGGATCTTAAGCGACTGGAAAACCGTGGCCTGGTCAGGTGAGTCACGATTTCAGTTGGTAAGAGCTGATGGGTCCTCTGGTTCAAATGAACCGATCATTGACTGGAAATGGTTACATACGGCTACTTTGAGGCCATTCATGGACTATGTTCCCAATCAAAGACGGAATTTCTGTGGACAACATGATGTGTCATCGGGCCACGATTGTTCGCTATTGGTTAGAAGAACCACGAAATGAATCCCATGTAACATTTATGGGTCATAATGGACGGGTCATTTCGTGCAAAAAAATGTTGCCCCAGCAACACTTTCGCAATTACGGACAGCTATAGAGGGGACTTCAACTTTAGTCAATGCCACGTCGAGTTGTTGCACTACGCCGACACCGTATTACGATGTATCCTTGATGTGTCACCTCAGTGTGTGCTGAAAGGAAAGAAAAACAGCGGAAAATAAATTTGTGGCGTGCGGGTGTGCTCTGATTAGGAAGCTCAGACCCGTCTTAGTGGCCCGTTGCCTTGAATAACTGTTTCCCAAGATGGAAAATTGCTATCCTTCCTCCGCTCGCGCTGACATTACAGAGCGTTTCAATCTCATACGAAACTGTGAATTAAGTTATCTCCCCTGTATCTGTCATTAAATTTTGTGTAACCTTTCTGAATAGTCAACTGCTGTACTGTTTACAAGCATATACTTGCAGTAATTTCAAAGATATTCAAAATAGCCTACAGCTTAGATTTTGTCACAAACCAGTAAAATAAAAGAATTGTACTAACATTGTGTTGTAATTAATTCGTCACGAAATGGCTTTAACACAGTTCCAAAAGAATTTTACTGTTGTGAATACAATACGTAATGTTTAGGCCTCTAGTTTTACCCCAAAAAATAGCGAAATTGCTGTAAGGAAGGACAGCTCAGACGCGCCTTGTCCTTTGGACGAACTGTGAATCGTATTAGTGATGTGGACTTGCGGCATGTCTTACGTTGGTCAGACCACCAGCACAGTGGAAGACTTGTGTGTTGTGTATTGAGGATAAATTCCTTGCTTGGCGGCCTCTCGTTGCATTTGTGCCTTGAAAATGACAGCGTATGCACCAGTCGAAATATTGGCGGTTGTCTACAGCGTCACGCGAATGCTTTCCCTCGAGTTATTCCAACAAGCCACTAGTATTTCAGTTCTGAAAAGCAATGTTTTCCGTTGTTGGGCATTGCCATTTTCATTTATTCGCCAAAACAATGACGTAGGAGGAAGGGCGTTGTGAATGTAACGAGTAAATGTAAACCATGTAAACCGTCCAGTGAGTCGCATACGATCGAAATAAGGGAAATATGTTGCGATTATTCGTTTTTACTTTTATGTTATTTCTTTGATTCCTTCGTGTATCGACATTTTTGTTGCTTGCATCCGGTACTCTCGAGAACTTTTCATTTTAAAACACACAAATTTTGTTCACAGGGTGTCTCAAGCCTGCACAAAAACTGATTTCTTGTAAATGAGGACAGTGCAAAAATTCTGAAAACAGGAGGAGCATTCGAGGTCGACAGACTGGTTCACTAGTACGCAGGAAGACAATGCTGGAAGGCAGTGGGCGGTTAGAACCAGACAGGCAATGATGGAGTCAGATTTGTTGGCTTCCTGCAAAAATATTGTGAAAATGACTTTCGCTCTAACGTATATTTGATTAGAAAGGAAATTAGTGAGGATCTTTACAATACATTGTTTTGATATAAACCAACTCATTTATTTTCAACATGTTTTCGAGCTTGTTCACGCTGATCTGTAGATGAAGCAGGCAGAAATTTCATATTCGTGTTTGTAGCGTGATGGCTTGGTTCTGGTGGCAGTATCAGTTTTAACATCCACTTCCCAACTTGATACTTACAGTGTTTATCGGCGGGAGTATTAAGCCCTAGTCACTACGAATGCTTATCAACAATCCAGAACTGAATAATATGCCTGCCACGTCACATATCGCTGTTGTATCTGAATTCTATTTATGTAAAGTAATTGTATTCTATGATGTCCTCAGTGGGTATGTAAGTTCTGCTTTAATGCTTAGGACTGAGTAATTCGGGAACAGCAGGACCACGCATCCTTATCTGTTCTACAGCGTCCAACACGGAAGTCTGCAATGCCGATCATAGGTGCAACAAAATGGACCTTCGCTAAGTGTCTTGTTGGCCAGAATGTTGTACTGAGACAATCAGAACACCAAAAAATATGAGTAATGAAATTTCGCGAATACATTTGTCTGTGAGATTTCAAGATCAAAGGTTAATTAAGTCTGATAAGCCATAGAAAACGTGAAATGCCGGGACAATGACAACCGGTGTAATCGCCAGCCCATGTTGAATGCAAGCATGTAAACGTGCATGCTTTGTTTTGTACAAGTGCCAAATCTCAGTTTGTGGGAGTTCCAGGTCTGTTGCTCTTTCTGAATACAGGGACGGTTAATGCCATTTGTTGAGGACGCTGGTGTGGTTGTCCGATTATGTCTCACGTGTGCTCGATTAGAGACACACATGCTGATCGAGCAGGCCAAGGTAACATGTCTATACTCTGCAGAGCTTTTAGGTTTACAACAGCAGTACGTGGGTGAGCGTTGTCCTGTTGGAAAAGGCCCCTGGAATGCTCTTCATGAATGGCATCACAAGATATCTGATCACCAGACTGAGGTACAAGTGTGCAGTCAGGGTGCGTGGGATACCCAAGAGAGTGCTCCTGCTGTTACGCGAAATGGCACCTCAGATCGTAGCTCGAGGTGTGTGTGGGTGTGTGTGTGTGTGTGTGTGTGTGTGTGTGTGTGTGTGTGTGTCACGCAAACAGTTTAATTGCAGGCCTTTAACCAACACTGACACGCGGCAGAAAGAGCTTTCATCACAGAACACACCTCCACCCTGACCTCCAATGAAGTGACACCACTGAAGTCGTAAAAGGTGTGGTCTGGTGATCAGTGGACTGCACCTTGCAGACCGTTTTGCTCGTAGCTGTCCTTTATGTAACCGATTTGTAGCAGTTCTTTGTGTCACTGTGATGCCAACTGCTGCTCAAATTCTTGCTGTAGGTGCAGTACGATGCCTCAGAGCCATATCCTGTGAACATGGTGGTCTCCCCTCTCGGTAGTTCCCCGTGGTCGTCCGGAGCCGGGTCATCTTGCAAAGGTACATCCTCGGGATCGCCGCAGCAGCAGTCATATACAATGACCAAATTCCTACGAAGTTTTTTGCATCATCCCAGAAGGAACATCCAGTTCCTCGTAGCCCTATAACATCACCTCGTTCAGACTCAGTGAGGTGTTGATAACGCCTTCTTTGTCTCCTTACAGATATTCTTCACTAATCAACCAACCATATCCAAACTTAAAGGTAACCAACGCTTTAGTTGGTTACAGCGTGTATTGAAAGCAAAGCTGATCTGCATTCTCATAGTGGCGGTACTAGCGCCGCTCTTATCCAACTGGGGCGAAGTTTTAAGAAACACCTTCCAGGTGCAGAAACACATCAATTTTCGTTAATGTCTCAACTCCTGCATGGCGCTGTGATTTTTTTCCGACGGTGTAGATCATTATGTTTACCGTTTGCCAGATTCGAGTTACCTCTGATTTACACGATCGTATGACTAAACCTTGGTTCAAGAATCATAAAAGAAGGTTGTATACATGGAAGAATCCTGGCGATACTAGAAGGTATCACATAGATTATATAATGGTAAGACAGACTTAGGAACCAGGTTTTAAATTGTAAGACATTTCCAGGGGCAGATGTGGACTGACCACAATCTATTGGTTATGAACTGTAGATTGAAACTGAAGAAACAGCAAAAAGGTGGGAATTTAAGGAGATGCGACGTGGATAAACTGAAAGAACCAGAGGTTGTACAGAGTTTCAGGGAGAGCATAAGGGAATAATTGACAGGAATTGGGGAAGGAAGTACAGTAGAAGAAGAATGGGTAGCTCTGAGGGATGAAGCAGTGAAGGCAGCAGAGGATCAAGTAGGTAAAAAGACTAGGGCTAGTAGAAATCCTTGGGTAACAGAAGAAATATTGAATTTAATTGATGAAAGGAGAAAATATAAAAATGTAGTAAATGGAGCAGGCAAAAAGGAATACAAACGTCTCAAAAATGAGTGACAGGAAGTGCAAAATAGCTAATCTGGGATGGCTAGAGGACAAATGTAAGGATGTAGAGGCCTATCTCATTAGGGGTAAGACATACTTTCAATGGGAAAATTAAAGAGACCTTTGGAAAAAAGAGAGCCACTTGTATGAATACCAAGAGCTCAGATGGAAACCCAGTTCTAAGCGAAGAAGGGAAAGCAGGAAGGTGGAAGGACTATAGAGGGTCTATAAAAGGGCGATGTACTTGAGGACAATATTATGGAAATGGAACAGGATGTAGATGAAGATGAAATGGGAGATATGATACTGCGGGAAGAGTTTGACACAGCACTGAAAGATCTGAGTCGAAACAAGGCCCCGGGAGTACACAACATTCCATTGGAACTACTGACGGCCTTGGGAGAGCCAGTCCTGACAAAACTACCATCTGGTGAGCAAGATGTATGAGACAGGCGAAATACCCTCAGACTTCAAGAAGAATATAATAATTCCATTCCCAAAGAAAGCAGGTGTTGACAGATGTGAAAATTATCGAACTATCAGTTTAATAAGTCACAGCTGCAAAATACTAACGCCAATTATTTACAGACGAATGGAAAAACTGGTAGAAGCCGACCTCGGGGAAGATCAGTTTGGATTCCGCAGAAATATAGGAACACGTGAGGCAATACTGACCCTACGACTTATCTTAGAAAATAGATTAAGGAAAGGCAAAGCTACGTTTCTAGCATTTGTAGAGTTAGAGAAAGTTTTTGACAATGTTGACTGGAATACTCTCTTTCAAATTCTAAAGGTGGCAGGGGTAAAATACAGGGAGCGAAAGGCTATTTACAATTTGTACAGAAACCAGATGGCAGTTATAAGAGTCGAGGGGCATGAAAGGGAAGCAGCGGTTGGGAAGGGAGTGAGACAGGGTTGTAGCCTCTCCCCGATGTTATTCAATCTGTATATTGAGCAAGCAATAAAGGTAACGTCAACTAAAAATGAGGATAATTGAATGTAGTCGAATGAAGTCGGGTGATGCTGAGGGAATTAGATTAAGAAATGAGAAAGTAGTAAAGGAGTTTTGCTATTTGGGGAGTAAAATAAATGATGATGGTCGAAGTGGAGGCAATATAATATGTAGACTGGCAATGGCAAGGAATGTGTTTCTGAAGAGAAATTTGTTAACATCGAGTATAGATTTAAGTGTCAGGAAGTCGTTTCTGAAAGTATTTGTATGGAGTGTAGCCATGTATGGAAGTGAAACATGGACAATAAATGGTTTGGACAAGAAGAGAATAGAAGCTTTCGAAATGTGGTGCTACAGAAGAATGCTGAAGATTAGATGGGTAGATCACGTAATTAATGAGGAGGTATTGAAAAGAATTAGGGAGAAGAGTTTGTGGCACAACTTGACAAGAAGAAGGGACCGGTTGGTAGGACATGTTCTGAGGCATCAAGGGATCACAAATTTAGCATTGGAGGGCAGCGTGGAGGGTAAAAATCGTAGAGGGAGACCATGAGATGAATACACTAAGCAGATTCAGAAGGATGTAGGTTGCAGTAAATACTGGGAGATGAAGCTTGCACAGGTTAGAGTAGCATGGAGAGCTGCATCAAACCAGTCTCAGGACTGACAACAACAACAACAACAACAACTAACCCCTGGCCCCCGGCCCGCAGTTTGAAGATCACGTCTAGATGCTGCCACCAACATGGAAGCTAATTAGCAGCCGTCTTGCACTGTCTTCTCATTGCCGGCAGTTCTCACTTCTCAACACTATGTAGTCTTTTGCGAATACCAGCTAATGATCGCAAATACGTTTCTGGGTAGCTTTAGCAGTACTTTTACGTATTTTCTCCTTCACCCTTTGGTAAGATGTCTATCCGCTGACTGCTTGATTCGCCTGTCACTGGAGTCGGCTATGATTTCCGAGGCTACACGAAACGTATTCTCTACCCCCTTGTGTTTCACTCTGTAGTGGGACGGGGGGGGAGGGCAGCGGAGCATATATACCAGACCAAGTGCGTCAACGTAAAATTGCTCTTTTCCCGGAGCTCCTTTTACTGGCTGTGCCTGTAGCTTTTTATGTTATTTTGTTTGGATTCGTATTATTTTCACAGCGAAGCAGAATTTTTATCACACAGTTATAACAGACTTTATATTTATGTAAGGAATGGGGCCCTACAAAAGCTGAACGCGAGCGAAATTCGAGTGCGCGATTGCGGAAAAACTGCCGGCTTTGTGTAACGCAAAGTTATCTGAAAGGGCTGGAGTGTGGGCCACGGAGAGCCGCGGGCAGCCAAAAAAATCCCCTCCCCCTGCTCGCTCGCTCTCGCTCTCTCTCTCTCTCTCTCTCTCTCTCTCTCTCACCAGCGGTCCCGTCGAGGATTATCTCGCTCCGTGATCACACGTGGAGCCGCGGAAGCAGCGTACCAGGCAAGCACAACGCTGACACCTCACGAAACAACGGTTCGGAGATGTAATGCAAGCCAACAATGACGACTAACTTATTGGCCGAACAGAACCCTACTTATAGTTTGTGGTACGCCTAAAATAGTTCATCTGCAACAGCGTTTAGCTGTCTTGTATGAAGGCCATGACAGCCACTAACAAAGGCTTATCTGAAGCAGCTTTAATTCCACTTTCAAATCACAAATGTTTACAATTGTGCTCGCTGAGTCAGATTCATTCCCGCAATCAGATAACCGAAAGTTACCAGTCTGAGGAAGGTTTTCGTACATTTTTCTAATGAAAGTAAGCTGTATTCTAACCCAAAATTTCGGAGAAGTACATTCACGAAGTGTATCTATGGAGAAGCTAGAACGAAATGACACCCGAGTATTTCATTCCACTCCAAAAGAAAAAACCCAACAGAAATAATACGTTCGCTACGACATAGTTTACACATTCATCGTTAAATTCAGTTTTTAACTGTCAGCACGAAACATTCATACGTTGTGCTGCGGTTTGACAATTATTAAAAATTTAACTGTTTGAGTTTCATTCTACGATTTAACACGACTTGTTTGCTATCTTTTTCTGAACCAGTACGTCTGACCTAAGTAATGAATCTTTTATGTTTGCTGTATATACCATACTATCACTGCTATATACCTGGTGATTTAAACAACTAATCACATGGGCACGATGCGGTCATAACCAACAGATGATGCCGTTCTTTAGGACGCTGGGAAGAATTTTAAAAACTTTTCCCGCTTTGATTTTGCGAAGTTCTTTTTGTTGTACGATACCTTCCGCGGCAGACACCATCGGCCGAGGCATTCAGTGGTTTGGTACAGAGGCTTCGTGAGTCAGCATGTGCTTACCACAGCGACGCTTCGCATGGTGACGTTCTTTGAAGTTTTCTTGGCACGTCAAATCTGGGTCAAATCTTACCAAGCTAATTCGTGTCTAGTATCTCTAAGCGTATCTAAAATTAACTGCAACACTGGCAATCCTCCACGATAGTACAGAATTGTGAGGGTAGCCCATGGTAGTTTTGAGCACATCTAAAGGTGTAGTTACAAATGGAGTTATCGTACTGACGCGCGCGAGCATAATGACCACCGTGGAGAATCAGAGATTAATGACTTAGTTTGCGGCGTTTCTGAAGATTTCTCTATTATGCTATATACAGGGTGATTCGAAAGTAACTGTACACAGAGGTTTTGTCTGAAACTGCTTTATTTTCGAGTTACAATGCAGAATGTCATTTGTGGTAGGCGTTGTATCATGGTGTTGATAACATCCTCGAAATGGTGGATGAAGTTCCGACCATAAATACCCGCCTTCTGAGTGCCGCTGTAGGGCTTCTTCAACCAACTGTAAGGCACCTGCTACGGAGACATCAATTCCACCAATTTCACCTGTAGACGATACGTGAGCTAACATCTGCCAACTACCCTAGGTGCCAATTTCTGTTAGTTGTAAATAAATTTCAGCTATCAGTCGTCCTTTTGAAATTTTATTGGCAGATCTAGAAACTAGCTATTCTCAATGCACTATCATTTTTGATCGAAAACGATCTAGCTGAAATCTAAATCTACCGATAAAATTTCAAAACGATAGCTGAAATCTAGTATCCAGAAGTCAGTAACACCGCTGCGTGAAACAGCCTCTGAATGGAGGGTAGCCTGATTTCTGTTAGTGGTTATTCGAGCGCCACGATGCTGATCCACTGTTCGGTCGTCTGGTCCTGTTTACGAATGAGAGCATCTTTACCCTGGCGGTTACCGTGAATGCTCATTACATGCACGTGTAGGGCTAATGAGAATTCTCGCGTAACTACAGTAAGAGGATGTCAATATCGTTTTGAGGTGAACATTTGGTGACGTATTGTTGACAGTTACTCGGGTCGCATGTTATTCCACAGCGCCAGACTGGCAGTGTATCAACAGCTTTGGAACATCTCTTTGGTATTCTGCCTCATGATGTCCCACTCGCTACAAGAACCAACTTTAATGCAGGACGGTGCCCCGGCTGATTTCTGTCGGGAGGCCGGGAGTATCTCCATGTTGCTTGCACCGATTAATGGACAGATCGTGCGGGATCAGGCCCGCCAGATCTCCGGATCTTAAACCTGAACTGTCTTTGGGGCCGTCTCAAGGAGTTCGTGTATGGCGTTGCAAATGGGATTTTGACACAGCTACTGCAGCTAGCTGAAAACGGCTGTGGAACTGTGCACAGCGGTAAGACGTCGATCACGTCACTGTGTTAGTCTACATGGACATTATTGTGAACATGTTGTGGGGTATGGTACAGTACATAGTTGCATTGAAATTCGGATCCTTTTGCGTCACTGATTTCCGAGAAATATTGATTTTGTGTTGTTTGTGGTGCCCTCGTGATCCGTACTCTACAGTATATCTCGGAAATATAACAGTTTCAGACATTTTACTCTTATTTTTATGCTTACATTACACCCACGAAGTGTGTACCGTTACTTCTGAATCAACGTGTGTAGCAGCATGTGTAGTCGTCTCTTCCACCTTGTGACGTTATACGTCTGCTGTTTTACCCCCACTGAACGCTGATATAATCTGTAGTAGTACGTGAAACAAAAATGCTCGTTTGTCCGAAGCAGTTTGATCGTTTCTGTACTTTACAGCGTTACCATAGCTCTATTAACTGACGAAGGAAGACACAGGCCGAAGTCTAGATAAAATGATTTACTCTTCTAATGTAAAATCGAACGTTTCAGTTCTAAGAGGTCCATGACTGAGAAATTTATTGCTAGCACACTCGAGCAGATATAATTTCGATGGATTGCTCACGCGCAGCCTGCGATATGTAAGCTGTAAGAGAATCTCAGACCACAGAGCAGCGGCAGCAGGAGTAAGTAGTAGCTAGCAGTCTGCTATATGGAGTTGGCTAGGCCGGTCGTGGGGAGCGATGGCGGTGCCTGAGCGGTGTAGTATAAGGTAAAAGCAGCCGCGCGCATATGTAGTTTGTTACAACAAAATTTGTACTATTGTTATATCTAGTCCCATGTAAATGCTTTAAATGATCTTTTAATGGTAATCTTTTTTATAAAATTAACTTTTTGAAAATCGTTCATCTGAATTTAAAGGTTTTACTAATTTCTGCAATCCAAGGTCATACTGATTATCGTAAAGAAAAATCTGTTTCTTTCTATGCATGATAAATCTAGCGGCCAGCGTTGCACTGGGCTGTGCCACAAAATTTTCTTACAGGAGCAGATATATACGCGTTATCCGGCGACTTCAATGAGGTATCAATTTTCAATTTATTCTGTATGATCTTTCAGGGCCATGACGCAGCACTACTGACGTCCAAATTTACCAGTTTAGATTCACAGTCAGTTAATTATTATGAGCCATTTTTTTTATTGGGAGGTTAGTCACGTTATTACTGCGAGGTTACGGAATAATAAACTGTTGGGGGGTTACACTGAATGTCAATGTTTCACATATTTTTACTGTTGGGAGATTACACAGTTTAATGGGTAAGTGGATTAAAGGAAGAAACCGCCTCTTAACAGGCACTTACGGAGTTCGTAATGGCAATACAATTTTTATGAAACGCACTGAAGAGTTTTACAAACTGCACATTACAGTTTCTCGGCGAAGTGGGTGGCGTTAAGGAATACCAATGACGTCCACTAACTAATTTTGAATCTATATGTAAAAGGTTCATTAATAAAGGCCCTACTCAAAAAATCCCACCCGGTAACCCTAATGGTAGCAGAAACACCCCCTCTCACGATCCGAAAGGTGTCATGAGGAATACAGACCCAGATGTAGCCGCGCCGCCGCCCCCTCTTCCCCCCTCTACGACCTTGCTGACGCACTGCGTGCTGTTCTAGCAGCCACTGCATATAGCTACCAGTGTTCCACGCGTCCCACTGCTGTTGAGTCAGCAGGCACGTGGAGGTCGTTCCGCGGCGGCCACAGAAACGGCTGCTCTAACAATACGAGCCGTTACCGCGCACCATCTTACGTCATCCTGCGGTAATATTCAGGATAGGGCGACCTGGACACCGAGGCTGCAGATACCAGCAGCGGCCGCCTGCGCAGACCGCAACTTCTTCCACAACTTTCCGCCAAGGTGGTTCTTGCTGCGTTCCGCAGCGCAGTTGGTCGATATGTCACCGATTCAACATGGAATAAGCGCAGTACTGATACTATGAAGGGGAAACCTCGTAGAAGTTAACGTCGACGAACATCAATTTTGATCCTCGAGAAATGTAGGAACAAGCGCGTAAGTGGAAAAGGCAAACCCAAATAGACTTAAACCTTGTGACGAAGTTAATTGGGGTACTCAATTATGATTAAGGTAGCAGGGAAAGTACAGGGAGCGGACGGTTATTTACAACTTTTACAGAAACCGGATGAAAGTTATTAAGAGTCGCGGGGCATGGAAATGAAGCAGTGGTTAGGGGAGACAGGACTGTAGCCCATTCCCGATGTTTATCTGACATTGATCAAGCATTAAAGTAAACCGGATGAAGTTTGAGTAGGAATTAACGTCCAGGGAAAATAAGTGAAAACCCGAGTTTGCCGATGACCTTGTTCTATCAAATACGGCAGAGGACTTTAAAGAGCTGTTTAATGGAATAGACAGTGTCTTGAGGAGGAGGAGGAGGAGGAGGAGGAGGAGGAGGAGGACAGAAGTTGATCAAAGAAGCAAAACGCGGATAATGGAATAATTACATCGGGCAGTGCTGAGAAAATCAGATTAGAAAGAGACAAAAGCAGTGGATGTGTTTTCTATTTGGGGGCAAAATAACTGATGATGGCCGAAGTAGAGGATATAAAATGTTTACTGCCGATGGCAGTCGAGTATAGATTTAAGTGTCGGGATGTCTTTTCCGGGAGTATTGGTATGGGTGCAGCCATGTACCGGTATGTAAGTGAAATGTGGACGATAAACAATTTGGTGAAGAGAATGTGCGCTTTTAAAATCTGGTGCTACAGAAGAATGCTGAAGATTATATTAGTAATTCACGTAACCGACGAGGAGGTACTGAACAGAATTGGGGAGAAAAATTGTCACAACCTGACTGGAAGAAGGAATAGGTTGCTAGGGCACATTCTGAGACAAGAGACCGCTAGTTTCTTACTGAGGCAAGTGCGAGGGGTAAAAATCAGACGACGAAATGAATGCAGTAAGCAGATTCAGAAGAATTTAAGTTGCAGAAGTTACTAGGGTGTAAGGGGGCTTTCACAGAATAGAGTAGCACGGAGAGCAGCTTGAAACCAGTCTTCAGACTACAGACCACAGACCACAGCGATTTATACTGTAGCATATGTAAGTATAGGATACATTTTCGTAATATGAGTTTTCGTATTTTGGTTTGTTAGTTACTCGAAATCAACTGGAAATTCTTAAACGTAATTGTTGAAGTGAGGTTCGATACCATTGCAGGTATTTATCGTTCATTGTTTCATGCAATGAGGAACTGTAGTTTTTGTATATAAATGTTGGAAAAATCACATCTTACATGATTGTATTTTAACTAAACATTAATGTGTGTTCAATTGTGTGCAATCGCAATGAGCAATATAGGTAGATAATTTTTGCCTGAGGAGCTGAGAGTGACTAATGTAAAAATCATACTTACATCCGATTATGAACGGTGACAGTCAAACTTAGCGATCGCCATTCTGTTAGTGGTTAGTAGTATGTCTATAGCGCATTATTTTTATTAAAATGTGGATACAACAGACAATGCGCTGTTGGCCTCTAAATATTCTTCCAAAACGCGAAGTACATCTGCTCGAAACAGCCAACTCAAACTGATCACTGTGTGTGGACGAATGGAAGGAGTTCCACACTAAGTATTTATGTGAAATCCTCGAACCTATGAAGGTTGAGAAAATGGCACAGGTACCTCTGATGCAACAACTTACGGTATAATTTACGACATCTTTAGCAAGAAATTAATGTCTATACACATGAAAATGAGGTAACATTTAAGGGCTGAAGTCTTTTACGCCAACGAAGCGCTGTACAGACAGAAAAGCTGTCATAGTGTCCTAAAAGAAGGGAGCAAAATGCTACGATACTCAGCCGCGAAAGAACAGAAGATGAGTCTACAGCCCCGAGAAGGTATCTTATTTCGCCACAGATATCAGAAAAAATATTTATATTTTGTGGGCATATACACACACTCCCAACAAGACTCAAAATTGTGATTTACATTGAATTCAATATCAGATCCTGGAGCCAGTTGGTCAAGAAGTGTTTAGGAATGTCATTTGTTCATCTGATTTTTAACGAACTGACAATCAGCAGATGGGAAGTACCGCTCGACAATTAATCCATCACTAGCCCATACACAAAATAGAAGAAACCAGGGAGAAAAGGGAGGTCTGCTTCGAAACTTGGAAAATTGCAATACTAGTTCTGTATGTTCCAATAGAGCCCAATCACACCTAATCATAATGAAGTAACAATGTTAATGAAGTAACAATGTTAATGAAGTAACAATGTTAATGAAGTAACAATGTTAATGAAGTAACAATGTTAATGAAGTAACAATGTTAATGAAGTAACAATGTTAATGAAGTAACAATGTTAATGAAGTAACAATGTTAATGAAGTAACAATGTTAATGAAGTAACAATGTTAATGAAGTAACAATGTTAATGAAGTAACAATGTTAATGAAGTAACAATGTTAATGAAGTAACAATGTTAATGAAGTAACAATGTTAATGAAGTAACAATGTTAATGAAGTAACAATGTTAATGAAGTAACAATGTTAATGAAGTAACAATGTTAATGAAGTAACAATGTTAATGAAGTAACAATGTTAATGAAGTAACAATGTTAATGAAGTAACAATGGTAATGAAGTAACAATGGTAATGAAGTAACAATGGTAATGAAGTAACAATGGTAATGAAGTAACAATGGTAATGAAGTAACAATGGTAATGAAGTAACAATGGTAATGAAGTAACAATGGTAATGAAGTAACAATGGTAATGAAGTAACAATGGTAATGAAGTAACAATGGTAATGAAGTAACAATGGTAATGAAGTAACAATGGTAATTAAATAAAAAACAGCACAGTGGTACTGTATTAGCCACAATATTACTTTGGGTACTTGGTATTGTGGATCGTCTCGTGAAAGCTAAACACAGGCGTCTAGTTCCAATGTTTCCGAAGTCCATCGTCATCTTGTAGGTTGCCTTCCGTGGTCTTTAAGATGATTCTTGTTTTCTACCTTAATTTTTGATCGCTGCACTTTAGACCAGTCTGGGACGAAATTCCAACCTCCTTTGCAATGCTTCATGGTGTAAGCCGCTCTTTATGGCAACACGCCCGTCTAATGGAGTCCGCACCGGCTTTTCCTCCGCTCAGAATCAGCACGGAATTAGGAGAACAACCACTACGTTAAGCATTGCTAGCTTTCTTTACACGGACAATGTATGTCAATTTTCGACAGAAAAACAGTATCGAGTAAGCCACAGCGAAGCGTACAGGACGTCGCATGTTAATATAACAAATTATTTATCAAGTAATGTCAACAGGAGGTAAGTTGGCTATTATGTTTTCCACACGAAAGATCCGATGTTGGACGGACTTAACGAAATTTTGCAACAACATTGACAGTGGGTGAAAGACATGTCCAAAAACGAAAATAATCTGATGTATACTATTACTAGACCGTTGCTACGTGTCTGACGCCTGTATCAACGTTTGAATTCTGAAGGGTGTATTCAGGGAAGTGCTGTTTATAGGTAGATAGGTCGTGACTGCAGCAGGAACCCCCTGCAAATGACCAATGATCGTTGCATGGATTGGCAGTTGACCCCAAACAAATAATGCAACACATTATGCACAAATGGGCCAAGAGATCCAGTATTGGAATATTACACTAGGCACTGACGGCAAGTCCATGTGAACAGTACCTACCGCGGAACACTTAGCAGTAACCATACGGAGCGACCTAAACGGGATTGAGCATTTCTTTCGAGGGAGACTCCAACGAAAATTGGCCGCCAGTAGCTGCGAGAACGTTATGGAGATGTTCAACAAATTCCAGTGGCAGCCTCAACAGGTGAGTCGCTGGGCGTCACGGAGAGTCTAAATTCCCGTGAAGTACCTTCCATCAAGAATGGATGTACATTACTTCTACGGTCGCGACGAGAAATAGTCGCGACGAGAAAAATTTGACATTAAGATCTCATAAGAAGCTTTACCGACAATCTACTTACATACAAACTCTGAAAGGCACCGTATGGTGTGTGGCGGAGGGTATCCTGTAACACTACTGGTCATTTCTTGACCACTCGCAAGCATCCAGGCAAAAAACGACTGTCTGCAAGCTTCCGTAGAAGCCCTAATCTCTCTAATGTTATCTCCGTGGTCTTCACTCGTACGTTGGCGCCTGTGAAATCGTTCTGTAGTCTGCTTCAATTGCAGGAACTTTAAATTTTCTCATTAGTGCCCCTCGAACAGAACATCTGCTTCCGTCTTGTGATTCCCTTTTGAGTTCCCGATACTTCTCCGTAATACTTGCGTGTTTTTCGAACCTATACGTACGACGTTTAGCAGCCAGCCTCCAAATTTCTTCGACGTCTTCTTTTAAGCCGGTCTGGTGTGGATCCGAAACATTAACAGTATTGAAGAATGTGTTGCACTAGTATCAAATGTGTTCTCCTTTGCAAGACAAAGCACGCTTTCCTAAAATTCTGCCAATAAACCTTACTCGGCCATTAGCCTTCCCTACCACAATCCATCTGATCATTATCTCTTTGCAGCGTTACTTCCAGATATTGAATCAACGTGGCTTTCATGTAGCACACCACTAATGCTGCGTTCCAACTTCATAGGTTTTTCCCCTATTCATCTGCATTAACTTACATTTTCCTATATTTAGAGCTAGCTGCGGTTTATAACATCCGACAGCCACTCAAAGACGGTATTTTCTCGTACACCACAGCATTATCAGGAAACAGTCGCAGACTCTTGCTTACCCAGTCTGCCCGATCATTTACGAATATACGAGGGTAAGCCTATTATCCGCAATTTAGTTACATTTTTGTTTATTTTGGTAGTACTGTCGTTTTACTTTGATGACGCATGCTTTGTTATATCTTTGCAATTTTCAAGCTGCTAGGTTAGTTTCGTTATCGCTGTCGTGCTGTTAATCATGGCTGCTCCGCTGTCTATTTGCTCCTAAGAAGAGCAACGTTCATTGATCCGTTTCTTGTGGTCGGAAGCCGTATTAGGGGCCGAAATTCATCGAAGACTTTTGGTACAGTACGGGAACAGTGTTTTTGCCACAAGAGTGTCTACGAATGGACTGAAAAATTCCGAAATGGTCGCACAAGTGTTACGCACGATGAAGGAAACGGAGGACAGTTTACCGCCACAAATGAAGGAACCATTGAGCGTTCACGTGAAATGATTCTCTTAGACGATTAACTATTGACGAAGTGGCACATTGTCTGCAAATTAGCCACGGTTCTGCCTACGAAATCATCCATAACAGATTTGGGTTTCATAAAGTTTGTGCATGATGCATAAAAAACTGACAGCAAGGAATATTTGGATTGCTATGGTAGTGAAGGGGTAACTTCTTAGACAGGATCATTACTGGTGACAGAACATGAATACATTATTACAAGCCGGAGAGTAAACGGCAGAGTATGGAATAGAAACACCCCATTTCGCCGTAGAAGATAAAGTTCAAGACCCAGCCGTCCACAGGAAAACTGATGCTTACGGTTTTTTGGGACGCACAAGGTCCAGTACTGGAACATTATGGGGAAAGTGGCACAACTATAAACAGTGTACGTTACAATGAGAGCTTACTGCCAGGCTAAAGCCTACAATTCGAAGCAAACGCCGAGGATTTCTGTCAAAAGGTGTGTTGTTGCACGACAATGCCCGTCCGCATACTGCTGCCCACACTGCTGAAACGCTCCAGGAACTCGAATTTGAAGACTGGATCATCCTCCATATAGTCCCGATCTCGCCCCCTTCTGACCACCACTTTTTTGATCCACTTAGACGTTAACTGGCCGTCGATCTGCCTCTGACGAAGCAGTGACAGAATAGGTGCATTCCTGGCTCGCAGCTCAACCGAGAACCTTCTTTTATGAGGGCATCAGGAAGCTTTTATAACGATGGACCAAGTGCGTTGAAACGCAAGGAGACTATGTCGAAAAATATTTTTTTTTTTGTGGTTTTAGGGCGCACAACGTCAATGGTCATTAGCGCCCTGACTACTCTAAGAATGCACCGCGAGGCACAAGTTGACAACAACAACTAAAACGGAAAACACGATAAAAGACAGACTGACAGGCATAGGATTAAAAAAACAGCATCATCAAATGTCCTGAGAGAGGTTTGTCAAATTGATAAAACGAAGAACACGAGCAGCTGCTCGTGGGTCATCCGCTAAAATGGCATCGAAAGTACTTGGCAGGTTAAGATCTAGACGCAGTGTGTTAAAATATGGACAGGACATTAAAATGTGTCGAACCGTCAGCAAGTGCCCACATGGGAAGAACGGCGCTGGCGCAGCCGTCAGCAGATGGCGATGGCTGAACCGGCAGTGTCCAATTCTTAACCGGGCCAAAACTACCTCTTCCCGCCGAGAAGGGCGTGAGGACGACGTCCAAGCCACGGGAAGAGGTTTTAAGGCCCGAAGCTTGTTGTCTGTAAGTGCAGCCCAATCGGCATGCCACAGCGACACAATGCGCCGACAAATGACCCTGCTAAAATCGGACGAAGGGACACAACAAGAAGCTGTCCGAGGCTGGAGGACCGCAGCCTTGGCTGCGGCATCTGCAGCTTCGTTCCCAGGGATACCGACATGGCCAGGAACCCACATAAAGCGAACCGGAGAACCGACGTCCACCAGCTGCTGAAGAGAGCGTTGGATCCGGTGTACGAAAGGGTGAACCGGGTACGGATCACTGAGGCTCTGGATGGCGCTCAGGGAGTCGGAGCAGATGACATAAGCAGAATGTCGGTGGCGGCAGATGTAAAGAACAGCCTGGTAGAGGGCAAAGAGCTCAGCTGTGAAGACCGAACAATGGCCATGGAGCCGGTATTTGAAACTTTGTGCCCCGACAATAAAGGAACACCCGACCCCGTCATTGGTCTTAGAGCCATCTGTATAAACGAAAGTCATGTTGATGAACTTCGAACGAAGTTCCAAAAAACGGGAGAGGTAGACCGAACCGGGGTGACCTCTTTTGGGAGCGAGCTGAGGTCAAGGTGAACGCGGACCTGAGCCTGGAGCCAAGGTGGCGTGTGGCTCTCGCCCACTCGAAAGGTTGCAGGGACTGAAAAATTAAGGTGTTGAAGGAGGCGACGAAAGCGAACTCCAGGGGGTAGCAGGGCAGAGACATACAACCCGTATTGACGGTCGAGAGAGTCGTCAAAAAAGGAACGATAAGACGGATGGTCGGGCATTGACAGTAGCCGACAGGCATACCGACAAAGCAGTATATCGCGCCGGTAGGTGAGTGGCAATTCGCCAGCGTCAGCATGAAGACTCTCTACGGGAGTAGTATAAAATGCTCCGATCGCCAGTCGTAAACCCCGATGTTGTATGGAGTTGAGGCGGCGTAAGATGGATGGCCGTGCAGAGGAGTATACGAAGCTCCCATAATCCAGCTTGGAGCGGACGATCGACCGATATAGACAAAGTAGGACGGTTCGATCCGCTCCCCACGACATACCACTGAGAACACGGAGGACATTTAAAGAACGGGTACAACGGGCGGCCAAATATGACATGTGGAGACCAGCTAAGTTTCCTGTCAAATGTAAGGCCTAAAAATTTGGTTGTCTCCACGATTGGGAGAGCAACGGGACCGAGTCGTAAGGACGGTGGGAGAAACTCTTTGTAGCGCCAGAAGTTAATACAGACCGTCTTCTCGGCAGAAAAACGGAAGCCATTGGCGACACTCCAGGAGTAAAGACGGTCAAGAGAACGCTGAAGACAGCGCTCCAGGACACGTGTACGCTGCGCGCTGCAATAGATGGTAAAATCGTCCACAAAAAGGGAGCCTGATACATCAGCTGGGAGGCAATCCATTATTGGACTGATCACGATGGCGAAGAGAGCGACGCTCAAAACTGAGCCCTGCGGCACCCCATTCTCCTGGCGAAAGGTGTCGGACAGGACAGAACCCACACGTACCCTGAACTGTCGATCCATTAAAAAGGAACGAATAAAAAGAGGGAGGCGACCGCGAAGGCCCCATGTATGCATGGTGCGGAGAATGCCCGCCCTCCAACAGGTGTCGTAAGCCTTCTCCAAATCAAAGAACACAGCCGCGGTCGGGCGCTTCCGCAAGAAGTTATTCATAATGAAGGTCGACAAGGTAACCAGATGGTCAACAGCAGAGCGGCGCCTACGAAATCCACATTGGACATTGGTAAGTAGGCGTCGAGACTCGAGCAGCCAAACCAATCGAGAGTTAACCATTCGCTCCATCACTTTACAGACACAGCTGGTAAGCGAGATAGGTCGATAACTGGAAGGCAAGTGCTTGTCCTTCCCCGGCTTAGGAATCGGGACAACAATAGACTCGCGCCAGCATGCGGGAACATGTCCCTAAATCCAGATGCGATTGTATGTACGAAGAAGAAATCTTTTACCCGCAGGAGAAAGGTTCTTCAGCATCTGAATATGAATAGAATCAGGCCCTGGAGCGGAGGACCGTGATCGGCCAAGTGCGTTTTCGAGTTCCCGCATGGTGAATGGGGCATTATAACTTTCACAATTCGAGGAGCGGAAGTCAGGTGGCCTAGCCTCCTCTGCCTGTTTGCGGGGGAGGAAGGCAGGGTGGTAATGAGCGGAGCTCGAAACCTCTGCGAAAAAGCGGCCGAAGGCATTGGAGACAGCCTCAGGGGCCACAAGGGCTTCGTTCGCGATCTTCAAGCCAGAAACTGGGGAGTGGACCTTAGTGCCAGATAGCCGGCGCAGGCTACCCCAGACAACAGAAGGAGTAAAACTGTTGAAGGTGCTTGTGAAAGCAGCCCAGCTGGCTTTCTTGCTTTCTTTAATAATACGACGACACTGAGCACGTAATCTTTTATAATTAATACAATTCGCCATTGTAGGGTGGCGTTTAAAGGTGCGTAAAGCACGTCGACGAGCACGTAAAGCGTCTCTACATGCTGCGGTCCACCAGGGGACCGGTACGCGACGTGGAGAAGAAGTAGGGTGAGGGATGGAATATTCAGCAGCAGCGAGAATGACTTCCGTGATGTGTGCGACCTGACGATCGCAGCTTGTGAAGGTTTTATCCTGAAAGGTCGCCCTGGAAGAAAAGAGCCCCCAGTCTGCCTTGGAGATGGTCCAACTAGAGGAGCACGGAGAGGGAGTATGCTGCAGGAGATGGATAACTCACGGGAAGTGGTCGCTCGAATATGTATCAGCAAGTGCATACCACTCAAACCGGCGTGCAAGTTGGGAAGTACATATAGAGAGGTCTAAATGGGAATAGGTGTGAGATGTGTCCGAAAGAAAAGTAGGGGCGCCAGTATTGAGGCAGACAAGATTCAGCTGGTTGAAAAGGTCTGCTAACAATGAGCCCCTTGGGCAGGATGCTGGAGAGCCCCAAAGGGGATGGTGGGCATTGAAGTCTCCAGTTAACAAAAATGGTGCAGGTAGCTGAGCAATAAGTTGCATCATGTCTGCCCTGGTAACGGCAGTGGAGTGTAAACGGTACAAAAGGAAAACGTAAAAGTGGGGAGAGTAATGCGGATGGCAACTGCCTGCAGGCCGGTGTGCAACGTGATGGGATCGTAGTAAATATCATCCCGGACCAGCAACATAATCCCTCCATGAGCTGGGACACCTACCACAGGGGGTAGGTCAAAACGCACAGAGGTGTAGTGTGCCAAGGCAATTTGATCGCATGGGCGTAGCTTCGTTTCCTGGAGGGCTACGATGAGCGGACGGTGCAAGCGGAGCAGCAACTTCAAGTCCTCTCGGTTGGAGCGAATGCTGCGAATATTCCAGTGAATAAGTGCCATCGTAAGAAAAGGAAGATGAAAAAAGGGGTCACCTCGAAGGCCGCTGAGGGCATGGCTTCGAGCGAGCACCGCCGCCGCTATCAGTAGGCGGACAGTCATCGTCCATTGGGTCCATAGGTTCATCGGCCATCTCGGGAGGATGGCCGGGAGGGGGAGCTTCCTCCGCCGGTGAACGGCCAGATGTACGGCTACCAGCGGTGCGGCCAGGCGAAACGGATGACGGCCTGGGGCGGCAACCGCTGGGTGGCGCAGGAGAAGAAATGCGCCGTGGCGGAGAATGAGAGCTGTGCTTCCTATGCGCCTTTTTGGAAGGACGTTTGGTGGAAGTACCGGTCGAAGGCTGGGAGGTCGAGGAACGTAGGAAGTCTGCACGGGATGGTTCCTTCTTGAAGGCCCATGCATCTGACTTCGGGGTCTTCGTCTTAGCAGAAGCTGATGAAGGGGCTGGTGTCTGTGGGGTGATGGGAGGAAGAGGAGACGTCGACCGCGCGATCTTAGCACTGGCCGAACGGACGACCGTGGTGCTGAAGGTCAGATCGCATGTCTGGGTTGCTACCTCCCGGGTAGTCCGAGGAGAGGCGAGGACAGTGCTGTATTTCCCCGCTGGGAGCAGCGTGGGCTTCCTACTAGCCAATAGCTTGCGAGCAGCTGAGGTGGACACTTTCTCTTTGACCCGAATTTCTTGGATACAGCGTTCTTCCTTATAGACAGGACAGTCGCGGGAGGATGCGGCATGGTCACCCTGACAGTTCACACAACGAGGAGACGGAGGTGGACAGTCACCCTCATGGGCATCCCTGCCACAAGTGACACATTTAGCCGCATTGGAACAAGACTGTCGAGTGTGATTGAAACGCTGACACTGGTAGCAGCGCGTAGGTGTCGGGACATAGGGGCGAACAGAAATAACCTCGTAGCCCGCCTTGATGAGCGATGGCAGCTTAACACTATCGAAGGTCAAGAAAAGTGTCCGGGTCGGTACAAGGTCATTGTTGACCTTTTTCATGACCCTATGGACAGCCGTCACGCCCTGCTCAGCGAGGAAAGATTGAATCTCCTCGTCAGTCAATCCGTCGAGGGAGCTAGTATAGACTACACCACGAGACGAATTCAAAGTTCGGTGGGCCTCCACCCGGACAGGGAACGTGTACAGGAGTGTGGCCCGAAGCAGTTTTTGTGCCTGAAAGGCACTCTCAGTTTCTAGTAATAAGGTACCGTTACGCAACCTGGTACAAGATTTGACGGATCTGGCTATGGCATCTACGCCCTTCTGGATAACGAAGGGTTGACAGAGGAAAAATCCTTTCCGTCCTCAGATCGAGAAACGACGAGGAACTGTGGGGCAGGCGGTAGTACTTTTGTCACTGGTGGCTGGTCACGTTTCAGTTTTTGGGCAGAAGTCGAAAGCGATGGAGTAGAATCCATTGCGGAGGAATCCCCCACGATTGCCAGCGTCTCCGATGGTGCGCTCCTTCCTTGTGGGGACCCTCTCAGAGGGCACTCCCGCCTTAGGTGAATATTTACACCTCAGGTCACACCTCCCGAGAAACAGACGGAGGGACCAATCGGCATGGTCAGAAGGTATCAGCTCAGGCAATCACCCCTCCCCGGGCCTGGCCTTTACCAGGGGGTACGCGCGTGCCTTACATGTCTAACCAGGGCGGGGACTTACGCGTTACCCCGTCACCGGCTACGCGTGCGAACGCGTGGGTCGGCCTTCAGGCACGCACAGGAAGGAAGAAGAGGAAAAAGGAGAGAGGGAGAAAGAGGACAGACTGTCTCAAACGCCGAGGCGGAGACCAGAGAGGGCAATGAGAAAAAGGGCAATGAGAAAAAGGGCAATGAGAAAAAGGGCAATGAGAAAAAGGGCAATGAGAAAAAGGGCAATGAGAAAAAGGGCAATGAGAAAAAGGGCAATGAGAAAAAGGGCAATGAGAAAAAGGGCAATGAGAAAAAGGGCAATGAGAAAAAGGGCAATGAGAAAAAGGGCAATGAGAAAAAGGGCAATGAGAAAAAGGGCAATGAGAAAAAGGGCAATGAGAAAAAGGGCAATGAGAAAAAGGGCAATGAGAAAAAGGGCAATGAGAAAAAGGGCAATGAGAAAAAGGGCAATGAGAAAAAGGGCAATGAGAAAAAGGGCAATGAGAAAAAGGGCAATGAGAAAAAGGGCAATGAGAAAAAGGGCAATGAGAAAAAGGGCAATGAGAAAAAGGGCAATGAGAAAAAGGGCAATGAGAAAAAGGGCAATGAGAAAAAGGGCAATGAGAAAAAGGGCAATGAGAAAAAGGGCAATGAGAAAAAGGGCAATGAGAAAAAGGGCAATGAGAAAAAGGGCAATGAGAAAAAGGGCAATGAGAAAAAGGGCAATGAGAAAAAGGGCAATGAGAAAAAGGGCAATGAGAAAAAGGGCAATGAGAAAAAGGGCAATGAGAAAAAGGGCAATGAGAAAAAGGGCAATGAGAAAAAGGGCAATGAGAAAAAGGGCAATGAGAAAAAGGGCAATGAGAAAAAGGGCAATGAGAAAAAGGGCAATGAGAAAAAGGGCAATGAGAAAAAGGGCAATGAGAAAAAGGGCAATGAGAAAAAGGGCAATGAGAAAAAGGGCAATGAGAAAAAGGGCAATGAGAAAAAGGGCAATGAGAAAAAGGGCAATGAGAAAAAGGGCAATGAGAAAAAGGGCAATGAGAAAAAGGGCAATGAGAAAAAGGGCAATGAGAAAAAGGGCAATGAGAAAAAGGGCAATGAGAAAAAGGGCAATGAGAAAAAGGGCAATGAGAAAAAGGGCAATGAGAAAAAGGGCAATGAGAAAAAGGGCAATGAGAAAAAGGGCAATGAGAAAAAGGGCAATGAGAAAAAGGGCAATGAGAAAAAGGGCAATGAGAAAAAGGGCAATGAGAAAAAGGGCAATGAGAAAAAGGGCAATGAGAAAAAGGGCAATGAGAAAAAGGGCAATGAGAAAAAGGGCAATGAGAAAAAGGGCAATGAGAAAAAGGGCAATGAGAAAAAGGGCAATGAGAAAAAGGGCAATGAGAAAAAGGGCAATGAGAAAAAGGGCAATGAGAAAAAGGGCAATGAGAAAAAGGGCAATGAGAAAAAGGGCAATGAGAAAAAGGGCAATGAGAAAAAGGGCAATGAGAAAAAGGGCAATGAGAAAAAGGGCAATGAGAAAAAGGGCAATGAGAAAAAGGGCAATGAGAAAAAGGGCAATGAGAAAAAGGGCAATGAGAAAAAGGGCAATGAGAAAAAGGGCAATGAGAAAAAGGGCAATGAGAAAAAGGGCAATGAGAAAAAGGGCAATGAGAAAAAGGGCAATGAG